>NC_091470.1:93601687-93924687 GCF_036971445.1 Narcine bancroftii | reverse complement strand
TAAAATCAACTTAATTTTGATGTAGCTCTTAAACGTTTCTATTTTGAATTTTATTGTTTTCTTACTGAATTTTCTCTTTAATCCCCATGAAACGATGTCAATATATTTAGGATGTGCAAATTATATTGTAATTTAAAGGTGTAATTTTAATTTTTCTAGTTGTTTGTCTCACCACTCTCGCCGTTACAGTCAGTGATACACGGGAGTTATGATTTATGAGCAACATCGGAACCAAACAACATTACTAAGGATTCTGTGTGGCCTAGTACGGGAGGAGGTCCACGGGGAAGGGTGACACCATGAGTTACCACACTGGATGTCACCAACCCTAAAGACACCACTGGAGTGAGGGACTGGGATGGGATGGATCTGTTATACGTTGGCAGTTTTCCACAGACGGCAGATTTGATGGAGGGGGTTTGGTTTTTGTGATGGTCTTCGGCTCTCTGGAGCTTCTTGCAATCTTGGACAGAATAGTTTCTAGACCAAGCTGTGATGTAGCTGGGGAGGATACTTTCTCGGGTGCATGTGCAAAAATCAGCCAGGGTCACCGGGGACATGCTGAATTTCTTTGCGTTTGGAAGTAAGTAATAAAGTGTGCTTTCTTGGCTGTGGAATGAAATACAAAAGTGCCAATGCTGTGATTGCCATACAAACACACAGAAATCCTGGAGGAACTCCCAGTGGCCACCTATTTCAATTCCCCATTCCATTCCCTTGCTGACATGCCTGTCCATGGTCTCATGGGCTGCCAGACAGAAATCAGCCACAAATTGGAGGAATAGCACCTCATCTTCTGTCTGGGCCCCCTCCAATTGGATGGCATTAACATCGACCTCTCAGGTTTCCATTTTGAACACACCTCCTCTCTACGTCTTTCCCCTGTTGCATTCCCCCAGCTCTGTCTCTAACTCTCTACCCTTTCCCCTCTGTCTCCTTTCACAGAGCCAAAGCCAATTCTCACCTCTCCTCTCATCATATCCAATAAACATCTTTTGTTGGTCTGGACTCCTCTCCCTCCCAGTTGTCAGTCTTTATTCTGACGCCTTCTTTGCTTTTACTCAGCCCTGAAATGTCGGCCTCCTATGGACCAGCTGAGTTTCCCCACCATTTACTGAATGTTTTTTCCCAGCTACGGTGTCATAATGATTAGACCAGAGCTACAATTGCTGATATATCCAACTCACACTGTTGATACAAACCAGGGGGTATATCACCTTCCTCTCCTGAGGTCGCTGGCCAGTCCTTTGTTTTGTTGAACAGAGATGAGGCCAGAGGTTGTTATGGATATGGAAAGATTTTGAAAAGGCCATAAGTTTGGTAGAAATAAAACTGACAGTCATGTGGTTTTTAAGAATTGGGACTAACCTTGTTGATGATCTAACTGTCACATGGTTTGGAGAAATGCATATTATCGAATTCAGAAATTTTTGGATCAGTTTTTACAGAAGTCAAGACCTTGCGTTGACATGCCCAGGAGTTTGAACCTTGTGGAAGACAGGGTTGAATTTCAGTAACCAGAATAGGTGTTGTTATGATTTACTTGTAAACAGAAGGGGAGCACAGAATAAGCAAATTTCAAAAGAGAAGCCTAATTCTAACTTTCTCTTTTCGATAAAGAAGACAGTCTCATTGTTTGGAAAACAAGTTCCAAAATTTTCATTTAAGAGAAGAAAAATAGACATCCTGAAAAGTCAGGAATTGTTTCTCCTTTTCACTGGAGATACATTAGTGGCACAGAAGATAGCCACTTCTATTTAAAGAAAATCTCTCAAGGCATCTTATTAAAAGAATTGTGAGTAAAGAGGCCTGAAGATATGATATTTAAAAGTGCTTTGAAATTATTTTAAGAATTTTGAGAATTTAAGACCTTCAAACAAGACTAAAATGATGCTGAAGTTTTAAAAATTGACTTCTTAGATTGGGACTTTATTGCACACACATATTTACATTTGTACATAGTGGGGTTAAATTTAGAGTATGTTATTAATAGTTTCATTAAAAAAAAACTATTAGCTGTATTTTGAATTTATCATTGCCTGGTGAATTTTCCATTGCTATTCCTTTGTTAGTGTTAACAAAGTCCTGTTAGTCTCAAACAAATAAATTAAAAGGGCTGTTAGTTTGTAACAGGTTCAACTGCCCAGTCCTAATTTCAGTGACTCCCTAAAGGCTTTAAAGGGCCTGTTTCAAGAGCTGACGCTGTTTTAAAACTAAAATCCTGCAACCACGGTCTATGCCCAAGATGGCTACACCCATGCTGGCAGTGACCACGGGGGGTTACTGACTCCGAGCTGCAGCAGACCAGTGCTGGGCACCAGAAATGAGGAGAACACCCCCTGTTGAGAAGACGAAGCAGCAGAGAAGATGGCCCCACCAAGCGGTCACAGGCTGCGGCAGACTTAGTCGGAAACAAGATACGAGAGGGTGCTGAGAGTGAGGGGCCTGATGTGCTGGGGTCTTCCTGCTCATGTTGGAGGTTTGGATCTGGAGCTTGAGTTGCTGATGGATTGAACAGGAGTGTGTGTGGCTGCAGAGGCTGCAAGAATGTTGTTGGCACATCCACAGGCACTCAGTGACTTTCTTTTGCTGTTCTTTCTCTCATAATGTAAGGGTCTCCAGGCAACACCAATGCTGACTCATTTTGTGTCTGCCTTACAGCTGGAAGAATGAATTTTGTGAAATATTACATGTTCTCTATTTTACTGGACAAATGAGGAATCTTGATTCTTGATTCATTGAGGTTTTTATGTACTTCTGATATTTGTTTTGGATTTCTGCATTTGCATTTTTGATTTTATTTATTTGTAGGTTTTCTGTTGAGGCACAGTCAGGACGCAGTGTAGGATACAGGATTATTTGAGGAGGATATGGACAGGCTTAAGGAATGGGCAAAGATGTGGCAGATGGAATACAGTGTGGAAACAGATATCCACTTTCCCAGGAAAAAAAAGCCAAAACCGAGAGACTTTTTTGGACTTTTGGAGAGTATAGGTGTTCAAAGAAATTTGCTATCTCTATACATCACTGGAAGTGAAATGAAGTTTCATTTTGAATGTTTCACTGACTGCGAGAGAACTTGAACACAAGGCTTTAGATGTCTTGCTTCAGTTATGAAAAATCCTAATGAGAGAATCAGGAGCTTTTATTTAAAAGTTTAGTCTCCCACCTAAGGAAGGATGCAGTTTTTTTTTTAACATTTTCAAATTTTAAATTTTATGTGTTAATTTAAAAAATAATTTAAACATACAGCACAATAACAGGCCCTTCCAGCCCATGAGCCTGTTCTGCCCAATTGACCTACAACCCCCAGGATATTTTGGAGAGTGGGAGGAAACTGGGGTTCATGGAGCAAACCCACACAGACACATGGAGAGCGTGTAAACTCCTTACAGTCAGTGCTGGATTCGAACCCCCATTGCCAGCACTGTAACAGCTTTGCGCCAACCGTTGTGCTAAACTGCCGCCCCAACAAAGGTCCAAACAGGATTCACCTGATCAATTGCTGTGGAAAATTGCTTTGTTGTTGAAGGGGAGCGTGAGCAGGAATTGCCTGTACTGTACAATTTTCAAAGAATGAGAGTTTATCTCAATTAAAAAAATGTGCAGAGCTCACTAGGATACAGGACTGTGGAACCTCCATCCATGATCAATGGAACATCAGAATATAAGAAATAGGAGCAAGATTTTCCCTTCTGTCCCGTCGATGGGTAATATGGCGAAACCGGCTGTGGACTCAAATCCACTTACCTGCCTTTCCCCCAAATCTTTCATGTCTCTATCATGTTAAAATTGGTCTAACTGAGTCTTAAATATAGTTACTAGGTCAGCGTTTCTTTTCCTGCCATGTTCTATCCTGTTTTTGCCTTTAATTGTTCATTTGACCTGAATTTTTCTGTCTCAATCTGGAGATGAGCTACTTCTGGGTATTCATGCAAAGCCACAGACTCCTGTATTTATCTGGACTACACCCCTCCTCCTCTGCTTCCTGTAACAACTCTATTCCACTATTTCAGTTCATCTGTGAGCACTTCAATTTCTCTGACAGGAGAACCGCCCTTCCTTCCTGAACTGTTGTGGCCACTGGAATCACAGCGGACGTGATGAAATAACCACACAAAGCATTTCTTCAGTGAATCAAATGGATTTACTGTTCAGAACGCATGCAACCTTTTAAAAGCCCAAATCAGGCGTTGATGTTATCATGCACTGATGTCACATAGCCGGCTCGATGCCTTCTGGGAGTTGTAGAGCTGCCAGAGCACCACTACACTGTGACTTTTTCGCTGTTCTTCTAAACAAGGCCCTTGACTACATCTCATCAAACCTTCACTGTTGCTTTCACCTGCTTTCCTCCTGGACATAGTAAGTACCCATCAAAGTACCAACCCGCCTGCATTCCAATGGTCACCCTTTCCACAAGCTCACATACAATTCCAATACCAAACACAATTTTGCATCGCCCTTTCTGCATTTTGAAAGGACTTCTTTTGTGCGATTGTTGTGTTCAGAATAGGTTTGATGGGTTTAAAGAGATTCAAAGCTGTTCACATGTTATTAACAAGAAGGGAAATTTGTAAAAAAGCAAACACTCATACACACAGCAAAATAAAACACCAATAACTACATGCTAAACATTCTCAACTTGAGATTGGGAATGCGAGTGTTAAAAACACAGTACCCACCACCCCTTTTTCTCTCTCTCTCTCTCTCTCTCTCTCTCTCTCTCTTTCTCCAGTAGCTACAGCTACACTAATTGACACTAACCTAATTATAACGAATGAGTATATACCATGAAACTGGTCTCCACGGCTCAGGATCTAGAACAGGCTCATTGCAGTCTCACAAGTTGCTCCACATGATGGGCTTTTACAATGAAGGGCCCATCCACATGACCTGCGAGGGCCAATTGCATGTCAGCCTCATCTGTGGGCAGATCTAATCGTGGATTTGTGCCTGGAGGACCAAACATACGTCAGCTGGGAGGGCCAATCACATATCAGGTGGGCAGATCTAACCCTTGACTGGCAGGTGAGTTCACTTCCGACCTCTTGCCTGAGGGAGAGGTTACGTGACCCTCCCATTACAATGGTCCAGTCCTTGATTCCACCAACCACTTCCACTTTTGGCCACTTTCCAAATCAAACACAGGTTGTGGCATGCTTCTCCCTTTATCTCTTCCATTCCTAACATCCAGGGAATTCAACCACCTTAAAAATGAAGCAGAAATCTAACCTTCATGGACCGCATCACATCTTCACAACCTACTCTCCTTGCCAGGATCTACATGAACTAGCAATGGAATTTCACTCTGAGACATGTGAAGTAGTTAAACCAGATAGGCAGGGTGATGGAGGGGGCATTTACCATTGAGTATAGGAGCAAGAATGTCAGGTTACACTGTACAAGCTAGTTCCATTTAACTGCGCTTGACCCACTTCCTTTAACCCTTTCCCATCCATGTACAAGAGATGGATGAGTCTACTCTCGGGTTATTTTGTGTAGTTCTAGTCACTCAGTGATGCATCATCAATAATCACACAAGACTGAAGTTGTGAAACAGATAGGCTTTTATTAACTGGAACATCTGTCAACCTCATTGACTGATCAAGGCAGAGTGGAATGGGAGGCATGCAAAGGGCTATGGGTAGGTTCGGTCTCGGGAAGCGTGTCCAGCTGGCAGCAGCCAATCATAGCGTAACAGTGGTCTATCACACCCAGCAATTGGAAGAATATCAGATCAGAAGCCAAGCTAGAGAGAGTGCAGAAAAGATGTCACCAGATTGGAACAAGGACAGGCCAGGCAGGAGAATGAGGGCATACCTTCGAGGAGTTTATGAAATCATGAGGGGGCATAGATAATGTCTTTTTCTACACCTAACAGAAGTGTATAAAATCACAAAGCATTGATAGGGTGGACAGTTAATCTTTTCCCCAGGGCAAAACCATCATGTGCATGCATTTAACACATGGAGGAGGAAAGTTTAAGGGGAGATGTGCGATGCAAATGTTTTACACAGAGTGGTGGGTGCCTGAAATGGGCTGCTAGGTGCTGTGGTGGAAGCAGAGACAAGAGAGTATTTGATGCATCTGGAGAGACCGATGAACACGAAGAGGTTAGAGGTATATCCATCAGATGCAAGCAGCAGTTGTTTAGTTTGATTTGGACAATGGCACAGACATGTGTGTTCCATGTAAAAGTAGATGACAAAGGTGAAAGGGAAAAGATTCAAGGAGGATGTGCAAAACACCTTCTTCACAGAGGGTGGAACAATATTGGTTGAATGTTTCTCTCATCAGATATCAGATTTATTGTCAGAATACATACATGACATCACATACAGCCCTGAGATTCCATTATCCTGCACGTGCATTAGAATTACCACTAAACTGTACACAGTGTAATCATATATAAAAAAAAGAACTGTGAACAGATAACAAAAGTAAGCGAACTGTGGAATACAGAGAGAACAAAAGAAAATCAATAAAGTGCACAAGTGTGAGTCTTTAAATGAATCCCTGATTGAGTTTGTCGTTGAGGAGTCTGATGGTGGAGGAGTAACAGCTGTTCCTGAGCCTAGTGGTGCAATTCTTGTGGAACCTGTACCTCTTTCTTGATGACAGCAGCGAGAACAGAGCATGTAGATCCTTGATGATTGCTGCTGCTCTCTGACGGAAAGAGCATCTTGATGTTTGCATCTTTACTGTCCACGTTTTCCAGGGCTTTGTGTGGAGCCAAAGAGTTGGCATCTTCCATAGACCCATTACAATGATGGGCAAACTGGAATGTATCCACGTCACCGCTCAGACAGGAGTTGATCTGCTTCATCCCCAGCCTTTCAAAACACTTCATCACTGTTGATGAAAGTGCTACTGGTCGATAATGGTTAAGCCAGGTTACTGCACTCTTCTTGATTTACGCCTGTTTGAAACAAGTGGGTACATTAGCCCTGGGTGGGCCCCTTGGCCCTGTACGTGTACATTCCTGTCTGTTTTCTCACTCTCCCATTACCCTCATTTGTACATTTCATTCCATTTCTCTCTCGCTCTCGCTCGCGCTCGCGCTCTCGCTCTCGCTCTCGCTCTCGCTCTCTCTCTCGCTCTCTCTCTCGCTCTCTCTCTCGCTCTCTCTCTCGCTCTCTCTCTCTCTCACTTGTTGCCCAAATGAACCCATTGACCAGGTGACTTCCACCATCCTTGGCCTCACACCATCAAAGATGGACTTTGTTCAATCCATTCCTCCCTACATCTATGGCAGGCTGTTTTCAACTTGAATGTTTAGTCTTCCACACATGATCAAGTGACATTTATTGTCATCTGATTGCACAAATACAACCAGATAAAACAGTGTTCTCTGATCCTTAATACAAAACTCGCACCACATAACCAGACATAACACACATACAGTACATACCAACAATACTTATACAGGACAAGTATTCATATATTCAAATAAATAAAATTTGTTTCATGACTATGAGAGTCTCAGATGGTGAGTGCGAGCAGTTCCTTTGGTCGTTCTCACTGCCTGTGGGAAGAAGCTGTTCCTCAGCCTGGTGGGGCTGGCTCTCATCCTCCTGGATCTCTTCCCTGACAGGAGCAGCTGAAAGGTGTTGTGTGCAGGGTGGAAGGGGGTCCTCAATGATTTTGTGCACCCTCTTCAGACAACCATTCCAGTAGATCATATTGATGGGAGGGGGGAGGGACGGAGATCCAAGTGATCCGCTCTGCCACTCTTATAGGCCTGTGGATCAACCTCTGATCCATTTCTCTGCAGCAACCATACTACACTTTGATGCAGTTGGCCAGGACATTCTCGATAGAGCTCCAGAAGAAAGTTTACAAGATGGTGGCCGATTGCTCTGCCCGATTCAGTCTTTGTATCTGTGTAATGGTATCTAATCTGCTGAACATTTTATTTTTATTTCAGATTTCCAACATTTGCATTTATTTTTGATATTTATGTTTCCAAGGAATCCTAATAATTTTTAGTGACTGCTTGGTTAGCTCAGGAATAGACACTTGGACTCAGATGTCTGCGCAGAATGTAATTCTCACCTCTTGGAGGGGCAATCCAGTGCTCCAGCTGTGGTCTCCTCTACATCGGAGAGACTGGGCGCAGACTGGGAGATTGCTTCGTTGAGCACCTCAGCTCTGTCCATCGCAATAGCATTGATCTCTCAGCGGCCACCTGTTTAAAATCCCCGTCCCTTTCCCTTGCTGACATGTCTGTCCATGGTCTCGTACTGCCAGACTGAGACCACCTGTAAATTGGAGGAATAACCCCTCATCTTCCATCTGGTCACCCTCCAACCAAATGGCATTAATATCAACTTCTCTGGATTTTGTTAACCCCCGCCCCCCACCCTCCTCTGCGACCCCCACCTGTCACCTCTCCTTTTGCACAGATATGATCAATTCTCATGTAGTCCCTTATCTCATCCAATTAAGACATTTGTTGGTCTGGATTCCTCCCTCATTGTTTCAATTCTGACACTTTGATACATCACACTTCTGCCTGTACTGATTTTTTTTTCCTTGAAGAAGGGCTCAGTCCCGAAACGATGACGATATTATCGTTGTCTGATGCTGAAAGGACTGGCTGAGTTTACAGTGCTTAGAATCACACAATAATCAAGCCACACCATGCTGTTCTAATGCTTCCAACTCTGGGCAGAAAAAAGAAGTTGTTGATTTGAATCAATTTATCATTATTCCGTCTCAGTGGATTTGGATGTTTTGTGGAACACCACAATTAGTCCTCAACGCCAGATGCCTTGCCCATTTATTCTTTTTTTTTCCATTTAATCTGAATTGGCACTCAGAGATTTGGTTCCCTTCCAGGAACTAATGGATGCTAGATCTACTCTGGAATTTTAGATACTGGTGCCTGTGTGTCCAAAGGCAGGAACTGTCCAAGGTGCTGAATGATGTTGCAATGTCTGATGAACCTCTGAAGCAGGAACGCCATTCAGCCGGTGCATCAAATAATTGCAGCGTATTATCCCGTGCAAATGTGCATGAGTCAGGCTTTCAGGGGATATCCCCCTCTTCTGCCTTGGATGGGGGGGGGAAGCTTTTGGTCACACTCCCCCTCCCCTCTGCCTCCATGGAGCCGGGTGGGAAAGGTGACCCCACCTCAAACCTAGATGGGGAGAGGTGCCCCATCCCACCTCGACTCCAAATGGGGGGGGGGAAGGTGCCCCTACCTCAACTCTAGATTGGGGAATGCATCCCTCCATTCCCTCCACCTCAACCCCAGGCAGGGGATGGTGCCCTAACATCCACTTTGACCCCGGACAGGTAAGGTGCCCCCCCCCCACCTTGACCCTGGATGGAGTAAGGCAACCCCCCTCTCCTCACTCCTGGACAGGGAAAGAAACCCCATCCACCCCAACCCCACCTCAACTCCAGATGGGGGAAGGCGGCCTACCCCTCCCCCATTACCCCAGACAAGGAAGGTGCCCCTCCCCACCTTGACTGCAAGTGAGAAAAGGCACCCCCCTTCAATCCTGAATGGGAAAGCACTCTACATGCCCCCACCTCACCTCAACCACAGACAATGGAGGCACCCTACCCCCCACCTCAACTGTGGGTGGGTGAGGCAGCCTACTCTGGTCCTAGTGGGGGCGAAGGGGTGGTCTATGTGTACTCCCACCCCTGATCATACTTCAAAGTTGCTGGATTGGAATGTGAATGCACGGTTAGTTGAGGACTGCCTCTGAGACCCGTTGACGTGACATTGGAGTCATCGGGAACAAGAGTGCAGGGTTGACCTCACTGAGTTCACAGCATCACCCATTTACACTGACCAAAAATTGATCCCTTCCCTCCACCATTCTCATTGACTCCTCCTAGATTCCACCCCTCATCCACACAATACCGTGGCGAATTAACCCACTGACCTGCACACCTTTGCTCCATGAGGGATCATCCAGGGAAATCCCATATGGTCATGGGAGAATGTGCAAACTCCACACAGACAGCACTGCAGGTCAGGAACCTAGTGCTATGCCTCAGCCAATTGTGCCGTCCCAGACAAAATAATCAAGGCAGCCCCAGGTGTGACTAATGTCTCAATTCTGATAAGCTTTAATGAAAAGCAAATGTTGCACTCGTTGATTAGAAAACCCCTATTAGTAAAGTTAAATAAAGAAACCACAATGTAAGAGACTGTTTAAATACACTGCAGTTAATATTTCAGATGATGAAATTGATCAGCAGAGAGGAGTTCAAATACACATCTCAAAGCTACTGTCAAATTCCTCCCTTCATCCTTTGATGAATCCTCTTCTGCCCCACTCTCTTAGTCTTCTTGCAATAGGAGGGATGCAGAAAAATGTTCACAAAATCAATGGGTGAGACTGAGAGACCATCTTGTTGAAACATACTCTTTTCTGAACTGTGATTTCTAGAACCTGGGTATTAAGATGAAGAATTTCCTCACCTATAGGGTGGTGAACATTGGATGTATTTACTTGAGGGATTTGAAGGCTCAGTTGATGCAGTTTTTAAAATTTAATTTAGACAATAGGTAACAGGCCTTTTCAGCCCATGAGTCCATGCTGCCCAATTACATCCAATTGACCTACAATCCCGGTACATTTTTTTGAACAGTGGGAGGAATCCAGAGCCCCCACGCTGACACGGATGGAACGAACAAATTCCTTACAGACAGGGCCAGATTGGAACCTCGGTCCTGATGGCTGGTGGATAAACAGCATTGTGCTAACTTCTACACCAACCATGTCACTCAAATATTCACAATAAGGTTTTGGACACCAAAGGATTAGAGATAAGGGCACGGAGGTGAAAAGTCTGCTGTGACATTGAGTGACAATGACATCTGACAGTGTTGTGTGGAAATGGTGACGTTCGATGGCTTCAAAGAGCAATGAGTGTGAACGCAGGCTGAACTCAGGAATAAACTTTATTGAGGGCAGCACGGTTGGCTTAGCAGTTAACACAGCGCCTTTACAGCGCCAGCGATTGGGACCGGGGTTCGAATCCCGTGCTGCCTGTATGGAGTTTGTACACCCTCCCCGTGTACGTGGGGGTTTTCTCCAGGGGCTCTGGTTTCCTCCCACCCTTCAAATTGTACTGGGGTATAGGTTAATAGGGTTTAAATTGGGCAGAACAGGGTTGTGGACTGAAATTAAAGAAACACATGTAAGGGGATTGCAATAGGGACAACACATGCTAGAACTCTCAATCACACAACACAATATAATAGAAACATCATACCAATGCTAGCCACTGCTTATACTCAACACAGTGCCACACAATCACATCAGATACAACCACAAACTACAATACCCTACCCGCCTATCTAACATGGGCATGGCTCAGATTCTCTACAACACTACAATACTCTACAGTCCGATCCCTGTGTGGTGCACACCTTACCTATGCCTCTTCCAGCGATGTCCACAGTTCACGATCTGGAGTGGAGGAGGGTACATCTAAGGGCCAAACAGCAAGGAAGGAGAGCTACTCCACATAGTGGACTTTATAGTATAGTAAGCTGGAGAGTCCGGCCCAGGTAATTGCTGTGATTAAAGGTGTGCACCAAAGACTGGGTGGTGTCCTCGCTTGATTGGCAGGTGATGGGACTTCCGAATAGGTACTCACCAGTAGGGTAATGTGACAGACTAGATTCTCCACACTACAGACAGACTTGGAGATTTCTACAGCTTGTTCATACAATGTCTATGATCAGCAACTCTCCTCACCTTGTCAGTGCACCATGACGTTTGTTTCTGTGCAGATCTTTCAAAGACAGATCAGAGCCACAAAGAGCTGAGTGGCGTCACTCCATGCTGAAGCACATCGTGGAAAAGAACTTCAAATTCTTGGGTGTCAACATCTCTAAAAATATATCCTGGGGATATATGCAATCCCAAAGAAGGCTTGCCAGAGACTATGTTTCATGAGAATAGGTATGTCACCAAAGACTCTTGGTCTACTGTGGAAAGCATTCTGACTGGTTGCATCACTGTCTGGTATGGACAGGACAGGAAAAGGCTACAGAGAGCACTGAAGTCAGCCAGCACCATCATTGCATTAGTCTTCACTCCATCGAGCACATCTACAAGAGGAGGTGTCTTCAGAAAGCAGCCTCTATCCTCAAGGACCGTCTCCAACCAGGCCATACCCTCTTCACTCTGCTACAGGTCCTTATCCCTTTATCTGTGATTCCAAAAACCGATCATTTTGTTTTACAGCATATACAATATAGTTTCAGGTGTTCTAGATACAGCGAGGAGAGAATGTGGCTCGGGCAATGAGTGGGGAGAGAGCAGCAGCGCAGCTTGGGTGGGTGAGCAGGGAGAGAGTCAGGAGAGAACATGGCTCAGGCGGGAGAGCAGGGAGAGAGCAGCAGCTCGGCTCGGGTGGGAAGGTGGGGAGAGAGTGAGGAGAGGACGCGGCTCGAAGAGCATGGAGGCCCAGTGGGGAGAGTTGGAGCCTGCCAAGCTGCCGGGTCCAGAGGGCAAAGGGACCCTGCTGCTGAGCTCCATGGCCCGGGAGGAAGGAGGAGATAAGCGAGTCGGCACCGAGAAAAAGGTGGTGGCGGAGGGATAGAAGCCGAGGAGATGCCGGGGAGTGGCAGAGCCCAAGCATCAGCAAAAGCCAGACCCGAGGAAGGAGCAGGTGATGGGAAGCTCCTTAGCAGCTGAGCCAGAGCAAAGGGTCCAGATGATGGGAAGTAGCCCACCGGCAGCAGAGCCAGGCCAGAAGAAGGCAGACAAGGGTGCTGTGGAGCCCGGTGGGGTGAGCCTCCTTTTGTTTTAATGTGGGACCTTGTCAAAGGCCTTAGTGAATTCTGTGTACAACATTCACAGCCTTTCCTTTGTCAACTTTCCTGGTAATCTCTTCGAAAAACTCCACAAGATTGGTTCAACATGACCTACCATGCGTAAAGCCATGTTGACTATCCCCTAATCAGTCCCTGCTATCCAAATAATTATACACCCGATCACTTAGATCACCTTCTAATAATTTACTGGCTTCAGGCTCATCAGCCTATTATTTCTTGGGTTACTTTTGGAGCCTTTGTTAAACATCCTTATCTCAAATATGTTCACTGAGGTCACCTCCACTACTTCAATAGGCAGCAAATTCCACAGATTCACCTCCCTCTGGGAAAAGCAGTTCCTCCTCATCTCCGTCCTAAATCTACTGTCCTGGTTTTTGAGGCTATGTCCCCAGTTCTAGTCTCCCCCACCAATATCTTATCTATGCCTTTCATAATTTGTTATGATTCCACACGTAGAGACAAGAACACAAATCCATGCACGTGTGCAAAAGTGCAATTAAGTTTTGCCTGATTCCACTATCGTGCGTTACGCAGAATGTTGATAGTGCGCTTTCCAATATTTATTTGAGTGCCAAGGTGAGATGAACAAAATCGGTCTCTCAGCAAGTGAAGGAACTCACTGGCTTGGCAGCAGTCTGAATAACTGTTAATTCCCCATGCTTTTCTTCTAAAACAAAAGAATACAATTAACAAGCATGTGTATTCATGGTGTGCTGTGTACTGAATAACACTGTTGTTTCTTCAGATAATGTAGCTGGGGCTCTGTGCAGCAGTGAGGACTCCACAGAAATTCCAGCTGTCCCTTCATCAATGATTGGATTGAGCTAAATGGAGCTGCCCATGACCCAGAACAGAATGCTCTTGTGATTGACTGACTCGGTGTTAAACAGTTTGGCTGGTCTGGTGGTTGGTGGGGTCGGAGTATCTTCATCTGCTTCTCCCATTATCTTGGTCATTGAAAAGAAGTGGATGAAGAAATGGACTGGAGGATTAAAGTGTTTAAAATCCAAAGAAACCAGTAGTTGCTATCCAGAATTTGAAGATCCTTGCAGTTTAATTCTACAACAGAGGTTATAACCTCACAGCTCAGAACATATTCTTTCTGAGGACAATAAAATCACTAGTGTACAGCACCTATGGGGATTGGTATTTGCTGGTTAAGCAAGTTTTCTGGTTGCTTGAGACTGGATGGTGAGGCAAGCAAATTTTAGACATCTTTTTTACCCATTTATTATCCACAATTTTTTTTTGCTGGTTACTTGAATTCCGGATAGAGAGGATTCTACTGTATGTTGAAGAGTGAGATTTGAGCCATGGGATACTGAGAGGTGGAGAGGGAGGTGAAGTTGTTGTTCAAGATGAGTTGAGATTCTCCATTCTCATTCTGTCTTTGTTTCTAGTCAAGTTGAAACCCGGTGTCTGGTGACTGGACCTTCTCCCAGTGCCCTGACTCCTTTGCCATCAGATGCTCTGTCAAGGTCAAGTTTATTGCCATCTGATTGTGCAAAAACAATCTGACGAAAGAGCGTCCTCCGGTCTTCGGTGCAAGACATGCAGACACACAGCAGGGAAGCAATACATCTGCACAGTACTTGCATGCGCATATTAAAATAAATAAATATTATTGTCAAATTAGTCGAGTCACTGAGGGTTTGTATGAACAGTTCATCAGTTATTCAGCATTCTCGCTGCCTGTGGGTAGAAGCCTGGTGGTACTGGCTCTGATACTCCTGTACCTCTTCCGAGATGGGAGAAGCTGAAAAATGGTGTGGAAGGGGTCCTCACTGATTTTGCAATCCCTCTTTAGGCAATGATCCTGGTTGATACCATCGATGGGAGTGAAGGAAATCCCAGTGACCCTCTCTGCTGCTTTCATGGTCATATGGATTGACCTCTTATCTGATTCCTGATGGCGCCCGTTTCACACTCTGATGCAGCCGGCCAGGACACTCTTGATAGAGCTCCTGCAGAGGGTTGACATGATGGTGGCTGATAGATTTGCCCGCTTCAGTCTTCTCAGGAAGTCCAGTCGTTGTTACACCTTCCTGACAAGTGAGGTGATGATCAACGTCCCGGATAGGTCACTTCTCAAGTGGACTCCGAGGCACTTGTTGTCTCGACTCTCTCCACTTCTGATCTATTAATACTTAGTGGAGGGTGGGCTGGCCCAGGTCCTCCTGACATCCACACTCGCCACCTTCGTCTTGTCCACATTGAGACGCATTCTCGCACCATTTCACGAGATTTTCCCCCTCTTCTCTGGAATTTATCTGTGGGAAGCTGCTCCCCAAATGCCATTGACAAATGAAGACTTTGCACTAGTTCGCTTCCTGATGACATTGTTGGCACGGGTACTGCAACAGGTGATCTGAGGACATGGACCAGAGTGTTCAGTTCGCTGTCAGATGGATTGTATATTGATATCACTGCCGTTTGAATTGTCTGTGCATGCTGTACTGAACAAAACGAGTCATTGCTCTGTGAATCATTAGCTCCATTCACACTGACAGTTATTGTTCCCAACATCATTTGTCAGTTCATTTCAATTCATTTTGATTCCATCATAAAGAAAGCATACACAAGTTTAATTACATTAGTACATCAAATCCTCACTGTGTGATTATCATTCCCATTCAAAGACTGATTCACCATGGCATGATCAAACAAAGTACTTATTTATTCCTGCCAAAAGATACTGGTGATGAAAAAAATCTTTCACTGCTGTAAATCTTTGGAATTCTTTGCCCCTTAGAGTTACACGTTGTGAAATGTTGAGGATATTTAATAAGATTGATGAGGGCAGGATGGATATGTTGTGTGCATGGACTTTACCAAGGCTTTTGACAAGGACCTGTTCTGGTTGCCCTGAACTCAGCAAGGTCAAGGGTTAATTGGCCATGGTAGATTGTCCCTGGTGTGTAAATGAGGGGAACTGGAGAGAGAAAGAACAAAGGATCAACTTTGGGTCAGTGCAAATGGGTGACTAATGGGTGCCATGAACTCAATGAGATCGACCCCGCGCTGTCTTTCTCGATGACTCTAATGTAATGTCAACGCGGCTCACCGGGAGGCCTCAACTATCATGCATTCACATTCCACTCCAGCAACTTGCAAATGAGATCAGGGGTGGGGGGCACATTTCCACACCCTCCTCCACCCCATCCAGGATGAGAAGATTAGACACAGCTTTCAGGTTGAATGGCCAATTGGGAACAGAGGGTGGCAGTCTAGGGTTGTTACTCCAATTGAAGACACATGATGTGTCACAGGATCAGTATTGGGTCACTGTTGTAGGTTATTTATATGAATATAATTTAATTAATTTGTGAAATTGGTTAACAATTCTGAGAATCACCCCACAATTGGTGTCATGGTGAACTGTGGAAAAACGGTTGTATGAGATTACAACAGCATCCAGTCCAACTGTGAAAGTGAGCCGAGGAATGGCAGATAGGATTTAATGGAAAAGCCTGATGTGCTTCAGTGTGGAAGACCCCAGCGATAGGCTGAATATTTGAGTGTCTACAGTAGGAGTGTGGTCACTATTACTAAGGGGAAGGTGCTTTGGAACTGAAGGTGCTGAAGGTTGTTGACTGTAATATACGAGAGCAGAAATAGGCCATTCAGCTCATTGAGTCTGCCCCACCATCCAATCATGAGCTGATCCTTTCTCCCTCTCTGCCCTACTGCCCGGCTTTCTCCCCATAACCTTTGATGTCCTGGCGAATCAAGAACCTATCAATCTCTCCGTTAAATGCACCCAATGACTTGGCCTCCACAACAGCCTGTGGCAATAGATTCCACAGATTTACCACCCTCTGGCTGAAGAAATTCCTCTGCATCTCTATTCTAAGTGGATGCCCTCTTGTCCTCAACTCTCCCTCCATGGGGAAACACCCTCTCTACATCTACTCTGTCCGTGTCTTTCAACATTTGAAATGTCTCAATGAGATCGATCCCCCCTTCATTCTCCTAAATTCCTATAATGAGTGCAGGCCAAAAGCTGTCAAATATTCCTCTTTCATTCCAGAATTATCTTTGTGAATCTCATTTGAACTCTCTCCTTTGATAAATGAGGAGCCCAAAACTACTTACAATATTCTGTGAAGTTTCACCAGTCTCAAAATCATGTATTGTCCAACCAACACCACGTAAATTGAATGGGCAACACTTAATTTTCCATCTGGGCACTCTCCAACCAGATGGCATTAACATTGACTTTTTGGGTTCCTGCTAGCCTACTCCCCATTCTTCTTCTCTTCCCCATCCCTCTGTCTTCTTTCCTCCACCTCTCCACCATTTTCCTCTCCATTCATAAAGCTATCCCCTCCTCATTTTTGCTGGTATGTCATCCCTCCTTTATCCAACTATTACCTCCCCCCTCTGGGCCTGTGCTCCACCCCCTGTCCCTTCTCCCCACCATTGTGTTCAGGCACTGGCCCATATTTTGCCATACCTTGGTCAAGCCCGAAACGTTGCCTATGTATCTTTATCTTTGCGATGGAAAGCACCTTGTTTGACCAGCTGAGTTCTCCAGCATTGTGTTTTTACTTCAGTCACAGTGTCTGCAGACTTTCCTGTTTTACTCAACATCACATCTATACTGTTCTATTCTATTATTTTTGAAACAAATATTTGAACCAGATGGATAACACGGCAGGGTTCTGAAGTGGTAGCTGAAGAAATGGTGAACATTTCATGCTATATTTACCAAACTGAACAATTTAACTATGTTACCTGCTGATTTTCTATTTTTAATAATACCAGTTGGTCTAAATTTATTAATTATGGCAAAAATTCAACTAGCCGATTAGCTAACAATTTTGATACAATTTTATAGTCTGTATTCAATAATGATATAGGCCTATATGAAGAAGGCTGTAAACAATCTTTCCCCTTTTTTGGAATTACAGATATTAATGCTGTTTAATAAGATTCAGGTAGATCATAAACCTCTTTCATTTGACCTAATACCTCCATCAATACAGGTATTAATCGCTCCTTAAACTCTTTATAAAATATTGCTGGGAATCCATCTTCACCTAGCGCCTTATTATCCTGTAGAGACATTAAAGTCTCATGAACTTCTTTTTGAAAAATTCTTGGACAATCTTATTTTTTTGTCCTCCTTTAATTTAATTTGTCTTAAATAATCGCTTATCTCTCTTAGACTCTGAACGATAACAGTTAGCATAAAAGTCTTTACAATTATCATTTATTTCCTGCATTTTATAAGTTATCTGTCCTGATAATTTCTTAGTTGCAATTATTGTTCTAGAAATCTGTTTTGTTTTTAATTGCCATGCTAAAGTTTTATGGTCCCTTTCACCCAACTCATAATATTTTTGTCATGTTCTCATTATATCTCTCTCCACTCTATAAGTCTGCACAGCATTAAGCTTAATTTCTTCAACTCAAACAATTTTATCTTCTTCTCATCTTGATGTACTTGAATTTCTTTCTCCTATTTCATTAATTCTTTATCTCAATGAGTTACTTCTTTCATATTTTCTTCCTTTATTTTTGAAGTATAACTTATTATTTGACTTCTCAAATATGCCTTCATTGAATCCCATAATACAAGCTTACTCACAACTGAATCCTTACTAGTGTCTAGGAAATAAATATAGCACAAAATAGGAAAGTTCCCATGGAATGGGATTTTTTTATTTGAGACACTTAATGCTTTTGGGATTCCAAATACTTTTATTAAACTGGATAAAGGCATTGTATGATCAACCAAAAGCAAAAGTGATTCCCTTTTTGCTTGAAAGGTCTTCTAGACAAGGTTGTCCATTATAAAATGTAGAGGTGCCGACCAGAGAAGGAGCAGTGTTAGATCTACTGTTGGCAAATGGGATGGGTCAAGTGACGGAGGTTAGTGTTGGCGAACACTTCGGGTCCAGTGATCATAATGCCATCAGCTTCAATGTCATTATGGAAAGAGAGAAGTCAGGGCCAAGGGTTGAGGTTTTTGATTGGGGAAAAGATAGATTTGAAGAGATGCGAAAGGACTTGCAGGGTGTGCATTGGGAAAATTTGTTTTATGGGCAGGATGTAGTAGAGAGATGGAAGTCTTTTAAAGATCAGATTTTGAGAGTGCAAAAGCTTTATGTTCCTGTTGGGTTAAAAGGAGGGGCAAAAGGTTTGAGAGAGCCGTGGTTTTCAAGGAATATTGGAAACTTGGTTCGAAGAAAAAGGGAGGCGTACATTAGATATAAGAAGCATGGAGTTAAGGAGATGTTTGAAAGATACATTGAATGTAAGAGGAATCTTAAGAGAGGAATTAGGAAAGCTAAAAGAAGGTACGAGGAAACTATGGCAAGCAGGGTGAAAACTAATTCAAAAGAGTTCTACAAATATGTTAATGGTAAAAGGAATGCTAGAGACAAAATTGGTCCCTTAGAAAATCAGAGCGGAAAACTGTGTGTGGAGCCTAGAGAAATGGGGGAGATATTGAACAGTTTATTTTCTTCGGTATTCACTAAGGAGAAGGATATTGGGAGATGTGAGATAAAAAAAGCAAATTGGGTAAATATGGGGAATATAGAGATTACAAAAGGTGTAGTTTTAGGGCTTTTGAAGAATATAAAGGTGGATAAGTCTCCGGGACCAGACGGGATCTTCCCCAGGACATTGAGAGAAGTGAAGGAGGAAATAGCAGAGGCTCTGGCGGTAATTTTCCAAATGTCATTAGATATGGGGATAGTGCCGGAGGATTGGCGCATTGCGCATGTGGTTCCGTTATTTAAAAAGGGTTCAAGGAGGAAGCCTGGCAACTATCGGCCTGTAAGTTTGATGTCTGTGGTAGGTAAATTAATGGAGAAAATTCTTAGAGATAGTACTTATAAACATCTGGATAGACAGGGTCTGATCAGGAGCACTCAACATGGATTTGTGGGAGGAAGGTCATGTTTGACCAATCTGATTGAATTTTTTGAAGAGGTGACTAGGAATGTGGATGAGGGTAGCGCAGTGGATGTTGTCTATATGGACTTCAGTAAGGCCTTCGATAAGGTACCACATGGAAGGTTAGTTAGGAAGGTGCAGTCTTTAGGTATAAATTTTAAGATAGTCAAATGGATTGAACATTGGCTGAAAGGGAGAGGCCAGAGAGTGGTAGTGGATAATTGTCTGTCAGGTTGGAGGCCGGTGACCAGTGGTGTGCCTCAAGGATCTGTATTGGGCCCATTGTTGTTCGTTATATACATTAATGATCTAGATGATGGGGTGGTGAATTGGATTAGTAAATATGCAGACGATACTAAGATAGGTGGAATAGTGGATAATGAAGAAGGTTTTCAAGGATTGCAGAGGGATTTGTGCTGCTTAGAAAAGTGGGCTGAAAAATGGCAGATGGAATTTAATGCTGATAAGTGTGAGGTGCTTCATTTTGGTAAGAAGAATCGGAATAGGACATACCTGGTAAATGGGAGAGCATTGATGAATACAGAAGAGCAGAAAGATTTAGGAGTAACGGTACATCGTTCCCTGAAGGTAGAAACTCACGTGAATAGGGTGGTGAAGAAGGCTTTTAGTATGCTGGCCTTTATCAATCATTGCATGGAATATAGGAGTTGGGAGGTGATGTTGAGATTGTATAAGACGTTGGTGCGGCCTAATTTGGAGTTCTGTGTGCAGTTCTGGTCGCCTAATTATAGGAAGGATATAAACAGAGTGGAGAGAATGCAGAGAAGGTTTACCAGAATGTTACCTGGGTTTAAGCATCTAGAGTATAGGGAGAGATTGGACAGATTAGGTCTTTATTCTTTGGAGCGTAGAAGGTTGAGAGGGGATTTGATAGAAGTATTTAAGATTATGAAAGGGATAGACAGAGTGGATGTGGATAGACTATTTCTGTTAAGAGGAGGAAAAATTAAAACGAGAGGACATGAGTTAAGAATTAAGGGGCAGAGGTTTAGAGGTAACATGAGGGGGAACTTTACTCAGAGAGTGGTAGCCGTGTGGAATGAGCTTCCAGGAGAAATAGTGGCGTCGGAGTCAATTGTATTATTTAAGAAAAGGTTGGACAGGTATATGGATGAGAAGAAGATGGAGGGTTATGGGCATTGTGCAGGGAGGTGGGACTAGAAAGGGGTGTTTGGTTTGGTGCGGACTAGAAGGGCCTAATGGCCTGTTTCCGTGCGTAATTGTTATGTTATGTTATATAACCTTTTTGTTTGCATTAGCGATTGAACCATTGGAGGAAGTAATTAGAACAGATAATGAAATTAAAGGATTTGAAGCAGTCAATAAAGAACATAAAATTAGTTTATTTGTTGATGACGTTATAGTATATTTAATGAGACCAGAAATATCTTTAAATAAATTGAATGAGAGATTAAAATAAGATGGGTTAGTATTGGGTTATAAAGAGGATGTTGATAAAACTGAAGTAATGCCTATGGTGAGTATAGATTACTCTCAGTGTAAAAGATTGACAAAATTTCATTGGCAAAATGAAGAAATTAAATATTTAGGAATTCAAATTAGTAGAAATATAAGTAATTTGTTTAAACTAAATTATTTGCCATTGTTTAAAAAATTGGAAGAGGATTTGAATAGATGGAAAGATTTACCAATAATATTTACTAGGATGAGTGAATTCTATTAAAATTACTATTTTTCCAAGATTACAATATTTGTTTCAATCATTGCCCATTCAACTACCATATTTTTCTTTTGATATTTGAATAAAATAATACATTAATTCCTTTGGAAAGGTAAGATGTCAAAAATTGGTTGAGAAAAATTAATGTGGAAATTTGATCAGGGTGGACCAAGACTACCAAACTTTAAGAATTATTTTAAAGCAGCTCAATTGAGATTTTTGTCCTCCTGCTATCAACGGGATAAAAAATAAGCTTGGATTCAGAAAGAAATGAGTAAAATTGGTGAAACTATTCCGAAGTTAATTTTGTATAAATGGAACAGTGAGCTAAAGATTTTTTCCATATTGAAACATATTTTAAACATATGGAATAAAATTCATATGAAAAGAGGAATTAAAAATGATCAATTATCAAAAATGTTGTTAAAACAATATCAATTTTTTCCTTTTACTTTATTTGCTAATTGGTATAGTAAAGGTATACAGAGAATAGAAGATTGTTTCTTAGGATCTTTTTTCTTAATGTTTGATCAATTAAAAGATAAATACAATATACATAATAATACAATTTTTGCATATTATCAATTAAAAATGTATTTGAAAAAGAGACTGGGAGCAGATTTGAGACTCCCTAAACAAAGCCAATTCGAAGATATAATAACAGACACATTTGTTGTTAAGAAATGTATTACTAATATGTATATAAAATTACAAGAGACTGTAAAGAAAAAAAGATTTGTATAAATCAAAAATCCAATGGGAGAAAGATTTAAATATACAAATTCAGGAGGAGATTTGGTCAAAATTATGTTATGGAAGTGTTACGAATACAGTAAATATTAGAAATCAAATGGTCCAATATAATTTTCTTCATCAATTGTATTATACTCTACATAATGGACTTAATCCTAATTATTCAAATAAGTGTTTTCGATGTGCGAAAGAAATAGGGATTTTTTTGCATTCAGTGTGATCTTGTGAAAAAGTGGAAAGATTTTGGAATGAACTGAGTTGATTATTAGGCCAAATTATGAAGATAAAGGTACCAAAGGATCCAAGAATATTTTTACTTGGAGATATTTATGAAAACGATATAAAATTGAAATTGGACAAATACCAAGAAACATTTTTCAGTATTGCAACAGCGACTGCAAAGAAATGTATAGAGATATCATGGAAAGATTATAGAGAAGTCTTATTAAGTAGATGGTATAATGAGATGTAAAATTGTATACCTTTGGAAAAAGTTACGTATAGTTTAAGGAATCTGGTTGAAAATTTTTATAGTATTTGGAACCCATATATGGATTTTATGGATTATTTTTCTATCTTAGCCACTCATCTTAATTAGTAATTTTAATAACAATTGATGATTGTCTTTGCTAATAATATTGAATATTAAATGGTAGGTTTTTCTTTCTTTTCTATCCTTTTCTTACTTTTGGGTGGGAGTGGGGATGGGGAGACAATATAAAAGTAATTTTTTTTGTATTATTGGTTTATCCTTCCAAATTCAACACCTTATGTTGTCTGCATTAAATTCAATCTGCCATTTTGCAGCCCATTTTTCCAGCTGAAGTTCGGGAAACATCCTCGTAAATCTTCTCTGCACTCTTTCTATTGTTACAAGCCCAGAGGACCCCAACCCAGCATCAATAGATATTCCCCAAGGCAAGTAGTTGCTTAAACAAAAGTTGTTTTTAATTATGTTTAAACATGAGAACAGAGTCAAACTTTAACTTATCTCTATTAACCTAAATAACCCAAATTAACCCCATTCTAATTCTAAGCGCACGTATATGTGATGTGTGTAAATTTAAGAAAAGTTCTTTGGTTCACAGTTCAATCTTACGCTTCATTCTTCCAAGTTGCAGGCAATTCTTATACTGTGCACAGAATAGAACATGTATAAAGTTCACCAGGCTTTTGTGCTTGAAAGGTACATGTTTACTGCTCAGTAAGGTTCTTGTAGGGTTTGCAGAGAGTGATTTGTTGTTCCAGGATTTCCACAAATGAAGTACCACCATTAGTCACCTCAAGGTCTCGCTGATGAAACTTGCCCCATCAGGGTTTTCAAGATGGTAACCTCTTTCTTTCAGGCTATCACAGAGTTCCTTTCTGTTCTGCTTATTCCAAGATAAATATTGGCCAGATAGCACTTCCAGCCATCCTCCACTCTTGTTTCACCCTTCTCTCTCTCTCTCTCTCTCTCTCTCTCTCTCTCTCTCTCTCTCTCTCTCTCTCTCCCCAACTGCTAGAAAAACCATGTGACTCTCTCACTTGCCACAAAACCTCCACCTTCTCCAGCAAACAATAGGAGTCAGTCTTTTGCTCCAATCTGTTGTTTTGGGTAAACAAACTTTTCAAGAGTGACCTTTCTGTGCACTTTGCAGAAAGGTCAGAAACCTTGTAAAAATGTTCAACACTGATGACCTGTCTCCAGTCGATTCATTTGATGACATCATTTCAATTAGCAGCTACTTGTGAAATGTGCATAGCATTCTCCATAGTTTCTTTAATGTTACCGAATATGAATTCTTCAGTATTTCAAATAAGATCTGTTTTAAAATGTGTGTATGTATGTAACCTACTCTAATTTTACCAAATTCTCCCAAATATTCCATTACACTATCTTGTTGATTGATTTCCTGCAGTTAGGTGAACAAAACTGCACACAGTACTCCTTACCAATGTCTTGTTCAGCTTTACCAGAACATTGCAGCTCCTACACTCAATACTTTGATTTATGAAGGCCAATGTGCCAAAAGATCTCTTTGCAATCCTATTCACCTGTGCCACCACTTTCAGGGAATTATGTATCTGTATACCCAGATCCCTCTGTTCTACTGCACTCCTATTTACAATATATGTTCTACCTTGGTTTGTTCTTCCAAAATACAACACCTCAAATTGTTTGCATTGAATTCCATCTGCATTTTTGTAGCCCACTTTTACTGCTGGTCCAAATCCCTCTGCAACCTTTGAAAGCCTTCCTCTCTCTACACTTCACATCCAGTCTTGGTGTCATCTGCAAACTTTCTGATACAATTTACCACATTATCACCTAGAACAGCCATTCTTGAAGAGTTCCTGGAGGCCATAGACTTTGAACAGAGTCCTTACCCATCGCCATGGCCAAAAGAAGGCTGAGAATAGCTGCTCTTGATAATTGATATAGATGACAAACAACAATGGAGCCAGTACCAAACCCTGAGACACACCACTAGTCACAGGTTGATTGTGTCAGAGAGGCAACCATCCACTACCACTTTCTGGCTTCTCCCATAAAACCAATGTCAAATCTAGTGTACTACCTCAATGAATACCGAGCGACAAGCCTCCCATGTAAGACCTTGTCAAAGGCCTTACTCAAGTCCACGTAGGCAACATCCACAGCCTTTCCTTTATTTACTTTCCTGGTTACCTCTTCAAAAAAAATATAAAAACACGACTTTCCATGCACAAACCATGTTGACTATTCCTAATCAGTACGAGACTATCAAAATGCTTGTATATTTGATCCATCAGAATACCTTCCAATAACTTACCTACTACTGATGTTAGGCTCAACGGCCTATTGGGTTATTTTTGGAGCCTCTTTTAAACAACAGAGCAACACGAGCTACCCTCCAATCCAACCTCACCTGTGGCCAAGGACATTTTAAATATTTCTGCCAGGGTCCCTGCAATTTCTACACTTGCCTCCTTCAGGGTCTGAGTGAGTAACTTGAGGGAGGCCCTGGGGATTTTTCCACCTCCTCCTCTTTAATTTGTATACATAGGTTCCATGACCTTGTTGCATGTCCAGTTTCCTGAGTAAATACAGATGCAAAAAAACCTATTTAATACGTCTCCCATCTCTTGTGGCTCCATACATAGCTGAACACTATAATCTTCAAGAGGACTAATTTTGTCCCTAAATATCCTTTTGCTCTTAATATTCCTGTAAAAGACCTCAGGATATTCCTTCACCTTGATTTCCAAAGCACCCTCATGCCTTCTTTTAGCGTTCCTCGTTTTCCTCTTGTTTTTCCTGCATTTCTTGCTCCATGTTGTCTATGCCACTTCTTAACCAGATCCTCAATATCCCTCAAACCCCAAGATTCCTTATGCCTGTTAACTTTGTCTTTAATCCTTACAGAAATGTATAAACTCTCTATTCTCCAGATTTCACCTTTGAAGGCCTTGCACTTACCGAACATATCCTTGCCAGAAAACAATCTGTCTCACAACCCATGTTTTTTAGATCCTTTCTTATTTCCTTAACATTGGCCTTTCTCCCATTCAGAACCTCAACCTGAGGGCCAGACCTATCCTTATCCATAATTCTTTCTTTTGGCTTGGCTTCGCGGACGAAGATTTATGGAGGGGGTAAAAAGTCCACGTCAGCTGCAGGCTCGTTTGTGGCTGACAAGTCCGATGCGGGACAGGCAGACACGGTTGCAGTGGTTGCAGGGGAAAATTGGTTGGTTGGGGTTGGGTGTTGGGTTTTTCCTCCTTTGCCTTTTGTCAGTGAGGTGGGCTCTGCGGTCTTCTTCAAAGGAGGTTGCTGCCCGCCAAACTGTGAGGCGCCAAGATGCACGGTTTGAGGCGATATCAGCCCACTGGCGGTGGTCAATGTGGCAGGCACCAAGAGATTTCTTTAGGCAGTCCTTGTACCTTTTCTTTGGTGCACCTCTGTCACGGTGGCCAGTGGAGAGCTCGCCATATAACACGATCTTGGGAAGGCGATGGTCCTCCATTCTGGAGACGTGACCCATCCAGCGCAGCTGGATCTTCAGCAGCGTGGACTCGATGCTGTCGACCTCTGCCATCTCGAGTACTTCGACGTTAGGGATGAAAGCGCTCCAATGGATGTTGAGGATGGAGCGGAGACAACGCTGGTGGAAGCGTTCTAGGAGCCGTAGGTGGTGCCGGTAGAGGACCCATGATTCGGAGCCGAACAGGAGTGTGGGTATGACAACAGCTCTGTATACGCTTATCTTTGTGAGGTTTTTCAGTTGGTTGTTTTTCCAGACTCTTTTGTGTAGTCTTCCAAAGGCGCTATTTGCCTTGGCGAGTCTGTTGTCTATCTCATTGTCGATCCTTGCATCTGATGAAATGGTGCAGCCGAGATAGGTAAACTGGTTGACCGTTTTGAGTTTTGTGTGCCCGATGGAGATGTGGGGGGGCTGGTAGTCATGGTGGGGAGCTGGCTGATGGAGGACCTCAGTTTTCTTCAGGCTGACTTCCAGGCCAAACATTTTGGCAGTTTCCGCAAAGCAGGACGTCAAGCGCTGAAGAGCTGGCTCTGAATGGGCAACTAAAGCGGCATCGTCTGCAAAGAGTAGTTCACGGACAGGTTTCTCTTGTGTCTTGGTGTGAGCTTGCAGGCGCCTCAGATTGAAGAGACTGCCATCCGTGCGGTACCGGATGTAAACAGCGTCTTCATTGTTGGGGTCTTTCATGGCTTGGTTCAGCATCATGCTGAAGAAGATTGAAAAGAGGGTTGGTGCCAGAACACAGCCTTGCTTCACGCCATTGTTAATGGAGAAGGGTTCAGAGAGCTCATTGCTGTATCTGACCCGACCTTGTTGGTTTTCGTGCAGTTGGATAATCATGTTGAGGAACTTTGGGGGACATCCGATGCGCTCTAGTATTTGCCAAAGCCCTTTTCTGCTCACGGTGTCGAAGGCTTTGGTGAGGTCAACAAAGATGATGTAGAGTCCTTTGTTTTGTTCTCTGCACTTTTCTTGGAGCTATCTGAGGGCAAAGACCATGTCAGTAGTTCCTCTGTTTGCGCGAAAGCCGCACTGTGATTCTGGGAGAATATTCTCGGCGACACTAGGTATTATTCTATTTAGTAGAATCCTAGCGAAGATTTTGCCTGCAATGGAGAGCAACGTGATTCCCCTGTAGTTTGAGCAGTCTGATTTCTCGCCTTTGTTTTTGTACAGGGTGATGATGGTGGCATCACGAAGATCCTGAGGCAGTTTTCCTTGGTCCCAACAAAGCTTGAAAAACTCATGCAGTTTGGCATGCAGAGTTTTGCCGCCAGCCTTCCAGACCTCTGGGGGTATTCCATCCATACCTGCTGCTTTGCCACTTTTCAGTTATCCATAATTATCTTGAAACTAATGGCATAATGTTCACTGGACCCAAAGTGTTGCCCTACGTGTAGTTCTGTCCTAATTTAGAGAGTTATGGACCAAATGCAGGCAAATTGGATAGAGGTAGACAACTTGGTTGGCCTGGACAAGTTGGGGCAAATAACCTGTTTGTGAATGAGGTTGATTCTATTTTGAACATAATGAAATTGGGTTGTAGGACTGGGCAAGAAATTGGAGATGAGGTGGAGAGAGAGAAAGAGGGGGGGAGGGGGGGAGGAAAGAAAATGTGATTGTGAACAATTTGGAGAGGTTTTCATTTTAATTTAATTTTTTAATGTAGATGGTAACAGGCCCTCTCAGCCCACGAGCCTCTGCATCTCAATTACACACAATTTCATTACAATTTGAACAGTGAGAGGAATCCAGAGCACCCAGAGGAAACACATGCAGGCAAGGGGAGAACCCCTTACAGACAGTGTCCGATCACTGGCGCTGTAATAGCGTTGTGCTGTCTGCCCCGCTAACTGCATTGCCCTGTTGATTGAGAGGAATTAACCTATAACTTGAGGGGAGTAAAAACGCACAGAGATGTTGGAGGAACTCAGCCGGTCTCGCAGCGTCCATAGGAGGGACTGATGTTTCAGGCTTGAACTCTTCCTCAAGGTATAAGCAAAACACAGGAAGGCATTTGAATAAAGACTGAAGACTGGCAGGGAAACTTGAGGGGATCTGCTTTGAACAAAGCCACTGCTAAGATTTGGAAGCCTTGTCCAATCTCGAGGATCAGCTGCAATCGCACAACCAGTTGTTCTCAAAATCTCTTTTCCCTCTATCATTCTCTTTCTGTTTTTGCTTTCTCCCTCACTCCCTCTTTTCTCTTTCTTTCTTCACCAAGAATTCTTTTTAAAAAAATCAGTCAAATCGAGTATATCAAAAGATGTAAAGGTCCCACTCCCAAGTGATGAACCAGTTAATGTTCTTCACTGCGATCTGTTTTTCCATCAAGCCTTTGCCACAGTAACAAGCCGAGCTTGGAGAAAGTGCACTCTCTTTGACCGCAGTGTGCCAACTCATGAATCTCAACAGATTGGTCACATAATGATTTAACAATTATGTGAAGATGACGGAGCCTCTAAAATGTTCTTGTTAATAGGCTTCTCTTGACACTGACATTTGAAATAGTTTATCAAAAAGGAATTGCAGGTTTCTCTTGTGTTGCAATTTATTTTCTTCAGTGAGTAACTTGACATCCAAATTGTTCCATTATATATTTTTTTACTTTTGTTAGCTGATATCACACAAGTATCTTTCACAGGATTGTTTGCCCAGTGCCTGGAATCTCCTCTGCATTCCCACGTAGTGTGGTCTGTGCTTCCAATGGTCTAATTTCCCTTAATTACAGTGTGAAGGACACACATTTGTGAAGCTGTGCTGAATGTGAAAGATGGACATTTTAGATATTGCTCCATCTTTTAACCCTTTCTGCAAGAGATTTCATCAGATTTAATGTCAGAGTACTGTTATGGACCCTGGAGAATTTTATTTTAGGACAGTATCAGGACTGAACCTATGGTGGGAGAGACAGGATCGTGTGCTACTGTGAAGCGCTGAAGTAGTGCTGGGAAAAATTGACAGCTGTGTGGGAAGCGCTGAGACAGTGCTGGGAAAGCTGACAGCTGTCGAAAGAACGAGAGCCATGCGCTGGAAGCCAGTGGGTTCGCGGAGAATGCGCCCACTACTGTCAAACTCTCTCCACCATTAGGGGCAGCTGAAGGCATGCGCTGGGGCAGTTGAAGAGCCCAGTGCGCTGAGGTTTGGAACGGGATAGTCAGTTGGTCGGTTGGTTGGAGGGCAGTCAGTCAAACTGTCAGTGTCCCCACCCAGTATCTTCAGTGGGAGAAAGGAAATGAAACTACTTTGTCCACGGGTGCCAGCACTGTTGCCCTGACAGCAGTTGGTATCACTTGAATACTCGGAGTGTATGTGTGATCAACCTGGGCTTCCCCAGTCCCCTTCCAAGAGGAGAACTTCATGTGACAGGAGTCACTTCAAGACCCAAGACAGGCTGTTTAGGGGGGAAGATTTGTATGACAGAAGGTCACTTGTTAATCCTAAAGTGGGCTTCAGAGGTGTGAGCCTCTTGTAGTGACTAGGAGGTTACTGGGTGAAAATTCCCATTTGTCATTGCCACATTCAAAAT
Source organism: Narcine bancroftii (assembly GCF_036971445.1). NCBI lineage: Eukaryota > Metazoa > Chordata > Chondrichthyes > Torpediniformes > Narcinidae > Narcine > Narcine bancroftii. The sequence continues at coordinate 93,894,970 of NC_091470.1, read as the reverse complement.
TCATGAAAGTTACAAGTCTAAGTGATTGTAAGTCTACAGCGATCATGCCATCTGTCTCCATGTCCAACTAGAATCCCAGCCTGGAGACCAGACTCTGCGAGCTGTTCCTTTTTGACTGCCAGACTTGAGATTTTGCTTTGGGAGTTTTCTTTGGGCATTTTGGGCTTGGACTGTAATGGTCTGGGTTGTTTTCCACATACACCTTATGTTGTAATGTACAACTGCTATTACAGCTTATGTTTGGAGGTCAAGTGTATTGAGGTAATTCTATTCTTGTTAATTTGTTAATAAATTTTGTGTTAAACTTAACCCATCTGTTTATGCATTTCTCAATTGCTACTGGTGAGGTGCCACAGTATATATGTGACATCACGGCTATATGCTAAATTCACCAACCCTGAAATTCTTTGACCTGCAGGGCAGGCAGAATCACCACTTATTGGAATGCAAAAAAAAACTGTACACAATGTACACATGTAAACAAATAAAAAACTGTAAACAGATAATAAATGTAAACAAAATAATTGTGCAATACAGAGAGAATAGAAAAAAAATAAATAGTGAAAAAGCACGAGCTCTTAAATAAGTCCCTGTTTGAGTTTGTCGTTGAGGAGTCTGATGGTGGAGGGGGAGCAGCTGTTCCTGGACCTGGTGGGATGAGTATTGTGGTACCTAGACATCTTTCCTGATGGCAGCAGTGAGCATGTGCTGGATGGTGTGGATCCTTAATAATTGCTGCTCCTCTCTGACGGCAGTGTTCCCTGTATGTTCTCAATAGTGGGGAGGGTTTTGCCTGCGATGTCCTGGACTGTGTTCACTATCTTTTGGAGGGCTTTAAGCTCAGGGGTGTTGGTGTCCCTATACCAGACCATGATGCAGCCGGTCAGCAAACTTTCCATACTTTAACATCAGTCACTGTGATTGGAGGGTGAAGAATGTGCACGGAATAGAACTGAGACTGTGCATGTATCATTGTGTTCAAATCGATAGATCCTCCCATGAGATTCTTTCCCCATGCGGAAGAGAAAGGAGATCCAGGAGGATCAGAGCCAGTACCACCAGGCTGAGGAACAGCTTCTTCCCACGGGCAGCGAGAACGCTGAACGACCAAAGGAACTGCTCATTCACGAAACAATATCCATCTATTTATTTATTTATATGTGTGGGAGACACACACACACACACACACACACACACACACACACACACACACACACACACACACACACACGCACACACGTGCGCGTGCGAATGCTTGCCCCACAGGTGTATTGTTTGTCTGTACGTGTGTTATGTCTGGTTGTGTGTCTGCGTGTTTTGCACCGAGGACCAGAGAACGCTGATTCATCAGGTTGTACTTGAGCAATTGGAGGGCAATAAACTTGACTTGACTTTGGAAAAAAAATCTAATTTATGCTGTGGTTCACCAGTGTTATGAAGTGTTTTATAGCCAGTGAACTATGCTTGAAACCAGGTCATAATGGAATGAGACCAAAGCCTAGCAAGATCCCACAATAAATGCAGTTATGATGAAATGTGCTTCAGTGATATTTTAGGGATAAATGTCATGAGATAAATCATTTATTACTTTGTGAATGTTTGGGCTGTAAAAGAACTGATGCCCCAACATACTGTTTAATCCTGATGCCATGGAGGAGCTGTCAGTCGATTATCTGGCAGTGCCAGGCTCTATTTTGAAATGGCAATGAATCTACTAACTTGGGTGTGAGAACGTTACCCACTGATGCACAGTTACATGATCAGCATTTGCACTGCAGAATTTGGTGGAACATGGCAGAGCAGCCTGGCGGTAATTCTTTCTTTCTTTAAGAAACGTGTGCCAGAAGAATGGAGTTTATCATCACATGTTCAAATCCCCAACCAATAGATGAAGTGGATTTTCCATTATTATTATCATTGCTAGATGCTAAATTCACCAAGAAAGGTTGTATTATTGTGTTAGCATCTGTCCTGGATTAGGGCTCTATGAGAATGGAAGGGATTCCTTCCTGCAGGAAACCATCAATCTCAAGAAATGGAACAATGCAGGACAGAACAGACCCTTTATAAAGCCGCTCTAAGATCAATTTTGCCCTTTCTAACCTCACAGCGTTTAATGGTTAGCATTGCTGTTAGCGCAGCACTGCTACAGCACCAGTGATCGGGACCAGGGTTTGAATCCTGTGGTATCTGTAAGGAGTTTGCATGTCCTTCCCCTGTCTGCCTGGGTTTTCTCCGGGGGCTCCAGTTTCCTCCCACCCTTCAAAATGGATCTGGTGGGGAGAGGGTTTTTGGGGTGGGGTGTAGTTCAATCGGGTGCAATTGAGTGGCATGGGTTCGTGGGTCGAAAGATTATTGAGCTGTATGTCTAAATTTAAAAAAAACCCTTATTTATCTTGCTTTCATGTTCCCATCAAAGAGTTTTTAAAAAATATCACTACTGTGTCAGCCTTGGCTATCATCCATAAGACACAGGAGCAGAAATAGGCCATTCAGCCCATCAAGTCTGGCCTGCCATTTAATCATGAGCTGATTTATTTCCCCACTCAGCCCCACTGCCCGGCCTTCTCCACATACTTTTGATGTCCTGTCTAATCAAGAACCTGTCACTCTCTGCCTTCAATACACCTAATGACCTGACCTCCATAATTGCCTCAGGCAACAAATTCCACAGATGCACCATCCTCTTGCATCTCTATTCTAAGTGGAGACCTTCAATGGATTCCAGATTCTCACCGTTCTCTATATTTTTTAAAGAAAAACTACGTCTGACCTTTCCCCTGAATTTTTCTGCACTCACCTTAAACAGATGACCTCTGGTATTGGCTATTGCTGGCCTGAGCAAAAAGGTGCTGTCTTTCCACTCGATTTATTCCTCACAGCTTATACACCTCTTAAATTTGCTCTCGTTGTTCATCTCTCCCCATCACTCATATCCTCTAAACCAGCAACATCTTGGTAAAGAGGAGAAGTTTGCAGACACTGGGGTTGAAGTAAAAACACGATGCTGGACAAACTCAGCAGGTCAAACAGCGTACTTAATATAGCAAAGATAAGGATACAGAACCAATGTTTTGGCTTGAGCCCTTCATTATGGTATTGGAAAAATATAGACAGGCACCCGAACAAATTGTTCTACATTTTGATCATATCTTGATGAAGGGCTCAAACCCAGAACATGGGCTATGTATCTTTATTCAATTTTTAAATTTTAAATTTTAAAAAATTTAGACATACAGCTCAGTAACAGGCCATTTCAGCCCATGAACCTGTGCTACCCAATTTCACCTAATTAACCTACACCATGGTATGTTTTGAAGGGTGGGAGGTAACTGGAGCCCCCGGTGAAAACCCACACAGACATGGGGAGAACGTACAAACTCCTTACAGACAGCGCAAGATTTGAACCCAGGTCGCTAGTGGTGAAAATGTGATCCATTAACCACTACACTAACCATGCAATCTTTATCTTTGATATCTCAAATACACTGTTTAGCCTGCTGAGTTTCTCCACAATGTGTAACATCCTGGTATACTTGTCCTGTACCGTTCCAAATCCTTTATGTCCTTCCTGCAATGAGGTAACCTGAACTGCACATAGAATTCTAATTGTGGACTATCCAAAGTTATGTAGAGCTTCAACATGATCTCTTTACTTTTACACATAATGACCTGCACAATGAGGTCAAGCATACCATACACCTTCTTTACCACCCGATCTACTTCAGTGAGCAATGGACTTGGATGCTCACATCCCTTCATACAGCAATACTTTCAAGAGGCCTGCCTTTAACTATATACATTTCCCTTATCTTTGATCTTCCAATGAGTAACACATGTAATCGAATTAAACTCTATCTACCATTTATCTGCCAAAATCTGCAGCTGATCCACATCCTGTTGAATTGTTTGATAATCCTCTTAACTATCCACACCACCAATCTTTGAATGATCTACAAGCGCACTAACCATGCATGTATATCACAAGCAACTGGGTAAGCCGTGCTATTAAGATGTCTGTGGAACCTCTCCACCAACCCGTTGGCCTGTGGATGATTCACTGTGGTGTGGTGGAGTCGGGTCCCCAGGGTGTGGGCCAAGGCAGTCTACAGATTGGAAGTGAATTGGGTCCCCCCATCTGATGTAAGGTGTTTTGGGACCCCGAAATGCGCTACTCAGGTGTTGAGTAAAGCCCGTGCACATGCTTCCTTAGAAATTTCTGATAGTGACACCACCTCTGGCCATCTTGTCACTTGGTCAGCCACTGTGAGAAGGTAACGTGCACCTTTAGATATGGGTGTGGGGCCCACAATGTCAATGTGCATGTGGCTGAAGCGACAACATGCTGACTGGTATGTCTGTGGTGGAGCTTTGATATGAGTCCAGATTTTGAATGACTGGCACTGAGTACAAGTCCTGGCCAATGGGGTGACCTCTTTGCAGAGACCGTGCTGGACATACCTGTTCGCCACCATTTTCATTGTAGTCCTGATGGCGGGGTGAGCCAAGTTGTGGACCAAGTCAGTCAAAAACCCACCTCTTCTATGCAGCCAGAATGATAGGGCGAGGTTTACCCGTCGAGGTGTCGCAGAGCAGCGTGTGATTGCCAGGAGCGATCTGGATGTCCTCCAGTTATAAGCAAGTGAGTGCTGTTTGGTAATGTCAGGGCCTTCTTACAGCGCATCAGCCAGGGCCGCATAGTCAAGGGTGGGGTAATGCACCGCCAAGATAGCCGGACGAGATAGGGTGCCGACCACCACATTGGATTTTCCGGCTATGTGTTCAATATCCTTTGTAAATTTGGAAATATAAGACAGGTGCTGCTGTTGTCTGGCTGACCACGGATCTGACACTTTACTGAAGGTGAAGGTGAGGGGGTTTGTGGTTCATGTAAATTTTGAACTTCCTTCCCTCCAGGAAGTAACAAAAGTGCTGAGTTGCCAGGTATGAGGCTAACGGTTCTCTATCAAAGGCCCTGTACTTGAGCTCTGGTGGCCTGAGGTGTTTACTGAAAAATGCCAGCGGTTGCCATTGTCTATTCACCAGTTACTCAAGTACACCCCTGCCCACTGTGCTGGAGCCGTCTGTCTGCGGGTGCACGAGGAGGGTGGTGTTGGCTAGGGTGTTTTTGGTGACCTGGAAGGCCTCAGTCACCTCCTGGGTCCATTGTATGGTTTTACTGGGTCCTGCCATGAGGGGAAAGAGTGGGCTTATGATGCTGGCGGCTGCAGGTATGAAGCGGCGATAAAAGTTGACCATACCTGCAAACTCTTGTAATCCCTTCACCATCGATATGCAACAGTTGAGCAGCACATTCGTGCTTTGAGGGCCTGAAAGTGCAGGTTAACAGCTCATTTATGGCCAAATACATCCTTGCTCCGGGGACTGCTGGAGGAAGTTGATGATGTGGGCTGCGGTGTCCTGATTGAGGGTGCTGAACTGTGCCTTGGCTTGCTGGAACCACACCCGGCATTGATCACAGGTTGCTCTTCCATCTTTGGGTCCAATGCACCATTTGGACCAGTCGTGGTCATCACAGTAGCGAGGCCGCTACAATTACAACTTGGAAATAGCTCTCAGTTATAGCCCTAAAGTTGTAGTTCGAATCCGCAAGGGAAGAAAGACGCATCCACCAGAAGAGTGTATTTGAAACCAAGTTTATTCAGTGGCAGCTCAGCATTTTATAATTACCTTGGCCATATAACCACAGGGGCATGGCTTGAGCGAGCCGGCTGCTGATTGGTTACCTTGGATGCTCAGGCCCCAATTGGGACCCCTGTGATCCACTGGCAGTGATTGGCCAGTTTCACCGCTCTGCCAGCGGCCTATGGAAATGGGTGTTTCAGCCCGCACGATATTTTGCTGGTCAATATGTTCGACAGCCATTTTCTGTGTCAGCCCGAGACGTGGGCCATGGGCTGCTATAAGTATAACTGTTTACATCAACTATTATCTTACCCCACAAAAAAAATGAATAGATTGAAGTCAGATCTTTCAGATCAATGTTTTAGATATAGCCAAGAGATTGGTGCATTTTTATATTCTATGTGGTCATGTACAAAACTGAGATAATCTTGGATGGAGTTAGGAACTTTTTAATAAAGTCAGAGGAGTTATATTTCCACAGGATCCAATGTTGTTTTTACTGGATAATATTTCAGGGAGAAGACCAAATTTAAAACCGACTTTATATCAAAAGGAATTTGTAGAAATTGCATTAGCAGTTGCAAGAAAATGTATAGCAGTGAGATGGAAATCGGATTCCTGTTTAGGTTTGGAAAAATGGCACATGGAAATTCATAGCTGTATATCTCTTGAGAAGATTATATATAACAAGAAATAAATATGATACACTTTTGAAATTCGGTGCCTATATTTACATATTGAGGTATAAAATTATAAATAACTTTCCCTAAACCTCGTGAAACCTTGTTAGCTCCTTGAAATAAATAAAAAATAAAACTGACAAAGGTGAGAATCAAGTGAAAGGCGGTAATACCTTGACAACCAGGTCTGTGCTTTTCCCATTCTTTATTTTTCTTTCTTTTTCTTTCTTTCTTTCTTTCTTTCTTTCTTTCTTTCTTTCTTTCTTTCTTTCTTTCTTTCTTTCTTTCTTTCTTTCTTTCTTTCTTTTCTATCTTTATTAGGTTATTATCTGGGGAGGAGGTTGGTGGGGTTTTTATTCTCATTTATGGGGTTTTTTATAATGGAATTAATAAGACTGTATGATTATTATATTTAGTATTTGATATGAATAGATGTATGGAAAATTTAAATAAAATATTCCAAAAAAAAATTTAAAAAATATTCCAGAATAAAGTACTTTAGGCAATGTAAAATGCAATTCCTTTAATCTGCTGTGATAAAAAAATGAGAAAGTGGGTTCTGAATTTTACACCTGGGGTAATGAATGCAAACCTTGGAAGTGTTATGGAGATTGTGGAAGACATAATGGACAGACTCGATGATCAAAACAGCATTTCAGTGAAGACAGTGTATCTGTCTTGCTCAGAAACCTGACCACCAGACTGGCAATCCACAGAGAGTGAGAAGGTAGTAAAAAATATATTGAGTGCTTCTCCACAATGAGCAGCCCAACGTCAGTGAAACATGAAAGTCTGCAGACACTGTGATTCTAGTAAAAACACACAGAGATGCTGGAGGTACTCAACAAGTCTCACAGAGTCCACAGGAGGTGAAGATATATCACCGACGTTTCAGGCCTGAGTCCTTCCACAGAGATGTTGGAGGAACTCAGCCGGTCTCACAGCGTCCACAGGAGGTAAAGATATATTACCGATATTCCGGGCCTGAGTCCTTCTTCCACAGAAATCGTGGAGGAATTCAGCTGGTCTTGTAGCATCCACAGGAGGTGAAGATATATTACTGACGTTCCGGGTCTAAATCCTTCTTCCACAGAGATGCTAGAGGAACTCAGCCAGTCTCGCAGCATCCACAGGAGGTGAAGATATATTACCAACGTTCTGGGCCTGAGTCCTTCTTCCACAGAGATACTGGAGGAACTCAGCTGATCTCGCAGCGTCCACAGGAGGTGAAGATATATTACCTATGTTTTCAAGGAATAAGCAAAGAACAGGAAGGCCTCAGATTAAAGGCTGAACACTGGCAGAGGAGGGGGGTCTAGACCAACAAAAATTAATTGGATATGATAAGAGAAGAGGTGGGAATTGGCTTTGGCTCTATGAAAGGAGACAGAGGGAAAAGGGAAGGAAGTGAGAGAGAGAGAGAGAGAGAGAGAGAGAGGGGGGAGGGGGAGGGGGAGGGGTTGTTCATCCAATTTGCAGGTGGTCTCAGTCTGACAGTGCAGGAGACTATGGGCAGACATGTCAACAGAGGAATGGGATGGGGAATTGAAATGGGTGGCCACTGGGAAATCCATGCTATTGCGGCAGATGGGGCCAAAGTGCTCAACAAAGCGATCTCTGAGTCTGCGCCCAGTCTCTCTGGTGTAGAGATGATCACAGCGGGAGCAATGGATGCAGAAGACAACCCGTGCAGATTCACAAGTGAAGTGTGACTTCACTTGGAAGGACTGTTTGTGGCCCCGAAAGGTGGTAGGGGAGGAGGTGTGGGCGCAAGTGGAGCATCTCCTGCAGTTGCAGGGGTAGGTGCCAATGGAAGGGAAGAGGGAGTCACGGAAGGAGCAGACCCCAGCAATCAGGGCCCAAAGTGAAGCAATATTCCATGAAGAGGGGCTCAGGGTCGAATCGTTGGTGATGTATTTACTTCATATAGGTTTTGTTAGACCGACTGAGTTCTCCAGCATTTCTGTGTGCTTTAACTAAAAGTCAGAGATGACCAAACATTCATAAGAAGACTGGATATTATTTGACAAACATGAAATGTGACTCTGCCTGAATGGCATTGACTGCACGGAGCCCTTCTGCGGCCTCGATCCAAAGTGATATCGTGTGATATCGAAGATGTGAGTGATGATCTAACAACATTTGTGCCTTTCCCACTGAACTCATAAGCCTGTGGCTCAAGAAAAAATCTTACATGATTATGCACTGCAGAGATTGCGAGAAGGGATACGCTGTAGAGATGTCTGAGAGAAAGAAAGACTTGCACTTCTTAAAATACTCTTCATATCACAGCACGGTTAGTGTAAGGGGTGGCACAATTAGCATTAGGGTGGCAATGTTAGCGGTTATGGTTAGCGCAACACTGTTACTGCACCAGCATCAGGAGTTCAAATCTGACACATTGTAAAGGATCATGTACTTTCTCCCTGTGTCTGTGTGGGTTTCCTCCAGGTGCTCTGGTTTCCTCCCACCCTTCAAAATGTACTGGGGGTTGTAGGTCAGTTGGATGTATTTGGGCGGCACGGACTCGTGGGTCAAAAAGGCCTGTTACCGCACTGTATGTCTAAATTTAAATTTAAAATCTCTTTCAGTGGATATTTTCATCTCAAAGCCAAATAAAATGAGTTGAAAGAGAGATGATGCAAATGAGTGATGTTTGGGATCAGTGTTCCAGCATGGGAATTCCTGGACTTGTCTGCCAGAGGTTCCGGGAGGTTAGAACATTAGAAGGGTTTGAAAATGGAGGGCGATAAATATTAAATTGACTGGAGATCAGCCTTTATACGGTGAATGGTGGGGCAGGTTAAGGGGCCAAGCGGGAGTCTTTTTGTGATAATAAGCACAGGATAAGGAGAATAAAAATAACAAATAAAATGGTGCAACAAAGCCTAAATTGTACAAGTATCATCTATAAATTCCAAAGAGTGAAATGTGACATAATGGAAATAATTCTCCAAACAAAGAACACAGGTATATATATCCTTTTATATATATATATATATATATATATATGTAAACAACTGAATGGCCTATCCAGAGGTTCTGTCAAATAGTTATCTGTCAAATAGTTTAAAACATTGCTCCAGTCCACACCTACAGAAACGGCAAGTATTATATTTCGTCTGGAAAGTAAGAGTTAATTCACAGAATAACGTCAGTTATATTTCTTGAATGTAATCTATAAATAGATTCCATGTCTACTCAAATTAAGTAGCTGTATCGAAACTACAACTTCTGAATTTTTTTTAGATCTGAGAAACTCAATAAAACAATGCAGGAGAATCAGTGTCTTATCCTGCCTTGGTATATCTTTGAGTTTCGATTTCTTTCCACAGCTCAGGAGCAAGTAAGGTAATAGTATGAGGAAAGAATTGACGGAATTGTGGGAAGAATAAAATAGTCAGTGTAGAATAAATTCCTGTACCACTCCATGAACATTATGGTCATTGTCTATTGGGGTTTGTGGATGTTGGTGATGCACCGATTCACTGCTGCTTTGATTCTCACAATACCCTCCTTGTTCTTATCATCTGCCCAGCTTGCAGGACTCCAAAACAACCTCACTGGGTATAAGGCACTGTGAGGAATTCTGAAAGGGCTGAGAAAGTTGATGAAGAAATGAAAGTGTTTCTTTAATTTCTGATATGACTGGAGAGCAGCATCTTAAGCTATTCAGAGATCCCTACCAGTGTGGTCTGCTCTGTAAGGGATCTCAGATTTCAGATTTATTGTCAGAGTATATCCATGATATCACATACAGGCCTGAGATTCTTTTTCATGTGGGTGGGGCAGAATTACCACTTATTGGTAGTGCAAAACAAAACCTTATTTCAGTGCAATGCAAAGAGAAGAAAAATCAATAAAGTGCAAAAGTGCGAGTCCTTAAATGAGTCCCTGATTGAGCTTGTCATTGAGGAGTCTGATGGTGGAGGGGGAGCAGCTCTTCCTGAACCTGCTGGGGCGGGTCTTGGGTGGTGAGGATCCTTGATGATTGCTGTTGTTCCCTGTAGATGTTCTCCATGATGGGGAGGAATTTTTTCTGTAATGTCCTGGGCTGTGTCTGCTATCTTTTGCAAGGCTTTACTCTCAGGGGTATTAGTATCCCCATACCAAACCGTGATGCAGCCGGTCATTGCAGTTTCTACACATATTTTAAATTTAGATATGCAGCACAGTAACAGGCCCTTTCGTTCCAAGAATCTGTGCCGCCCAATTACATCCAATTTATTTACAACCCTCAGTACATTTTGAATACCTGTAGAAATTTGCCAGGGTTTCTGGTGTTGTACCAAACCTCCACAAACTCCTGAGGAAGTTGAGGTGCTTACATGCTTTCTTCTCAATGTCATTAGTCCAGGAAAGACCTTGCGAGACAGTGACTCCTAAGAACTTAAATTTGCTCACCCTCTCCACCTCTGATCCCCCAATGATCACTGGATTGTACACCTCTGGCTTTCCCTTCCTGAAGGCAACAATCAGCTCCTTCATTTTGGAGACATTGAGCCAAGTTTTCAATCTCCCTCCTGACTCATCGTCCCTTTTTATACAACCCGCCATTGTGGTTTTGACAGGGAATTTGTAGATGGTGTCATACTGAGCCACGTAGTTGTAAGTGTAAAGTGAATAGAGCAGGGGGCTAAGAACACAGCCCTGTGGTCCTTCGGTACTGATGGAGATTGAGGAGGAGATGTTCTTACTGATTGTGGTCTGGAGGTGAGGAAATCCATGATCTGTGGCTAGAATGAATCAGACAAGCAAGTAGTGCAATCATATTCAAAACTAAGCTCTAGTTCTATACTTCAAATGAGTTTAAATTCCTGTCCTAACAATGGTGGATCTGAACTAGTGATCTTTAGCTCAAACCTCTCGATTAGTCATTCAGGACCAGCCACTGGATTTCAACACAGCTTGTTGAAGAGTTGGCCTTCCACATGATTACTGTTTCCAGCATTTGTTTATTGATCTTTTTAATTCTTCATTTATAGAGTTTCTCAATTGAGGGCGACCAACATCTGGTTTAATAATTTGGAAAGCCCATCGGTCATAAAGCAGCTGTCACCCACTAATGCAGGACTTAAATAGGCAGCACTTTGTATCAAGACACCAGCTCTTTCATCTCAGCAACTGCCACAAAATTGATGAATTGTAGGTAATTTCTCATCTGCGAATTTTAATTACGATCTGGATTACAGTTTAAGTGAAATTTCATAAATCAAAAGAGCTGAAATTTATCCTGGGTGTTTTGTACAATTATTTCTGTAGTTGTCGTGTGGCACGCTATTCATTGGAGTGAACTGAAGAATTGGAAATCAATCATCTGCCCCAAAAATTCAGTGGTGTTTTCATGAAAATTAGTAAACGGGACCTTTAAGCATTGACGAATATCTCTGTCTCAAAATAATCACAAAAGCCAAGGAGGTTGACCTGGTTATCTGGTTCATGGGTGAGGTCAGCAAAGACATTAACCTCAAAGCCCTTTCTGCCTCAACTTCTCTTCATGGACTTCCGATTGAAGTGGTACACCCTGAATCGCCACCACTAACTGTAATTTTACGCATCTATTATTGGATTTCTCTGGTCCGACTGGCAGTTCTGATCACTGTCATCTGGAAGGTTAAGTTGTGTGGGAAAAGAAGCCACTGTAGTGTGCGCGCTACGTGAAGTGTGGAGTAAGAACGACAGGTCGAAGCCGTGCGGGAGGTTACACAGGATGACAGCCTGCAGAGCCCTCGCAATAGCCACGTTCGTTGGCCACTTTGTGAGCTGGTTCGCGGGCCGCTACACAATCTATAGGATGGTTACACTGGGACGTGAGTAATGTCTGCTGATAATGTATATTGCAGTGAAATGTTGTATCAAACAGTACATGGGGGCCTTCTGGATCATGATCAATTAACATGCAGTGTATAGAACTGAAACGGATGAATTTCCTTTCAATAAATCAATGAACATGAGACGAATGAGCCAATCTGCTCACACTTCGCACTCTGTGGATTTTGAGAAACATTCAAGATGCAGGACGGCTGTGGAATTAATTTGAGGAAAGAGAAAATGTTTCAGTCTTGCATGCGCTGACTTCTCAGTGATTCATGATTGATGTTTAAGGAAGGGAGATTCGGATGAAGGGATAAACTCTCTCCATCCAAGCTCATTGTGTGGACTCTGTTAATAATTTTACAAAATCATGTTTTGGCAGGATACAAAGAATTGCAGGGCTGCACCTCAGGCACGTGGGGGGCTTGCAGAAACGGCAGCTGTTCGGATTGAAGATGGGGCTTTGAAGGAAGAAAAGCAAAACTCACTAACCAGTGAACACAATTAGAGGTGATGGGTGAAAGAAGAGAAGAGCAGATTTTGATTTTGTCTACGTTGGGATTCGGAAGGGCAGTAGAAGCACGTAGAAAAAAATAACTGGTTTACATAAGTTGGCACATGGTTAGTGTAGTGATTAGCCCAACGTTGTTACAGCGCCCGCCAGCAATCACCATCGGTGTTCGAATCTGGCATTGTCCGTAAGGAGTTGGTACATTCTCCCCGTGCCTCCCTGGGTTTTCCCCGGGGGCTTCGGTTTCCTTGGGTGTAGATCAATTGGTTGGCACAGGCTCATGGGCCAAAAGGGCCTGTTACCATGATGTATGTCTAAATTGTTAAAATAAATTTAAATTAAAAAATAGGTATAGCTGTTGATTTATGGATAAAGCAGAAAGAATGAGTGAGTCTTTAAAAAGTCAAATAGCCACTTTCTGTGTGGCTTTTTTAAAAAAGATTTTAAAGATGTAAAAAACTTTAGACGTGCATCACAGTAACAGGCATTTATGGCCCACGAGCTTGTGCCACTCAATTACACCCAACTGATCTACAACACCAGCACATTTTAAAGGTGGGAGGAAACCAGAATATCAGGAGGATACCCTCGCAGACATGGAGGGAACACACAAACAACTTAGGGACAGTGTTGGATTTGAAGCTCCATTGCTGGCGGTAAAATAGCATTGTACTAACCGTTACGTTAATTGTGCCGCCCCTGGGAGAGAATTTCTTTGTTGGCAGAAGGAATAGGGTAACAAAATGATGTCACCCAATTCCATTCACAGCAGGAGTGGCCAATCCTTCCACCCCTCTCTTTCCCCAGTGAGGAGAGCCTCCAATGTCAGCTGGCTCCACCAGTGTGCCAGCTCGGATCTGCTCAATGGGCAGAAGTTGAGAAGGTCCTGAATTGTGCAGAGGATATGGAGAGTCTGAAGAGACATATTGATAGGATAAATGAGTGGGCAAGGCTCTGTTATGTGCATCGGGATACCAAATCTAGCAGTCCAATTGGCAATGAATGCTCTGGCGCATGTCTCAATTTCACTGAATGACAACGGGATGGCCTCTGGCCAGCACGTGAAATGATCTACGACTGTTAGGATGTATCTCATGTTTTGAAATACTGGCAATGATCCGTCCAGATCCACATGCACGTGTTCAAACCGCCTGCATACTGCCGGTTAAGGTTGGAGAGATGCCTTAGAGTGCCGCTGAATTTTGGCAGTCTGGCAGGAGGTACATGTGCGGACCCTTTGCGCGGCATCTTTTTTCAGTCCATGCCTTATGTATTTATTTCACATGAGCTTGACTGATGTTCTGATGGATAGATGAGACAAGCTTTGTACCTGGTCAAAAAGGCATCGCCTCCAAGATGTTTGGATCTCCGGTCTAGGATAGCCCAAAGACATGTCACAAAGTAGGGTTGGGCTGCCCAGTTGTGGTGCCACCTGTTGTATGACCAGGTTAGTAATGGCCATATTGTATGCCTGAATATTGGGGTCTATGGTCTGTGCACTGGCTAATTCAGGAATATCAATGCCACCCTGAATATGATGTATAGTCGGTCTGGACAGAATATCCGCGACAAGATAGTCTTTACCTGAGACATGACTCATGTCCATTGTGAATTCGGAGATGTACGATAAGTGACGCTGCTGCTTGGCTGACCAAGGATCCGTTATTTTGCTGAAGGCAAAAATGAGCAGCTTATGGTCTGTAAACACGGTGAAACGCTAACCCTCCAAAACATATTGGAAGTGCTGTGTGGCTAGATACAATGCCAACAATTCCCGATCAAATGCACTATATTTCGTCTCTGATGGCCATAGACGTCGGCTAAAGAAAGCGAGGGGTTGCCAATGGCCATCGACGTACTGCTCAAGAACTACAACTACGGCCATACTCGAGGAGTCAGTGCTAAGTGTCAAGGAAATGTCGGGGTTAGAATGGGTGAGCATTACTGCGTTGGCCAAAGCGTCTTTGGCACGCGTAAATGCAACCTCTGCCTCTGTTGTCCAGGTAATGTCCCTGAGCTTCGTGGTGAGGATCTGAAACCGTGGTCGAAGAATGTCAGCAGCTGCTGGAATGAACCGGTGATGGAAGTTGATCATGCCCAAGAATTTCTGCAGTCCCTTAACCGTGGTCAGTTTGGGAAAAGCATGGACCACTTCTACCTTGCTGGATAAAGGAAAGATGCCATTGGTCGTGGTCCTGTGTCCCAGGAAGCTGATGGTGTACTTGCCAAAATGACATTTTCTAGAGTTGATGGAATTCCTCCAGCCATTGGAACAGGCGGCGTAAATGCAGTTGGTGATCCTGTTCAGTCTGACTGGCTAAGAGGATGTCATCCAAGTAGATGTAAGTGAACTTTATATCCCTGCCCAAAGCTTCCATAAGCCGCTGGAACATTTGAGTGACGTTCTTCAACCCAAATGGCATCCTAAGGAATTCCAAAAGCCTGAAAGGGGTAATAATCGCTGTTTTAGGAATGTCATCCTTATGGACTGGGATCTGATGATATCTCTTGACAAGATCAACTTTGGAGAAAACATGCCAATTGTGCAGATGGGCAGCAAAATCTTGTAATGAGGGATCGGGTATCTGTTGGGTGCAGTTATATAATTGAGCCGATGGTAATCACCGCAGGGTCTCCATCCACCTGTTTTCTTGGGTACCATGTGTAACGGTGATGCCCAAGGACTGTTGGAACACTGAATGATACCTAGTTCCTCCATTGCAGTAAACTCTGCCCTTGCCTGCCACAGCATATCAGGTGGAAGATGACAAGCCCTGGCATAAATTGGCGGGCCTGAAGTGTCTATGTAATGGCTGTTTTGGAGGTATTGAAATTGGGAGGGAGAATAGAGGGAAATTCGCTGAACAGGTGCCTTTGTGCAGGGAATATACTCTGAGCTGGGTAGACCAGTGGGTATGTTTGAAAAGTAGTGGCATGAACCAATTTCCTCTGCTTCACGTCTACAAGCAAGTCATGGGACCTTAACAAATCTGCACCCTAAATGGTCTGTGCAACAGAAGCCAAGACAAAATTCCAATGAAATGTCACCCCTCCTATCCCAATCGTGACCCGTCGTGTGCCAAAGCAGGGAATTGTAGTCCCATTTGTTGCTTGAAGAGCCAGGTGTTATTGTTTATGTGTTTTTAAAAAATAGTTTGGCGGAAGCAAACTGACCTCAGCACCCGTGTCTACGAGAAACTTGCGCTTTCCAGTGTTCTTTTGAAGATACAATAGGCCGGTACTTGTGCCAGGTGCCGAGGCCACTATTGGCAGCCAGCTCTTTTGTTTCCTGACTTTTTTTTTTGTAATAGGTACATGGTGGGACACTCTTATGGGCATTTTTTCCCTAACGGCAATGGTAAAAACACCATTCTCGTCGCCTGTCAACGCATTCCTCCTTCTTTGTCTGAACTACGGACACGAGAGATGCAGTGAAAGCAGGCTGTACATGAGGAGACTCTTTCTTTGGAGTACGGTAGAGCATGTCAGCCTCCTGGGCCACGTCATGGGGATGGCGGAAATCCATGTTAGCGACTGGTATGGTGACACGACCTGGGAGTTGGGACAGGAATAGAGTCTCCAAAGTAAGCAATGAAAATGAACATCCGCTAATGCGAACATCTCATTCATTAGATCAGATGGATCCCTGTCACATAGGCCCTCCATATTTAAAAGCTACATGCCATACTCACGTCTAGTCAACTCCAGCATGTCCAGGAGAAATTGGCAGAATCTGGTGTACTCGTTGTCCATTGGGGGATTAGGAAAAAATTCACTTACTCAAGATGCTTTAGCAGCATCCAATGCACCTACTACGTACCAGAATTTCGTGTCTTCTGTCGTTATGCCAAGACGAAACTGGGTTTCAGCCTGATTAAGCTATATCTGAGGATGATGGGTCCAGAAAGGAGGCAAGTGAAGTCCAACCGCATTAACTGCAGCTGCGGCGGCTGTTGTGTCCATGATAATTGGAGATTCAAGCTTCAGCTGAATCTTGCAGTTGGGGTCACCAATTGTAGCAGCTGCTTCGGTACACACACACACACACCCACCAGGTTTGTCAACTCAAGACTATTTTATTCAGACTTTACAGCTATTTTATATACCTCACGTCCCGGGCTCCACGGGATGAGTGGGACATCAAGATCAGTTTGGATAGGCAGGTTTAAATTAAGTACAGAGAGAGTCCTGCGCCTTCCGGCAGGAGACTCCATTAACCAATGTGTGTGCGCGGTCCATTAAATGGGTGAGTACCCAGCTGTCCGTCTTATGTTTGCGACGGTTTGCAAACCACGCTGTGCGGCTGCTCGGCCCGCTCCACAGCCACTACAATATTGTTTTAATCAGAAAACCCAGCGCACAGAGCACAATCATTGCAATAAAATAAGATTTACCAGCAAAAATGGTTTACAATTCCCTTCCCTTCTCTTCTCCTATAATAATTTTATCAATGTTCACATTATTCACAGTTGACCTCACCTTCCCTACTACTCCACTCCAAATGATCTGACTTCAAAGCCTCTCCAGCCTCAGCCCTAACGCACCTCACCACCTGCTTGGTCTTGGTTGCAGGCACAAGGACAACGTACTCTGCTTTCCATGATCACCCTGAGAGTCAGGCTTTCGGTGCTGGTGGTGGAAACTGGAACAATAGGGGTATTTAAGATACTCTTTCACAGGCACATGGACAAGAGAAATATATGAGGGAGGAAGGGTTTTGTTTTTTTTTCTTGGTAGGAATGTATAGGTCGGCACAACACTGCGGGCCAAAGGGTCTGTACTGTGCTCTAGTGTTCTATGAGCAATCCAGCTGACAGTAGCTGGTAAGTGGGTCTAGATTGATAGCTAATAAAGAGAAAACCATTGATAAGGAAGGCCAACATGGATAATATATACAGTGAAACCCTGATTTAACCTGCCCCGATATAGCACGATGGGTCATTGGATGTTGATATACACAAGGTATGTGCCATTTACAAGATAGGACATTAAGTGAGCCCAGTTTAAAAGATGCGATACCAGGGATGGACCAAACATGGCGCTTCAGATGATTGGAAGTGGCACATCTAAATGATTAAGGTAAATAATGTTTATCTTGTTTTTGCAAGATGACCGGCATACTCACCGCATCAAACAAATATTTTTCATGGAGGGGAAATCAGGCGACATTTGAAAGACGACTCTATGAGTACTAACTGCAGAGATACTCTAAATGAGAATGAAATATCTGGGACGAAGTCACAACCAACTCCCGACATGCGCCCCGCCAACAGCAAACCTGGCAATCAGTCGGTTTTGCCCAATGGTTCGACAGAAGAGGACACCCAAACAGCCTGGAGCCGCTGAAACAGGATCCCCCCCCACCCCGATTTAGCACCACCTTGCTTTTGTCACGATGCAATTTTTGGACTCCAACTATCATGTCATAATGGGGTTTCACTGTAATAGTAAAACAACAGATTCTTGAATTGTCTCCTTGGTGCTTCTATCATTCTCTTTGTTGATCATCTCAAGTTGTGATGCACTTAAATGACAAAGATAAAAATAGCAGAATTTTGAGCAATTAGTTGGTGGGATTTATGAAAGAATGCAAGAACACGTTTACTGTTGTGTGACCTTTATCAAGGTTCTAATGGCAAAGCGCCAATGGTGAAACTGGCTTCCCTATTTAATCCTGTGTTTAACCTGAAGTGGAAGAGAATGAGAAGGACTTGTGGCAGCAGAATCCACCTGCGCAGGCAGAGGTCACAAGAGTTCTGTGGATATCCTCCGAGGAGGCACCTGAGCATGCAAATGCTGGATGCCATCCGAGACCGGGCAGGAAGGAAATTGTTTTTTAAAGTCTACAACTATTTGAGAGGGGAATAGACAAGAGGGGAAGATTCTATTTTACTTATTCAACCACCGGACACCCCTGGCAATCGCTCTCGGCCAGTTCAGAAAGCAATTAAGTCAGCCACATTGGAATTGGAATTACATATTATGGATGTGAGATATTTAATTTTAATTTAATTTAATTATTAATTTATGCATAGAACACAGTAGCAGGCCCTTTGGCCCAATTACACCCAAATGACCTACAAACCTTGTACATTTTGAAGGGTTGGAGCAAGCTGGAGGACCTGGGGAAAATATGCACAGACACGTGGAGGATGTACAGACACCTTACAGACGGTAGCAGATTCGATTAGTGATATTAGTTTGCCAAATGGGTTTTTGCTACAATATTGTAGTTTACCGATCACTATGAGTGATGGTGGTCATTTTAATACTAGGTTTCCATTTCTTTAGCATTTTACAAAACCTCAGGAGACCACAAAGTATTTACAGCCAGTCACGAACCTTCTGAAAAACTGTGTAAGGAAAGCAGCAATCAATGTATTGCAAGCTCTTACAGAAAGCAGACATGGAAGTGACCAGAGTTACAAATAAAGTTTATAAAACTGGGCTACATAAGAGTGGCAGAGGGGATCACTGGTGTCTCCTTCCCACCCACCACCCCCCCCCCCCCCAGATCGACATGATCTACCAGGATCGTTGTCTGAAGAAGGCGCGCAAAATCATTGAGGACCCCTTCCACCCTGCACACAGCATCTTTCAGCTGCTCCCATCGGGAAAGAGGTACAGGACGATCAGAGCCAGCACCACAAGGCTGAGGAACGGCTTCTTCCCACGGGCAGTGAGAACACTGAATGACCAAAGGAACTGCTCCCAGACTCTCATATTCATGAAACAACATCTATTTATTATTTATATTATTATATTTTTGAATACTTGTCCTGCATATGTATTGCTTATCTGTATGTGTGTTAAGCCTGGGTGTGTGTCTGCATGTTTTACACTGAGGTCCAGAGAATGCTGTTTCATCGAGTTGCACTTCTACAATCAGATGACAATAAATTTGCCTTTAAATTTAAATTCAAATTTAGACATATAGCATGGTAACAGGCCATTTCGGCCCGCAGGTCCGTGCTGACTCTTTTACACCCCATTAACCTGCACCCCAGTAGATTTTGAACTGTGGGAGGAAACCGGAGCCACTGGGGAAAACCCACACTGACATGGGGAGAATGTACAAACTCCTTACAAACAGTGTGGGATTCAAACCCCAGAATGGTCCTGTCCGCTGGTGCTGTGAAGGCATTGCACTAACTGCTACGCTAACCATGCCGCCATTTACCAACTTGATTGGACTTCAGTGAAATGACGAAGTAGGAGAGAGCTGAGCTGTGAAGAAAGCTATCCTAGTACATCTGGAAAAGCACATGAATGAGAGGGGGAACTTTGATCTTCTGTATTCCTGACAGACTTTGTCCCCACTCTGAGCATTTCTGGGCTGCACGTGCTGCAGGGTTGCATAGAGCCACTACCCATCCTGTCTCTCTCTGAAATCCCTGCACGTATTTGAAACACGATTTCACTCCACGGCTGCAAGGACTGAACTGCTTTTATTTCAGAAAGTCCGATGCAGTGGCTCCTCTGTTTGGATTCAGTTCCAGCAAGAAACCAAATTCCAGGACTACCAGCTCAGTTAACTTGAGAGCCTTGCTGTTCAGCTGGAGGCTGTGAAGTAACTCACCAGCTAATGTATGATCATAATTATAACAAGGCTGATGTCTGCAGTGGCCAGGAACTGAAGAAGCCCCAACTCATTGCTAGGGGAGCCAACAATTCCATGGAAGCTCAACCTTAGAGTTAAATATGTTACTGCAGGTTTTAAGGGGAGATGTTTCATTCAATTTGCTTATTCTTGTGGGCCCCATTTCAATTTTATGAACAACCTATAAATCTTTTCTGAAGTGGAACAGAGCTTCCTGACTGTGTTTCAAAGGATTTTCTCTTTCCCGTTAAATTTCGGACCATTCTTTCAGAAGTAACTGAGGCTTTAATCAGAACTGGAAACTGGGCTTCACCTCCTGTGCAAACTCCTGTTACCCTTTCACAACCTTTTCAGTTTTAATTCAATTGAGACATACAGCACAGTAACAGGCCCTTCCAGCCCACGAGTCCGTGCTGCCCAGTTACACCCAAATGACTTACAATTCTCGGTACATTTTGAATGGTGGGAGACAACTGGAACACCCGGATTGTAGCGCGACTGAATCACTAAGAGACAAGTGAGGAGTACAAACACATTTTTAATAGCTTACAAGGAATGTCCGATAGGCCCAACAGTCCTCAGAAAAATCTGAGGTATGGTGGGAAAACCAGGGTTTACATTGAGGGTGGAGCCAAGGGAAGAGCCAGCCATCTGAACAACACACGAACTATTCACTGCATGGAGGAAACCCACACAGACACGTGGAGAATGTACAAGCGCCTTACAGACAGTGCGGGATTCAAACTCAGGTCACTGGTGCTGTAACAGCATTGCACTAACCATGATGCTTTGCGGGTTTAAGGTTTTTGTTTCTGAGGTTGTATATATTGGTTGACTTCCAGGCAGAGGTTGTGGCTTCGACACACTCCAAAGACTCAAGTCTAGGTTGACACAGTCATCGGGTTATACATCATGTTCCAGACCCTTTTCCCATTGACCAAGATTCCCTCAAGAACCCTCGTACAGAACATTTACTACATTCCATATATACTCATGTAATAGTCCAGTTTTTGGATCACCTTTTTAGGTCAAATTGTGGGGGTCCTTGTGTCGTTCAAGGCATTTGGAGATCGGATGACATGGACTGGGTGGAAAGTCCGTGTTCAGAGTGTCAGAAGCTTGGATGGGCAGATGGCTGTAGCCGGAGAGAGTTTGTTGCCAGGCCATTGGGAGCTCCGGTGGGCAGGCAGCGGGGCGAGGGTCCTCTGTCGGGACGTTGGGAGCTTGGATGGGGCATAGGAGAGAGTCTGTGGCCAGGGCATCAGGTGCTCTGGTGGGCGGGCAGCTCGGTTGGACCAACAGTCAGTGCTAAAAATAAGGGGTCGACTTTTACACAGGTCACATTGAAAACACGAGATTTTTGGGCTAATTAGAGGGGGTTGACTATAACATGTGATTGACTATTCCACGAGTATATACGGTATTCCCAGCAGCTTCCCTACCCCACCAACATCAGACTCAGTGCCTCATCCATTCAACAAGTCAATGTGTAGTGCCCAACCTGAGTACTTTTTAGAGTCATGTGACCCACAACCCCAACATCCATGGCAACCATCACACAGTATTGTGGAGCCCTATTTGCCCTCAGAGGGGTGATGGGTTGTTGGAAGGCAGCAGGTACTAATTGAACTCTCCATTGTCAGAGGGCTGCACCATTGGAGGTGCTGCCAATTGACTGTGAAGAGTGAAGTTAGGGGTCTGTCTATTCTTTCCACTGCATGTGAAGATGCCTTGACATTAGGAAGAGTGTAGTGTTCTCCCTGGTATTGGTCATGTGACACAGAAACCTTCCATGTCAGCTACTGCTCACTATTTTCCCCAAGTCCATTTTATCCTTCCCAACATGCCCCTAAGATTCCAGCACCACAGGCAATTTTAGGTGGCCAATTACCTGCTAATCCATGCAACAGTGGGGTCACTAGGGTTGGTGTCACCCAGTGCAGTAACTCATGATGCAAACCACCCCCCCCCCACCCATGGACCTCCTCCCATATCAGACAACACAGAATCCTTCGTAATGCTTTTTGTATGAATGTTAAACTAGGAAAATTAAAGTTACACCTTTAACGTGCTTGTAGCATGTGCAGACGAAACTACGTGATTCGAAATGTCATTGTCAATGGCTCATAATGACAGCTCTGACTGGAGCACATTAGAAGGTTCAAAAAGTAAATGAGCATTGAGTTTTACCACTGTAGGTCTATTGATACGCATCAGCTGGCCTTACGGAAAATGTTTTTGCTGTTATAACTAACTATAAAAATAATAAATTTCTGCTGAATCACTGCACAAATACTTTATAGACAGTCATTTTGGTGTCACCCCCTCTGATGGTGTCTCCCGGTGTGGTCCACACCCCCCAGTGACACCAGATCCATGTAAATCGAAAATGTTGTAGGAAATGTTTCGCTCGATGCTGTTACAGATGCTGGGTTCAAATCTCACGCTCTCCGTAAAGAGTTTGTATATTCTCCCCATGTCTGTGTGGGTTTCCTCTGGGTGCTCCGGTTTCCTCCCACCCATTCCCTCACTGTAGGTCAATTGGGTGTAATTTTGCGATACAGGTTCATGGGCCGTTAGGGTCTGTTACCATGCAGTATGTCCAAATTTTTAAATTTAAATTTGTATCTTAAAGAAACTACATGTGAATGTGTAAACTCCACACAGACAACACTGGAAGTCAGGATTGAATCTAGGCTGCTGCCTTGTGAAGCAGTGGCTCTACCAGTGATGCCTCCCTCTGATCTGGGTCCCACACAGAGTGTTATCCAGTCATCATCAAATTACAGGTCTTAGGGTCTTCCTGTTTGCAGAGTAACTGCCACGTTGCTCCTTTATAACAGTAATTAGAAATACTTTGACAGCTACAATGTGCTGAGGTGTTGCTGAGAACTTTAATTTGTCAAATTACTTTTGAGAGAGATACTTTGAAGATGCAGATGCTGTAGTTGAAGTAAAACCACAACACTAGAGAAATTCAGCAGATCAAACAGTATCCTTTATAAAGCAAAGATAAAGATACATAACCGACATTTCGGGCTTGAGCCTTTCATCAAGGTGTGAAAAGTGTTGGCAGGTGCCCAAAGAAACTGGTAAGTGGGGAGAGGATCACGGTCTTAAATGCAGGAGGTATTAAATAGAGAATGGAGGGAGGGTACAGCAGCGAGCAGGGGGAGGAGGGATGTCCAGGTGAATAGAGAAGGAAGAGGGTGGAGAGCTGAGGAAAAAAAAAGACAGAGGGAGGGGGAAGGGAAGAGAGGGGGGAAAGGGGAGCAGGCAGAAACCAGAGAAGGTGATATTAATGCCGTCCGGTTGGAGAGTGTTCCAAACATCTCTGGGCAAGGTGGATCTGAGTCAGGAAGCACTCCAGAGATGTGCTGAGAGGCAGTCAACAAGGAGTTAAAAGCAGTTTCAACAACAGTACAGGCTTTGCAAGCAAATTTGGTTATTTTACATCCTCTTGTTTCCAGTTTTTCTGATTAATTCCCTTCCCTTCACCCTCCCTCCCTTCTCCTTATCTCTCCTCCTTCCTCACAGCTCAATATCCAGCGCCATTTTTTTTTCATTCATAGAAAATTTCTTGGAAAAATTTTTAAATAATGGAAACTAGGAAATACATGTTTGAATTGTAGCCGAGTTGGAGCTGTTTTAATTCCCATAATTTCACAATTGTAGGACAGTCCTTCAGCATGTTGCTAGAGGCAATTGATGTTGTAGTCGTGAAAAGCATCAGTAAGCCCAAAGAAAATGAAGGGCTTATTGATAATGATGTGTCAACATGTTAACCTCCCCCCCTCCAGAGAATATTTAAATGTAATCTGTGCCAACATGACTACCTAGGCAATCTTTAAGGCTTACATCTGGACATTTGCCTAATATAGAGGCCTAGGTATGCTCCATGCATTGAATGGAGATCACATACTCTGGAACAAATCCTATCAAAGGTCAGAACTTTGTTTTCAATATTGACTTGAATTAGTATCTGGTGTCATCAAATCAAACTTGGGCTTTTATCTCTTGGCTCCAAACCAACCCTGTGGTCGCCTTTCTCCTTGTTCGCATTTAGGAGAATGAGGTAGGGTCTCATAGAAACATTTTGAATGTTGAATGGTGTGGATAGAGTGGATGTAGAAAGGTTGTTTTCCATGATGGGAGATATAGGTCAAGAGAGCGCAATGTTATGATTGAAGGGTGTCTGCTTAGAATAGAGATGCGGAGGAAATTTTTCAGCCAAAGGGTAGTAAATCTGTGAAATTTGTTGCCATAAGTGGTTGTGGAGGCCAGGTCATGGGGTACATTAAGGCAGAGATAGGTTCTTGATCAGCCAAAGCATAAAAGGTTATGGGGAGAAGGCCAGGCAGTGGGGCTGAGTGGGAACATAGATCAGCTCGTGATTAAATGGTGGGGCAGATGGGCTGAATAGCCTATTTCTGCTCCTATGTCTTATAGTTTTATAGTCTTATGGTCTTGTTTGTATTACCAACCTCTGTTGATTTGACGTCGTTCTCACCAAACTAACCATCTACAGGGAATGCTGCCATCGGAGAGCAGCAGCAATCATCAAGTATAAACAACGCCATCAACTTGTTCCTTTTACGGTCTCCAATATCACCTTGAAACAATGGGAAAGGAAGGGAATAAAAAACTTATCTGATTGTTTTTCTGAGGGATGTTTTTATTCCTTTGATGAATTACAAAGGAAATTTGGTATTAGTGGAAATTCTGTATTTGTGTATTATCAATTAAGATCTTTTGTAAAACAGATATGTGGTCATCATATGATCTTATTGCCTGATTCTAATTTTGAGGAATACGGACTTTCAATACCAAAAAAGGGATATATATCTGATTTGTATTGTATTTTACAAGAAACCGAAAGTAAAAAAGATTGGGATAAAGATAAATTGAAATGGGAAAAAGATTTAGGTTTTATAATAACTGAAGAAGCCTGGATGGAAATTTGTCAGAATAGTATTCAGAAATTAATTAATGCTAGATTAGCGATGATTAATTATAATTTTATACATCAGTTATATTTAACACCGGAGAAACTAAAAAAGTTTGGCCTTAGTAAGTCAGATTGCTGTTTTCTTTGTGACCAGGCGGCTAATACTTTTTTGCATACTGTCTGACTTTGTGATCGATTGCAACAGTTTTGGAAAGGTATTCAATCTATACTTAATAGTTTATACAATATTTGTCTTGTATTAGATCCTAATATATTTTTATTAGGGAATATGCAGTCACTAATTGATTTAGGTTTAAAGGATTATCAGATTTCCTTTATCTATTTAGCTTTAGCGGTGGCCAAGAAATGTATAGCACTTACTTGGAAAGATAGAAATATATTAACTTTAGATAGGTGGCATTTGGAGATGAAATCCTGTTTGACCATGGAAAGGATATCTTTTTCAATTCAGGATGCGATGTCTTTTTATGGGTCAAAGTGGACTCCGTTTGTTAAATATATGCATTTAAGTTTGCTTTAAATATGTTTTTAAGTGTGATATTTTAGTATTGATAACTTTTTTTGTTAGTATCTTTACTTGTTATGTTTTATCTTTTTTTTGTAAGTGGGCTTTTTTTTTCTTATATATAATATTGTTCATTTTATTAACTCTTCACTCTTTATTTTGGGGGGGTTAGACTAATTTTAAGTTAGGTTATTAATGTTGTGTAATAATCATTGCGGAGGGGTTAGTTTATTTAGTTTACCGATGTGGTACTGTAATTTTATTATCTTACTTTTATTCTTTTTAAATGTAATCCTTTATTTTATTCATGTTATGAAATCTTAAATAAAGTTTAAAAAAAAAGTATACACAACGCCAAACGTTCTCATCATGTCTCCTGCTTTGAGACAGGCCCTCATCTCATACACTTCTTATTCATAACTGCTGAAGACAACCACTCAAAAGGCCAAACATATTCCCCTTCCAAAACCCATTCACGTCCCAACATTCTGAGGTCGATCCCGAGAATATCTGAAGATCTATCTTTGAGCTCTGCCTTCATCCACGTGTTGGTTCCGGAATATTACATTGGACAACAATTTGTTTAAAAAAAGATGTGCTTCCTGAAAATAAATTGAGGATTATGATAGACAACTTCAAGCTGAAGTCAAAGATAACTTCACATTTGCTGCATCATGTAGGAAGTTGGAGAAACATTAAATTAACTTGTATTGAACTTAGCCTGGTTAATCGCATAATGATGCTGACACATTGCGTTAGTTCAACTGGCCTAAAAAAAAACATTTCCGCTGATTCTCAATTGTACTCAGCATCTGATGCCGCTTGTGTCGGTGCCCAAGAATAGTGGGGCATCATTGATGGATTCCAGTTGCCTTGATATTGCTTTACCATGGTCGCTACGTCCCAGTGAAAACTTTCGCCATGTTCGTCACTGACTGCACCAAGATCAGCAGGGAAGATGTCCAAGTGCAAATGCAGAAAATGAATTTTCAACAACATGTTGCACTTCATGGTTTTATGGGCAATATACTAGTTGATGGTAAAACACAAGCATAGGCTATATCTGGAAAGTGGTATGTGATAGGAAACAGTTTAACATGATCTTCTTATCGGCAGCCCACAATACATAAAATACACCCAAAACTGTTCAGAAAGAAAAATCTTCATTGTCCGGTGTTATCCAAATACACAGACCTGATTCTATCTGAGTCCCTCCAACTGTACCCTTCCACCACCTCAGAATTCAGATTACAGGCTTATTGCCAGAGTACAGACATGACATCACATACATCCTTGAGATTCTTTTACCTGTTGTCCAGGCAGAATCACCACTTACTGGTAGTGCAAAAAACTGTACTCAAGAAGATACGTACATATGTAAACAAATAAAGAAATGTAAACAAATTGACTGTGTAATACAGCCTGATTGAGTTTGTTGTTGAGGGGTCTGATGGTGGAGGGGTAGCAGCTGTTCCTGAACCTGGTGGTGCGAGTCTTGTAGCACCTCTACCTCTTTCCTGATGGCAGCAGCGAGAACTGAGCGAGTGCTGGGTGGTGTGGATCCTTGATGATTGCTGCTGCTCTCCAATGACAGCGTTCCCCGGAGATGTTCTTGATTGTGGCAGGGGCGCAGAGCTCATTTTTTTAGGTGCCGGAGCTCACTAAAAATGGCGTCAAGGAGGTGCCGGAGCCACCCCATGAGGTGCCAGAGCGGAGCTCCAGTGAGCACTGCACCACTGATAATAGGGAGGGTTTTGCCTGTGATGTCCTGAGCTGTGTCCACTACCATTTGCAGGGTTTTACAGTCAGGGGTATTGGTGTCCCCGTACCAGACCGTGATGCAGCCAGTCAGCACACTTTCCACCACACATCTGTAGAAATTTGCCAGGGTTTCCAATGTCATATGAAAACTCCACAAACTCCCGAGGAAGTTGAGGTGCTGACATTCTTTCTTCATGATGGCAGAACATCTCAAATCATGAGCTTGTACATCAATTATTAGACACATACTGCCTTGGCTGGCATGTATGATAGCATTTTTCATTTGGACTTCTTAACCTGAATTTTAAAACTATAATTTCCAGAATCTCTGCTCTTCTGCAGAGTTGTACTGGGTCAACAACCCTCTTTACTCCTTCAGTTTTAGGTTAATTATCACATCTAAATTTATTCTCTACCTTATTGAGGCTTTGCCTACAATTGCCAGGGCCTTAAGGTCTGGAATTCTCTTCCTAATCTTGCCTACATCTCTTCCCTCCCAAAAGACACCCCTCCTAAGAACCACACCCCATCTGCAAGCTTCTTGTTACTTGCCCTCACAGTTGCAGATGTGTTTTAGATTCAAATTTATTCAGATTTATTGTCAGAGAACATACATGACATCACATACAACCCTGAGATTCTTTTTCCTGGGGGAGAGGCAGAATCACCACTTATTGGTAGTGCAAAAAAAACTGTACACACCGTACACATGTAAATGAATAAAGAAATGTAAATAAACACTGTGAAACACAGAGAAAAATATCAATAAAATGCAAAAGTAAGAGTTATTAAATGAGTTCCTATGAGGAATCTGATAGTGGAGGCATAGTAGCTGTTCCTGAACCTGGTGGTGTGAGTCTTGTGGCATCTAGACCTCTTTCCTGATGGCAGCAGTGAGAACAGAGTGTGTGGTGGGGAGGGTGGGGGGGGGGGGTGGTGTGGATCCTTGATGATTGCTGCTGCTCTCTGACGGCAGCATTCCCTGTAAATGTCCTCAATAATGAGGACATAACCCATGATGTCATGGAACTTGTCCACTACCTTTTGCAGGGCTCTCTGCTCAGGGATAGTGGTGTCCCCATACCAGACCATGATGTAGCTGGAGAGCATTCGTTCCACCACTTATCTGTAGAAATTTGCAAGGGTTTCTGATGTCAAACCAAACCTCCGCAAACTCCTGCGGAAGTAGAGGTGCTGACATGCTTTCTTCACAATGCCATTTATGCGTTGGGTACAGAAAGGATCCTCTGAAATATTGACTCCAAGAACTTAAATTTGGACACCTTCCCCAGCTCAAATCCCCCAAAAATCACCAGATCGTACACTGCTGGTTTTCCCTTCCTGAAGTCAAAAATCAGCTCTTTGGTTTTGGTGACATTGAGTGCAAGGTTATTGTTGATGCACCATTCAGCCAAGTTTTCAATCTCCCTCCTCTATGCTGACTCATTGTCCCTTTTTCTACAACTCACTGTCGTGGTATTGTCCATGAACATAGATAGTGTTGCTGTTGTATTGAGCCACACAGTTGTCGGTTGTAAAATGAGTAGAGCTGGGGGCTAAGAACTGAGAGAGACTGTGGAGGAGATCTCCTTACCAATCCTCACCGATGTGATCTGGAGGTGACGAGATCCAGGCTTTAGTGTTAGACCTTACTCTAGAACTCCCCTGAGAAGCTGCTGAGTAGTAAATGTGCATTGTTGAGTGGCCAGACAAATGTCTTTCATGTGAGCGTGAGGTTTTGAGAAAGAAATATCAGTGCCTGAAGGAGCCCTACCATTATCTAAGTAACAGGAACATTTCTAGATTAAAGTTAATAACTTTAGTCAAAGCTCATGAGACGAGGCTCCAACAATATTCATCGGCGGTGAAATACTTGGTGAAGGAATTGAGGAAATTAGTTTCTTTCATGTTGAGCTTTTTCCTCTCTTCCCAAAGATACAATCTGATAAGTAGTTGCATTTGTTATCCTCAATGTCCTTTCCTTTTAAGCTTTTAGATGTATTAGAGTTTGTTGTTACTTTGCTCAGAACACGACATTATGTGCCTGTGGGCATGCTGGCATCAGAAGATGAAATGTTACTGATGATGAGAAGCTGGTGTTTTGCCACAATATTGAGAGTTAATTTATCTGACCCAACCAGGGGAAAATGGATGAGCCGCTTTCAGGTATTCATTTAACCTCTCTTCATTTTACTTCCCTTTGAAGGAAAACAAAGATTAAAATCACAGGAACATTAAAGTATGCAACCAATTAGACAGGAGGTAAAAAGATTTATTGATTTTCAAATGTTAACAGTAATGGCAAGAGCTGCATTAATTGCCCATCTTTGTTTTCCATCAGCTGGTACTGAGCAGTGTGTTAAATATTGCAGACCTTCTGGTTAAAGACGCTCCAACAGTACTACTGGATTGGAAACTCACCCAACGCCAGGCTCTCAAAACACCACGGGGTCTCCACAAAGTTAATCAGAAAACTTGACCTCAATACCAAACTGTGTAATTGGATCATGGATTTCCTCAACTCCAGTGCGGTTTGGTAAGAACATCTCTTCCACAATCTCCATCAGTAGTGGAGAACCAAAGAGCCGGTTCTTGGCCCCCTGCTCTGCTCGCTGTACACCTACAACAGTGTGGTTTGATACAATAACAACACTATCTATAAATTCGCTGATGATCCTATAGTAGAGGGTTGTGTAAAGGAAGGGGATGAGTCAGTGTACAGGAGGGAGATTGAAAACCTGGCTGTATGGTGCACCAGCAACAATCTCACACTCAGTGTCACCAAAATCGAGGAGCTGATTATTGACTTCAGGAAGCAAAAGCCAGAGGTGTCCGATCCAGTGATCATTGTGAGATCAGAGATGAAGAGGGTGAGCACATTTATGGTCTTGGGAGTCACTATCTTGGAGGATCTTTCCTGGACCAAACACACCAATGGCCTCATGAAGAAAGCACGTCAGCGCTTCGATTTCCTCAGGAGTTTGTGGAGGATTGGAAACCCTGGCAAATTTCTACAGAGGTGTGGTGGAAAGTGTCCTCGCCAGCTGCACCAATACCCTTGAGTGGAAAATTCTGCAAAAAGGCAGTGGACACAGAACAGGACATCACTGGCAAAACCCTCCCCACCATCTACAGGGAACGCTGCCGTTGGAGAGCAGCAGCAATCATCAAGGATCCACACCACACAGCGCATGCTCTGTTCTCGCTGCTGCCTTCAGGAAAGAGGTGTAGCTGTCACAGAACTCACGCCACTAGATTCAAGATCCAAAATTCAAGATCAAGATTCAATTTATTGTTATTGTAGTAAAACAGTGTCATATTACATGAAATTCATTTTGCCTGCTGTAAGCTAGACAGATTTGCCATCAGCAGAAATTGCCTGAAGTGCCTTTGACAGTCAGAGAGAGAGAGAAAAGCAAAAGAGAGAACCCCCAGTGTCATTGAGTGTCTATAGATTCACCTCCAGCCCTTCCGCAACCCCTGCAGCCACCCAGAGTCCAGTCCAAACCATCGGTGACCAGACCTCCAGATCTGAACCTCCGACATGGTTAGGAACCCACCCCCCGCGCAACTCAGTTCCAATACCTGGTACCCCTTCAGCCAGTCTCTAGCAGTCCGCAGCCCGACATGAGTCTCCTAACAGCCTCCAGCGTCCATGGGTTCCTCACCTCATGTTGCCAGCAGCTCGCCGCATGCAATGGGCCCTCAGCTGCAGAGCTCCCTCACTGGTCCGCCCCCATGGTCACTGTTCCGTGGGTCGTCTCCTGTGCCTGCCTTTCTCAGACAGGGGATGGTCTCCCCACTTTCTGGTCCCCAGAACCAGTCCTCCTCTCCCCTGGAGACTGCAACATCTTGTAGTGCAGCTGCCAGTTAGAGGCGCCGCCATCTTGGTGCAGACCCGTGGTTGCGGGATTTTAAATAAAACTCCTGTAAGCTCCTTTAATGGGGCCGGTCAAAGCCCATGCGGAGCTGTTGGCAGTTGACTGGGTGGCTGGACCCTGCGGGAGCGCTTCATCTCCACTCCCTCACTCCATGTGGGTCTGCACCAGCTGTCAGCTGCTACCCCTCCACCAACAACAAACTCAATCAGAACTCTTGCACTTTAATGATTTATTTTCTCTCCGTATTGCAGTTTGTTTACATTTCTTTATTTGTTTACATGTTCATATCTTCTTGAGTACAGATTTTTTGCACTACTTATACGTGTGATTTTGCCTCGCCCACAGAAAAAAAGAATCTCTGGGCTGTATGTGATGTCATGTATATTCTCTGACAATAAATCTGAATTTTGGATTGACTTTCTCCTTCCATCATTCTCATTATTGGCTCCCTTCTCTGACCCCTCATCCCAACCCTGTCCAAACACTACATGTCCCCAGTACTCTTTGCATTTGTCCTCCAAGATTCGTCTCCCGTGCTCTCCTCAGCCTCTTCTCCAGCTTCTGAGTCATCCCTGGCCCCAGCACCAGACATTGCCAGGTCTGCACCATTCGCCTGACAGCCCCCTTTCTGATCCTGTTTTATCCGTTCCCAGCAGAGGCTTCACTCTGTACCCCAATGTCCTCCACTCAATGAGTCCACCATAATCAGCTTATGCTCTGCACCCACCACGCCACCAGCCTCCGCATCCAACATATCGACCAGCACTTACTACAGGGCCCCACCACCACACACATTTTTCCTTCTCTTCCCTTCTCAGCCTTCTGTAGGGACCAATCCCTCCATGACTCCCTCATGCACTCTTCCCTCCCCACCCATCGCCCCCTCGACACCTTCCACTGTGATTTTAGGAGGTGTAATACCTGCACCCACACCTCCCCCCTCACCTAACCTCTGAGGTCCAAAACTGACCAATCAGGTGAAGCAACACTTCACCTGAACCTCCAAAGAATTCATTTACTGCATCCGATGCACCCATTACATCAGAGAGACCAGTCGCAAATTATGAAATCGCTTCGCCCAGCACCACCTCTCTGACTGCAACATAAGCGACCTCCTCGTAGCCAACCGCAAGCTCACATGTCTGTCCATGGTCTTTCACACAACCCCACCCTGACCACCACAGATTGGAAGAACCACACCTCATTTTTTTGTCTGGGCGCTCTCCAACCCCAGGGCATGAACATTGCATTCCATTAATCACCTTGGCTTCTTCCCCCCTTCCCTCCTCCCCTTAACCAGTCACTCCAGTCCCTACTTCCTTTCTCTCTCCACCCAGCCTAGACTTCTCCACCCCCGCGGTGTTCACCCCCCTCCACCTATCATCTCCCATCTTCACCACCCCCCCTCCCCCTTTTTGTTCAGACTTCTCTCATGTTCCCCCACACCTGATGAAGGGCTCAAGCCTGAAGTGTTGGTGATGTAGCTCCAGCATTTGTGTGTTTTTTCACTTAACCACAGTGTCAACAGAATCCTGTGTTTTTCTTTGTTTGTAAGGAGTCCACAGCCCTTTCACTGGATCTCTTATCACATCCTGTGGCTTGATCTCTCTCTGCAGCAACCATACTTCACTGTGACGCAGCCAGCCAGGACACTCTCGATAGAGCTCCTGTAGAAGGATGACATGATGGTGGCCGGTAGCCTTTCCCACCTCAGTCTTCTCAGGAAGTGCAGTCACCGTTGCGCCTTTCTGCCAAGTGAGGAGATATTGAGTGTCCGCGATAGTCATTAGATAAGAGGACTCCAAGGAATTTGGTGCTATCTACTCATTTTGTCCATGTTGACACTCAGGTTGTTACTCTCCCACCAGATCATGAGATTATCCATCTCTTCTCTATAGTGCGACTCATCATTGTTGCTGATGAGGCCGACGACAGTGGTGCCATCTACAAACCTGATGACACTGTTCGAGATGGATCTGGTGATACAGTCATGGGTCAATGCCGTGAACAGGAGCAGGCTGAACACACAGCCCTGAGGTGTACCAGTGCCCTGCGTGACCGTGCTAAGTATTCTGCTTCCGACCTGGACAGACTGTGCTCTTTCAGTTAGAAAGTCCAGGACCCAATTACAGAGATGGGGGTTAAGTCCCAGTGCAGACAACTTCTCCACCAGGCTCAGGGGAATGATCATATTAAATGCCAAGCTGGTCAATAAACAGCAGTCTGGCATATGAGGCATCATTTTCCACGTGGGTCAGGATGGAATGAAGCGACAAGGCTGTAGAACAATTCCTTCAAAAGGTGAATTGAAATGGATCCACCATCTCTGTGAGGTGTGCTTTGATGCGTTCCATCACCAGATGCTCGATGCTTTTCATAATGGTAGAGGTCAGTGCCACAGTGGTAGTTATTGAGGCCTCTTGGATACCGTGATGATGGTGGCTGTCAGGAGTGATAGACTGCTGCAGTGAGGTGTTGAGGATGTCCGTGAAGACCTCCGTCAATTGGTCTGCGCAGTCCTTCAGTCCCCGCCCAGATGAGTTGTCTGGTCGCGCCGCCTTGTAGGGGCTCACCTTGCATAGGGCTCTCCTCACCTTGGCTGCAGCTATGCAGGGGACACTGACAGGAATTTGATGATATCTGTGAAGACCTCCATCAATTGGTCTCTGCAGTCCTTCAGTTCCTGACCAGGTGAGTTGTTTGGTCCCACTGCCTTGTGGGGGCTCACTTTGGATAGGGCTCTCCTCACCTTGGCTGAAGCTATGCAGGGGGCACTGACAAGAATTTGATGATGTCCGTGAAGACCTCCGTCATTCTAGCCTCTCCCTCTGAAGGCACACCACTCACTGTAACTCATCAAACTTGCACACATTGCAGCCTGACCTCTACCTCACGGAGAGCAGACATCACTTCCTCAAAGTTCTCTCTGGTGCATGACCCCTTCAATGAACACCAGACTGCTGTATCCCTCAAAGATCTCCCTGTACAGTATCCCTCTTACCCACCACTGCTCCCCCACGCCCGTCCCCAGAGAGATAGAGCTTTCAGTCCACATCCAGCAGATCACCCCATGCCAACCAGGTTCTCGAGAGTAGGTGCTGAGTGAAAAGACTGGTGATCATGCTTCCTTTCCTTGTGTTGCCTATCAACAGTGTACTGAACTGATTGGATTGGATTGCCCACCACAATGCCAAACTCTTCTTCCATCACCTCCATCTCCATGCACAGTTCTTCCACCATTTCACTCCACCTCCCACTGAAGGTCCCTTCTCTTGCCTTAAGCCTTCCTCCTCCTCTTGGACACCTTGACCTGACCCCCTCCCCACTCTAGATCTTTATATTTCCAATTGCCACCAATTGATCTCAACTTCACCACTCCCCTCTCTTATTATAATCTCACCCCCACTGAACACTCTGCCCTCTGCACAAATCTCAACCTTACAGATAAGGCTGGTCCTGATGTAGTCTGATGCGCTGACCTCTTCCTTGCTGAGGCCAATTGACAACTCTCAGACACCTCCTCTTATTTAGCCCTTCAAAAGGATCCCAAAGAACATCAAGCATACCATCTCCAACCTCATCACCTCTGGTCAGCTCCCTCCCATGCCTCCATCCATGCACTTCCCACTCTACCTCCTACCCAAGATACACAAACCCATTTATCCATGTAGACCCATTGTTTCTACATGTTCCTCGCAGATGCCCTGCGAGGAAGGCCCAGTGCCAGAAGTTCAAAACGAACGGTCACTTCGCAAAAGTCTGCCAGTCCAAAAATGGCCGCCGCAAAGCACAGTGTCTCGTGCGAGGTCCAACTGCCGTCCCCAGATTCAAACTACTCAACCTTGGAACTCTCATCCAATGAGAGTGAGGAACTGATCGCGTGGCAATGCTTGACGTCACAACGCGCCCCGCACGTGGAAGGCACCGCCCTTGCAATGCTCCACCCTCACTGCTGTGACGCTGCTCTCCGACTCTGCCCCTCCACCCCACGGAACCTCCGCGCCGTCAGGCCCCGACGGACTGCCTGCATCATGTGTGCTGCTGCCTCTGCGTCAGCAGACCCCAACAGCCCACCAAGTCTGATGACATCACTGCACAAGCGTAGCACGCAACAGGCCGAGGCACCATGACGCCCTACCCCTGCTCCAGTGAAGCGAGGCTCCATCGGACGCCCTGCCAGCGACATGTGACATCATCACGCCAGTCTCCAGAGACACCAATACAGGCAGCTCTGCTCCCTGCATCATTTACGGCATCTGTGACATTGAATCAAAGACAACCACATCCCTTAGCTAGGGCCATGGAAACCATCAAGGTGAACGATCAATATGCTAATTGTCTTTTTGATTCAGGTTTGATGGAGAGCTGCATTCACCCAGACCTGGTCTAACGATATGCGCTTGCAGTGTATCCGACTGACCAGAAAATTTCACTGGCCACAAGAGCCCACACAATGGACATCAAGGGGTATTATGTGCTGAATTTGAAAGTGTAGGGTATCAAATTTACAGATTTTAAGTTGCTGGTCCTATCTCAACTGTGTGCTCCTGTATTTTTGGGGTTGGATTTTCAATGACATTATAAACCGTTGTCACTGCATTACGAGGGTCCCCACTCCCTGTTCTCTGTCTGCCACCACCACTCCACCCCGGAGACCTCCTGCCAGCGACATCCCATGGCAGTCTCTGCACCCCGGTGCTCCACTTGTAGTCTCTCCACTCTCCGAGTCGCTCCTCCAGCACTCTTCGCCAACCTCACTCCCAGATGGAAACCGATTACCATTAAAAGCCAACAGTACAGCTTCAGGGACAGGGAATTCATTAAAAGTGAGGTGCGCAGACTGCTGGATGAAGGCATCATTGAGCCCAGTGCAAGTCCCTAGAGGGCGCAGTTAGTAGTCGTGAAGAACGGGGAGAAGCTGCAGATGATGGTTGACTACAGCCAACGGTTAACTGCTTCATGCTCTTCAACGCTTACCTTCTTCCATGAGTCACGGACGTGGTGAATCAAATTGCCCAATATCGTGTGTTTTCCACCATCGACTTTTGATCAGCCCATCACCAGCTCCTGATTCGTTTGGAGGACTGCCCTTTCACGGCCTTCAAAGCGAACAGGCATTTGTACCAATTCCTCAGGGTTCCCTTCAGTGTCACTAATGATGTTGCGGTCTTCCAGCGGGAAATGGATCGGATGGTAGACCAGAATTGGCTAAAGCTACATTCCTGTATCTGGATAATGTCACCACAAAACCACAACGCCAAACTTGAGAGATTCTTCCAAACTGAAAAATGGCTGAACATAACCTATAATTTCAAGAAGTGTTTTCGCAATTCTAAGTTGTGTGGTGGAAAACGGGGAGGTAAGGCCAGATCCTGACCGCATGCACCCTCTCGTGGACCTCCCACCACTCCAAACCCAGAAGCACTCAAACGCTGCCTAGGGTTTTTTTCTCGGTCAGTGGTTCCCCCAGTATGCTGACAAGGCACGACCACTCATTAAGTCCACCTCCTTCCCTTTGTCAGCAGAAGCTAGAGTGGCCTTCGACCTCATCAAGTCGGACATTGCCGTGGCCACCCTGCATGCTGTAGACAAATCGATACCCTTCCAGGTAGAGAACGATGGTTCCAAATTTGCACTGGCTGGCCTGTTGCCTTCTTATCCAGAGCCCTCCAGGGCCCAGAAACCCGACACTCCTCTGTCGAGAAGGAGGCCCAGGCCATCGCAGAGGCCATACGTCGTTGGAGACACTACCTCGCTGGCAGACGCTTTACACTGCTGACTGACCAACATGCTGTCTCATTTATGTTTAGCAACAACTAATGGGGTAAGATCAAAAA
Source organism: Narcine bancroftii (assembly GCF_036971445.1). NCBI lineage: Eukaryota > Metazoa > Chordata > Chondrichthyes > Torpediniformes > Narcinidae > Narcine > Narcine bancroftii. The sequence continues at coordinate 93,857,766 of NC_091470.1, read as the reverse complement.
TGATAGAATTACCAGGTGAAGAATCAAACTTTCTTCCTTTAACTACGACATTTTGTACCGGCCTGGTAAACTCGATGACCCGCCCGATGCCCCTTCCCATGGGATATGCACCAGCGTTCATAACTGGGCAGGCTGCAGAAACTCCATGAGGAGCTCTGTCACCCTGGGGTCACCAGGTTTGCATACTTCGTAAAGGCCAACAACCTGCCCTATACAGTCAAGGAGATCCACTCCATGACCCGAGCCTGCCCTGTATGCGCTGAGTGCAAGCCCAAATTCTTCTGGCTCAAGAAGACACATGTCATAAAGCCACCCAGCCCTTCAAACATCTCAGTGTGGAATTCAAGGTGCCCCTACCTTCAATAAACCATAACACCTACATTCTTGCAGTGGTCGATGAGTACTCCTGCTTCCTCTTTGTTATACCCTGCCCGTACATGACTGCCTCCACAATCATAAACGCACTGCCACAGCATCTTCACCATTTTTGGGTACCTAGTTATATCCACAGTGACTGAGGGTCCTCGTTTATGAGTGGTGAGCTGAGGCAGTATCTTCTGGAGTGCAGTACTTTTCCTCTGGTCTAAAGGTCTCCCCACCACTTGGTGGCAGGATGTAATCCCAAATGCCCTACACTCCATCAGGTCCCTGTTATGTACTGCCACCAATGCTACCCCACATTAATGCTTGTTCTCGTTCCCACGGAAGTCGGAATCGGGGACGACCACACCGCTTGGCTGACAGTCCCTGGACGCCATGTCCGGTACTCAAAAAAAATCCTCTAGTTGACCGGGTGATGATGCTACACACGAATCTGCTCTATGCTTATATTGAGTACCCAGACGGATGGGAGGACACGGTCTCGGTTAGGGATCTGGCCCAAGCTGGATCTAACATCATGTTCATTCCCCCAACCTCCATCCAATCCTCCCCCAGGTAACATGCCGGGACCATGGGACCAGCAGCAGTTCGTGGATGACCAACATACAAATAATGATGACTGCAGACTACGCGAAACTGCACCCACTCTCAGGGACTCCAATGACAATCATACACCCCCCTACCAGCTACTCCAATCCTGGCACAACGGCAATCATGTCGGACAATCAGGCCACCCGAACGTTACAACCCATAATTCCTGCATGCTATCCCCCATGTCTTGGATTCCTGACTACAGATTATGAAGAACCCAGAAGAACCACCACTCTTAACCTCCCCCCTCTTTTTAGTCACCCTGGGGTCAGTTCTTAAAGAAGGGGTGAATGTGATAGTATGGGATCCTATCACCACTGTATATATTTGCATATAGTGATAGTGAATGGCTGAGAGCCGTAGCCACACGTACTGGCAGATCATAAAGGGCTGCATCTACCCAGGTCCAGATCAGTCTGGTTTGGTCGACCTCGATGTACTATGCTCCAGTCTTTTGTTAATAAAAACTTTGGTTTGAGTCAACGAGTCTTTGGGTCATTCGACGCGCAACACAGACATTTTCTACAAATCCACCAACTCCTATAATTACCTTGACTACACCTCCACACCCTGTCCCCCGTAAGGATTCCATTTCTTTCTCCCAATTCCTCCATCTCTGTTGCATCTTCTCCCAGGATAAGGACATTCTTTCTAGATCATTTGAGATGTTTGTCTTCTTCAAGCAATGTGGCTTCCCCTTTACTGGCCTTATCTGTATCTCCTCAATTTCCTGCACATCTGCCTTGGCTCCCTTTGCCTCGAGATGCAACAAAGACAGAATTCCCCTTGACCTCACCCACCACCCCACAAGCCTCCACAATTTCTGCCCCCTACACTATGATCCCACCACCAGTCACATCTTCCCCTCTCCACCTTCCGCAGGGACTGCTCCCTCTGTGACTCCCTCATCCCACTTATTGCCCCCTCGGTACCTACCCTTCTGACTGCAGGAGATGCTCCACTTGCGGCCACCCCTCGTCCCTCACCATCATTCGAGGCCCCAAACATTCCTTCCAAGTGAAGCAACACTTCATTGTGAATCTGCAGAAGTCATCTACTGAATTCGGTGCTCCTGTTGTGGCCTCCTCTATTGCAGAGTGGCTGGACGCAGACTGGGAGATCGTTTTGTTGAGCGTCTTCGCTATGTCTGCTGTAATAGCAGGGATCTTCCAGTGGCCACCCATTCCAATTCCCCATCCCATTTCCACACCGACATTTGGCTTCATACACTGCCAAACCGAGGGGATGGGTAAATTGGACTAACACCACCTGGGCACTCTCCTACCAGATGGTATTAACATTGAGCTCGCATTTTCATTAGGATCCTCCCTTTAACCTTCTCTTTCCCTATCCCACTGCCTCCTTTCCTCCTTTCCCTCATCCCCTTCCCTCTCCATTCAGAGAGCCACCCCTTTCCCCATTAATTCCCAACTTTGCTCTCCTCCCACCATCATCCATCTATAACCTTTTGTCTGTTGGCCTGTGCTCCTCCCCCTGCCCCTTCTTCCTCCCTTCCCCCTCCATTTTAATCAGGAGTCTGGCTACTTTTTCCTCATACATTGACATAGGGCTCAAGTCCAAAATGTTGCTTCTTTTCATTTGCTTTCTCTGGACGCTGTGCGACCTGCTGAGTTTCTCCAGAACTTTTGTGTTTAAAGTAGGAATAACAAGATCTTTTCCAAGTTCAGGCCACCAGATTTCAGATTTCTAATTTATTGTAAGAGTACATACATGACATCACATACAGCCCTGAGATTCCTTTATCCTGCGGGCCAGGCAGAATGACCACTTATTGGTTCTGAAAATAAACTGTACACAGCATAAACATGCAAACAAACAAAGAACTGTAAACAGACAATGAATGTAAACAAATTGACTGTACAATACAGAGAGAACAAAAAGAAAATTAATAAAGTGCACAAGTACGAGTCCTTAAATGAGACCCTGATTGAGTTTGTCATTGAGGAGTCTGATGGTGGAGGGGTGGCAGCTGTCCCTGAACCTGGTGGTGCGAGTCTTGTGGCACCGATACCTCTTTCCTGATGGCAGCAGCGAGAACAGGCATGTGCTGGGTGGTGTGGGTCCTTAACGATTGCTGCTGTTCTCCGATGTAGATGTTCTCGATGGTGGGGAGGATTTTGCCTGTGATGTCCTGGGCTGTGTCCACTACCTTTTGGAAGGCTTTTAGCTCAGGGGTATTGGTGTCCCCATACAAGACTGATGCAACTGGTCAGCACACTTTCCAACACACCTCTCTAGAAATTTACCAGGATTTCTGGTGTCATACAAAACCACCGCAAACTCCTGAGGAAGTAAAGGCGTTGATGTGCTTTCTTCACGATGTTTCCTATGGCATCATTGTAAATATTGACATTAAGGTGTCAGACAGTGTGTCATTGTGCTTGAATGATCAGCCCCTGGATTAAAACAGAGATTAAATTGTAGAAGAAAAATGTAACCAATTATCTGGCCTGATCCCTTCGTCAAGGTAGGAGTTACAGGTTAGGACTTTATTCTCTGGAGCATAGAAGAATGGGGGTGGGGGAGGGGAAGATGTGATAGAAGTATACAAAATTATGAGAGGTATGCAGTGGTTTTCAAACTGCCCACCTAAACTAACATACCATTTTAAGTAATCCCTCAGCCATCAGGACTCTCTGATTAGTAAGGGATTGCTTAAGGCGGGATGTGGGTGGAAAGAAAAAGTTTGAAAACCACTGTTTTAATCGTCCCTAATTGACTCGTTATGTGCATGGTTTCATAACTCCAAAGGAAATGGGCCAATGACAATTGTTCTGAAGCAAAATATTTCAGCATCAATTGGGTCGAGAGCAGTGATTCTCAACCTTCCCTTCCCACTCACATCCCACCTTAAGCAATCCCTTACTAATCACAGAGCACTGATGGCATAGAGATTACTTAAAGTGGAATGTGAGAGGGAAGGGAAGGTTGAGAATCACTACTCTAGACCCAATTGTTACTGAAAAATTTTGCTTGAGAAACATTGTATTTGGAGGGCAGTTTGAAAACCATTATGTTAGAGTAAATGCACTGAGGGTAGATGAGATACAAACGAGATGTCATGGATTAAGGGTGAAAGGGGAAAAGTTTAGGGGAATGTGAGGGGGAACTTCTTCACACAGAGAGTGGTGGGAGTGGGAACGAGCTGCCAGCTGAAGTGGTGAATGCGGGCTCAATTTTAACATTTCAGAAAAAAGTCGGACAGGTACATTGAAGGGATGGCTATAGAGGGCTATGGCAAGTCAGTGGGACTAGGTAGCTTAATAGATAAGCACAGAACAGAAGTGCCGAAGGGCCAGTTTTCAGCGTGTTCTATGATTCTAAAAGCAGGCAGATCCTGAATTTAAAAAATGGGTGGAGGAGGGAAGAACGACAATCTACAATCTACAAAAAGCACTACCATCACAGCATCCACAGACTTCCCTGGTTAACAGCTTCTCAAAGAACCCTCTCTGTGAGTGTATGTATCGTGGGTGGAGAAACAGTACAATGAACAAATGTGCTGGAGGAACTCAGCAGGTCACACAGCATTTGTGGAAAGTGATAGGAACTCCATGCCTGAGCCCTTCATCAAGAACCTCAGGGCTATCAAGGGAGATTAGGATTTAAAGCATTGACATTTTAAAGTGCAAATTGGAACAGCTAGAGAGACAGCAGCATTTAATTTGAACCTAATCCCTCTGATCTCTCCCTAACCAAACAGGCCTCTAGGGCACAAGGGAAGTGTTGTATTGACACAATCTGCAAATTAAGTGCAGTGTGAAAATACCCAGCCACAGTGCAGGCAGAGCAGAGGGGTATACTAATGATTGAGCATCAGTTTCCTGGAGGCATTCCTGATGCCTTGATCGCATGCGGCTTCGACCGTTTCTGACATCTTTATAATGGAAGATGCTGCTTCCCTGTGTGCATGTGTGTGTGCGTGTTCGTGTGTAAATGTGTGTGTCTAAGTCTTCTTGTGTGTGTGTGTGTCCATGTGTATGTGTACATGTCTGTGTGCACATGTGTGTCCATGTATGCATGTGTGTGTCCATATATACATGTGTGTATGTGTATTTGTGTGTGTCTGTGTGTATGTGTATGCATGCCCATGTGTATGTGTGTGTGTGTGTGTGTACGTATGTCTGTGTGTATGTGTCCATGTGCACATGTGTATGTGTCCGTGTCCATGTGTGTTCATGTTCATGTGTACAGTGCATGTCAACGTGTGTCTACATGCATATGCTTTCAAATTGCAAGTTATATCCCATGGGCTGCAGTCATATGTTGTGGCTGCTTTTGAAACAGTATTTCAGTCTCAGACTGTACGTTCAAGTTAAATTAAATTTAAATTAAATTTTAAAAATATGTAGACATACAGCACAATAGCAGGCTACTTTGGCCCAGGCGTCCGTGCTGCTCATTTTACATCCAATTAACTTACACCCCCCATACATTTTGAACGGTGGATGAGTCCTTGCATTAAAACTTTAGAGATTCAAACAGTTGCTGTCTTGTAAAGAATTTGTGAACACAGCTTACAGACAAGAGTACATTTGCTCGTTTCTTTCAGCACGCCATGAAGTAGATTCATTTTTTTTATTCACTGAATTCTTCTACTCTCCAAACACCACCCAGCCAAACTCCTCTGACCTTCTCACTGGCTCACTGCCACATGGGTGATCCAGACACTCTCACTCTGATACTGCATCTGAGGTCCTTCACCCATATACTGACACTTAACACACCTGGCATACTTACATCATCAGCGGCGGCCGGCACCGCTCCCGACGAAGGTAAATGAGCGACCGCGACAAAATTCCTACCTCAATGGATTATGAGAATCATCTGAATTCCTGGCGGATTTGGAGACAATGCCCAAACTATGGGATACCATTGAAAGAGGATGTGAAACAGATGTGGAGGAAGGAGCAACAAAGTTAATTTGATGAATGGTGAAGAATAAAGTGAAGTTCTTGTGCTTTCCACTCATGCACCCAGGTTGAGATTGTTTGGTGGTGATACAGCGTTAGTGCAGCACCAGTCCACAGAAGGAAAGGAAAGCAAACCCCATAGCTTTGCCTTTGATAACTTGCACAAATCTATCCCATCACTAGCCTATCTTAACTTAACCTTCTCCAGAACAGGAAAACAGATCCAACCTCTCGCATCTCTCTCCTAAATAAAATGCTCCAGCCCAGATGTTCAAGTTCAGGTTGCAATTTGTTGTCAGAGCACATACTTGACATTACATACAGCCCTGAGAATCCTTTCCTTGTGGGCCAGGCAGAATTTCTACTTATCGGTGGTGCAAACTACTCAAGAAGACACGAATACCAAAGTGTAAAGAAATAAATGTAAACAAACTGACTCAGAATCAGAATTTATTGTCACAAAATTAATTGTTTTGCGGCAGATACAAATATGACAATGAATTACATTAAAACAATAAATAAATTAGTGCAAAAGAAGAGAAAGTGAGGTCGTGTCTGTGGTTCATTGACCATCCAGAAATCTGATGGTGGAGAGGAAGGAGTTAGTTTTGTAATGTAGAGTCCTCATCTTCAGGTTCCTGACCCTTTTTTCCTGATGGTAGCAGTGTGAAGATGCCATGGTATGGGTGGTGGGGGTCCTTGAGAATAGAGGCTGCTTTCTTAAGACACCACTTCATGTCGATGTCCTCAGTGGACTGAAGCCTGGTGCCTGTGTTGGCCCTGATGATTTTGTAACTCTCTGCTGTCTTTTGTGGCCCCGTCCATACCAGACAGTGATGTCACCAGTCAGAATGTTGTGCCATGCAGAAAAACAATCAGCAATAAATAATGTACATTCGAATCCTTAAATGAATCCCTGATTGAGTTTGTGGTTGAGGAGTCTGATGGTGGAGGGGTAGCAGCTGTTCCTGAACCTGGTGGTGCAAGACTTATGATACCTCTACCTTTTCCCTGATGGCAGTAGCAAGAACAGAGCATGTGCTGGGTGGTGTGGATCCTTAATGATTGCTGCTGCTCTCTGATATCAGTGTTCACTGTAGATGTTCTCGATAGTAGGGAGAGTTTGCCTGCGAGGTCCTGGGCTGTGTCCACTACCATTTGGAGGGGTTCATGGTCAGGGGTGTTGGTGTTTCCATACCAGACTGGGATGCAGCCAGTCAGAATACTTTCTACCACACCTTTGTAGAAATATGCCAGGGTTTCTGGGGTCATACCAAACTTCTATAAACTCCTGAGGAAGTAGAGGTGTTGAAGAGCTTTCTTCATGATGCCAATGGTGTGTCAGGTCCAGGAAAGATTCTCCGAGAAATTGACTCCCAAGAACCTAAATTTGCTCACCCTCTCCACTCTGATTTTTACCACCCCCCCCCCACCCACATATTTGTAGATGGTGTAATTGTTGTAATGAGCCACACAGTTGTAGGTATAAAATGATTAGAGCAGGGTGCCAAGAACACAGCCCTGAGCTGGAGGTAGTGGAGGAGATGTTCACTGATTGTGGTCTGGAGGTGAGGAAATCCATGATCCAATTACACAGTGGGGTGTTGAGTCCAGGTCTTGAAGTTTGCTGATCAGTTTTGAGGGGATGATGGTGTTAAATGCCGATCTGTAGTCAATAAAGAGCATCCTGATGTTTGCATCTTTACTGTCCACATTTTCCAGTGCTTTGTGTGGAGCCAATGAGTTGGTATCTGCCGTAGACCTGTGGATATGATAGGTGAACTGGATTGTATCCACATCACCACTCAGACAGGAGCTGATCTGCTTCATCACCAGCCTTTCAAGACACTTCCTCCCTGTTGATGTAAGTGCTGCTGGTCGAGAGTTATTAAGGCAGGTCACTGCACTCTTCTTGGGCACCTGTATGATTGAAACAAGTGGGTACCACCCCCTCCTGGAGAGACATATTGAAGATATCCATGTATACCTTGGTAAGTTGGTCAGCACATATTTTTAATGCTTGGCCAGGTACTCTGACCGGGCCGGATGCTTTCCTCGGATTCACTCTCCTGAAGGAAGACCGCAAGTCATCATCAGGTTAGGTCATCAGGGGATGTGGGGGTGCAGAGGGGTGGTTCTTCACTGTTTCTATTGTCAAATTGGGCGTAGAAGGCGTGAGTTCCTCTGGGAAAGAAATTTCCCTCCTGCTTTGACTGACAGCTCATTCCCTGTGCCCACCACCCGCTGCGAGCAACGCTCCCTTAGAAATCCCCCCCCTCCCCTTAGAGTTATGCCTTCACGCCTTAGATTCTCCAACACCTGAAAAGGGACTGTCACTACTCACCTTATCTGAGTCCCTCATGACCTCAATAAGGTTCCCTCTCAGTCTCTCATGATAACTCAAACTCCCCTCATTCTGACAACAACTTCTTGAACCTTTTCTATACCCTTTCAACATTCACATAATCTTCCTGTAACTAGAATGCCCATATTTCACGCAATATTCTAAGTGTGGCCTCACCATGGTCTTCAACATAGCATCCAACACTTGTTAGGATGAAGGCAAGCATCCCAAATACACTCTTATATTACGAAAAGCAAAGGTACTGTTAGAGGTAGAAATTCTCATAAATGTCCGATCCAATATTTCTCCCTCAGTCAAACAAACATCATAATTTTGCTGTTTGTGGCCATTTTCTTTGGCCATATTGTTTCAGGCCTTTCAATAGTGATCACATTTCAAGATTTCATTATATCTAGCAGTGAAACTCACTGAAAACGTGTTGCAACTGAGTTTCTCCAGCTTTGTGTTTTTTCTTGAATTGAGTTGAACTGCCTGTTGTCACACTATCATTTGGACATCATATTCAGTACAGGTACGCAGGATGAAGGGCCTGTTCCTATCCTGTATTGTTCTATCTTCTATATCAATTGTACCCAGATGCAGTGCAGACTTCCCTCTTTTCTGTGAAATCTAGGCGATCAACCAACACTTAAGTTCAAAGGGGAATTAAGCAAAAGTGCAGGGGATTGTGTTACAAAAAGTAATTCTGAGTGTGAGGGAAGTGAAATTTAAATTTATTCACTACACAGCAGAGGCCCTTCCAGCCTATGAAACCAGGCTACACATCCAACTAACCAATTTGTCTAATTTTAGACATACAGTAGAAGGCCCTTCTGGACCATGAGCCCACGCTGCCCATTTGCATCCAATTGACCTACACCCCCGATACATTTTGAACGGTGGAAGGAAACCAGAGCCCCCGCTAACTGTCATCCCCCCAGTCCTTGCATCAAAACTTTAGAGATTCAAATAGTTGCTGTCTTGTAAAGAAATTGTGACGACAGCTTACAGAGTAAGTGTGCTCGTTTCTTTCAGCTTGCCATGAAGTGGGTGCAGTTGTGGACAGTCTGGTAGGTTTCTGGAGAGTACAAAGGGACATTGATAGGATGCAGAGTTGGACAAAGAAGTGGCAGATGAAATTTAACTCTGAAATATTAACTAATATATAGGAATAAAAATGGGGATGACCCAAAAAATGCCCATGACTCCAAATCGATTGATACCTTTGATATTTGGTAACAAGATCCTGGACGCCTGTCATCGAAATGGCGTCAGATGCATAGAGGACTGTTATGAGCAGAGGCAGCTAATGTGATTTGAACAACATAAGCAGGAGTGAATTCTTCTACTCTCCAAACACCACCCAGCCAAACTCCTCTGACCTCACTGGCTCACTGCCACATGAGTGATCCAGACACTCTCACTCTGATACTGCATCTGAGATCCTTCACCCATATACTGACACTTAACACACCCAGCATGCTTACATCGTCATCAAATCCTGTACATTTTGAAGGGTGGGAGGAAACCGGAGCACCCGGAGGAAACCCATGCAGACACGGGGAGAACATTCAGACTCCTTACAGACAGCGCGGGATTCGTTCTGGGACCCTCCTCTTTGTGATTTTTGTAAATGACATGGATGAGGAAGTAGAAGGTTGGGTTTGTAAGTCTGCAGATGACATGGAAGTGGGTGCAGTTGTGGACAGTCTGGTAGGTTTCTGGAGAGTACAAAGGGACATTGATAGGATGCAGAGTTGGACAAAGAAGTGGCAGATGAAATTTAACTCTGAAATATTAACTAATATATAGGAATAAAAATGGGGATGACCCAAAAAATGCCCATGACTCCAAATCGATTGATACCTTTGACATTTGGTAACAAGATCCTGGACGCCTGGCATCGAAATGGCGTCAGATGCATAGAGGACTGTTATGAGCAGAGGCAGCTAATGTGATTTGAACAACATAGGCAGGAGTATAATTTATCAATAAGACCTTCAGATAAGAGCTCTTCTACAGGACAAATTAGGTCCAACTCTGGCCCTACCAAAGTGCAGTGACATAGAGACCAGGATTCAAAGGGGGAACACATGGAAATGTATTTCGGCAATGTATTTTCTGCTCTGTGGAAGGACATATACGAGGCCTTCATAAATCAAGACAGAGGTGGAAGTCTGACTTAGAAATAATGATTGATGAGCGGTGCTAGTCCAACTTGTGCCAGGATGGCATGACTGCAATCATCAACTTGAGGTACAGGTTGGTGCAGTACAATTTTTTGTACCAGCTGTACTTGACGCCACAAAAGATAAATAGATCAAAGTCTGAATTATCAGATCACTGTTTCAGATGCGGCATTGAGACAGGACCTTTGTTCATGGAAAATTATAGGTAAGGAATTCCCACAGGACCCAGAGCCATTCCTGTTGGGCAATATAATGGGTATAACACTTACAATGAAGCTGTCCAAATTCCAAATCCAATTTGTAATGATCGCATTGGCAGTGCCAAGAAGTGCATAGCAGTTCCCTGGAAGTCGGAATCTTTTCTGAGTATTGCGCAGTGGAGCAAGGAAATGGAAGCCTGTGTTCCACTGGAGAAAAGCACCTAAACCTTAAGGGCAGGTACCGAACTTTCCAAATAGTTTATCAACTGTACCTGAACTATATAGGAGCACGGTTGTAAAGAGGACAATTTTGCCTTGTGGCCCAGTCCGCTCCAATTCCTCGTCAACTCTTGGGGTGGTGGGGGGGGGGTGCAAAGGGTCCATCTCATTCTCCAGATTGGAGGAAAATCACCTCATTTTCCATCTGGGCACCCTCCAGCCAGATGGCATTAACATTGATTTCTGCTAAACTTGCTCACCTTTTCTTTCCCCTCCCCCTCTCCTGTCTTTTCTCCATTCCCCCTTACCCATCCAGCCATCCCCTCCCCCTCATTGCTGCTGTCCCCTCCCTCCTCTCTCCACCTGCCATCTCCTGCCTTTGCCACCCCTCCCTCCCACCATTTTGTTCGGATGGCTGCCGGCATTTTTGCATCCCTTGATGAAGGACTCAAGCCCAAAACATCGGTTAAGTATTTTTCCCTTTGCTACATAAACGACACTCTTTGACCAGCTGAGCTTCTCCAGTATTTTGTGTTTTTTACTTCGGGTGTATGCAGATTTTTGGGATTTACTACTGCTGGAGTAGGTTATTGGGTCAGCACAGCTCTGTGGGCCGAAGGGTTGTAAATTTCCATGCTCTCTGCCTGCTAGTTATAGAACATGGAAACAGAAACTTCAGAATAAATATATCTTTTTGTAGTTGATTTGTAGTGCAGTTGTGTTCCCTGAGATGTAGTTCAAATTACAGAAAAAAGATAATTGTGCCATAGAATTTGAAATTTAAAATTTTAATTTAGACAGCCCTTGCCACCCAAATACACCAAATTATCCTATAATCCCCGTATGTTTTGAAGGGTGGGAGGAAACCGGAGAACCTGGACTGTGATTGGCTGCTGCCGGCTGGACACGCCTCCCGAGACCGATCCTACCCATAGCCCTTTGCATGCTCCCCATTCCACTCTGCCTCGATCAGTCAATGAGGTTGACGGCTGTTCTAGTTAATAAAAGCCTATCAGTTTCACAACTTCAGTCTTGTGTGATTATTGATGGTGCATCACGGAGGAAACCCGCGCAGACACAGGGAGAACGTACAAACTCCTGACAGTCAGTGCCAGTTTTGAACCCGAATCGCTGGTGCTAGAACAGCGTGGCCCTAACCCCTACGCTAACTGTGCCAGCACGACTAATCTGTAAGTTTTAAGGAACACAATTTTCTTTGTAGATACTAGTTACATTGGGTGAAATCTACATACATTCTAATACATGTAGTCACTTTCCTTTTGTGTGGTGAATTGATACTGGAGAATTTTGGTGATTCAATTTGCACTATTTACACTGCATTTGGAACATTAATAAGGCAAATGTGGTCAACATTTTACATCGGGGTGAACCTTACATTAATCAGATACAACAGAGCTGAGTGAAATGTGCAATAACATTGTGTTACAGCCCTGATTGCAGAAACTGGCTCCAGGCTGCCTGAAGATTTGACATCTGATTAGATATAATCCAGGAGATATCAAGTCATGATTTCTTCCTTCCCACTGCCTCCTGGGTCACCTCCCCCTGCCCTCAGAACAATAGATCTAGAGGAAAGGAGCTTGCTCGGTCGTTAGGTAGTTACTTGCAGTGTTGCTCTTTAATAATCGATTAGCAGAGTTCCAGGCCCTTCCAGGCATGAGGGAAAAAAAAGTGGTGAACTATTATCTTTGGCTTGGCTTCGCGGACGAAGATTTATGGAGGGGGTAAAAGTCCACGTCAGCTGCAGGCTCGTTTGTGGCTGACAAGTCCGATGCGGGACAGGCAAGCACGGTTGCAGCGGCTGCAGGGGAAAATTGGTTGGTTGGGGTTGGGTGTTGGGTTTTTCCTCCTTTGCCTTTTGTCAGTGAGGTGGGCTCTGCGGTCTTCTTCAAAGGAGGTTGCTGCCCGCCAAACTGTGAGGCGCCAAGATGCACGGTTTGAGGCGATATCAGCCCACTGGCGGTGGTCAATGTGGCAGGCACCAAGAGATTTCTTTAGGCAGTCCTTGTACCTTTTCTTTGGTGCACCTCTGTCACGGTGGCCAGTGGAGAGCTCGCCATATAACACGATCTTGGGAAGGCGATGGTCCTCCATTCTGGAGACGTGACCCATACTGAGGTGAACTATTATAAGCTAAACACAAATAACATGAGTTTTTTCAGACTGATGCAGAGAGAGATCCACCCATGATCCACTTTGTCATCTCTCCCTGCACTCCAAGCAGGTAAAATCCACCTTGAGGGGAAGTCCCCCCAGGCATTACAGTGCAGGTTACTGATTTATGGTCACAGCATATTCATGACATCACATACAACCCTGAGACTCTTTTTCCTGCAGACGAGGTAGAATCACCACATACTGGTAGTGTTAAAAAAGACTGTACTCAACATGCATGTGTAAACAATTTAAGAATTGTGAACAAACTGACTGTGCAATACGGGGAGAAAATAATCCATACAGTTCAAAAGTCAGAGCCTTTTAATGAGTCCCTGATTGAGTTTGCGGTTGAGGAGTCTGATGGTAGAGGGGAGCAGCTGGTCCTGAAGCTGGAGGGGCGAGTCTTGTGGCATCCATACCTCTTTCTTGATGGCAGCAGCGAGGACAGAGCGGGGGCTGGGTGGTGTGGATCCTTGATGATCGCTGCTCCTCTCCGACGGCAGCGTTCCCTGTAAGTGTTCACAATGATGGGGGTGGGGTGGGGTGTGGTTTGCCTGTGATGTCCTGGGCTGTGTCCATGACCTTTTAAAGGGCTTTATGTTCAGAGGTATTGCTTGCTGTCCCTATACCAGACTATAAAGTAGCCGGTGTCAGCACACTTCCCACCACACCTCTGTAGTAATTTGCCAAGGTTTCCAATGTCATACCAAATCTCTGCAAACTCCCGAGGAAGTAGGGTGCTGACGTACTGACGTACTTTCTTCACATTGGGAGCAGGAAAGATCCCCCAAGGATCACTGGATCGTGCACCTCTGGTTTTCCCTTCCTGAAGTCAAAAATCAGCTCCTTGGTTTTGGTGACACTGAGTGTGAGGTTGTTGTTGGTGCACCACTCAGCCAAGTTTTCAATCTCCCTCCTGTGTGCTGACTCATCTCTCCTTCTTTATACAACCCATCACCGTGATATTGAAATCAGTGCAGATGTCATGACCCTGTAATTCTGCAGACACTGATGCTTGTACAAAGTGCTATTGAAGTTCCTCAGCTTTCTTATTGGCCTGAGCTGGAAGTGCAGGGCCTTCCAAAGTATTTAGTTCATCCTCTGGCTGACTGATAGATGCTCCATTACCAAAGCCACCACCGCTAGTGACCCAAGTTCGAATCCTGCGCTGTCTGTAAGGAGTTTGTTTGTTCTCCCTGTGCCTGTGTAGGTTTCAATAGAAAGCAGAGATTTGGGGTAAGGGGTGCTCTTCTGGTTGGTAATCAGTGGTGTGCAGGGTTCCAATGGGATTGTGCTGGGCCTGCAGCTTTACACAATAGACAAAACCGATCTGGAAGAGGGGGACAGAGTGTAGTGTATGTAAGTTTGCTGATGACGTTCAATTGAGTGGAAAAAACAACTGTGTAGAGGATAAGGAGAGTCTGCAGAGAGATATAGATAGGTTAAGTGAGTGGGCAAGGGTCTGGCAGATGGAGGACAACGTTGGCCAATGTGAGGTTATCCACTTTGGAAGGAAAAATGGAAGATCAGATTGTTATTTAAATGGCAAGAAATTGCAGTTTGCTGCCATGCAGGACACTTGGGAGTGCATGTGCACGCCAAATGTTGTTTTGCACGCCAAATGTTGTTTTGCACTACAGCAGGCTGTCAAGAAGCCAAATGGAATGTTGGCCTTCATGATGAGAGGGATTGAATTTAGGAGCAGGGAGGTTCTGCTGTGACTGTACAAGGTCCTGGTGATGCTGCATCTGGGGCACTGCATGCAGTTCTGGTCTCCTTACTTGAGGAAGGATGTTCTGGATTTGGAGGTAGTGCAGAGGGGATTCACCAGGTTAATTGAAGGGATGAGGGGGTTGGCCTATGAGTCGTATGGGATTGTACTTGCTGGAATTTAGAAGAGTGAGAGGGGAGATAACGGACACATATAAAAATTATGAAAGGCATAGATAGGATAAAGGCAGGTAAGTTATTTCCAATGGAGGGGGAGACTAGAACTAAGGGACATAGCCTCAATATTCAAGATAGGTTTCAGCAGAGATGGGGAGGAACTGCTTTTCCCAGAGGGTGGTGAATCTATGGAATTCACTCCCCATTGAAGCAGTGGAGGTGACCTCAGTAAATAAATTTAAGACCAAGTTGGATAGATTGTAAGAGGATTAGAGATATTGGGAAAAGGCAGGTCAGTGGAGATGAGCCCATCATCAGATCAGCCATAATCTCATTGAATGGCTGAACAGGCTCAATGGGCCGGATGGCCGACTCCTGCTCCTATTTCTTATGTTCTGTTTTACCTTTGGGTGCTACGTTTCTTCGTTCCCCTTGGGTTTGCATGGGTTTGCTCCAGATGCTCCAGCCCCTCAAAACTATTCTGGGTGTAGGTTAAATTATGTATTTGGGTGGCACAGGCTCATGGACCTAAATGGCCTGTTACCATGCTGTATGTGTAAATTTAGAATGTAAGAAATAGTAAAGTCAAGGTTTGCAAATAATAATATCATTGTTATTTATTGGATCCTGAGGTCAACATGACAATTGGATCTATACACAGTTGGTCAGTTTGAAGTGGGTCATGTGACCAAGGAGTCTGAATGAGGGTCACATCAGCCAATAAAAAGGAGTTCAGGCTTACAGAGTGGCCTTCCTTCCAACACAAGGAGGAGAGATATCTTTAGGACTCCTCACACACCTAAATCTACCTCTGGAATTATGAGGCTATGTCCCCCAGTTGTTGTCTCGCCTACCAGTGGAAACAACTTTCTTGCTTCTCTTTTTCATAATTATGTTTTTATAAGACCCCCTCTCATTCGTCAGAATTCCAGTGAGTACACTCCCAGATGACTCATTCTTTCCTCAAAGGCCAACCCCTTCATCCCTGGAATCAACCTGGTGACCCTCCTCTGCACCACCTCCAAACCTAGTATGTCCTTCCTCAAGTCAGGAGACCAGAATTGTATGCAGTGCTCCAGATGCAGCCTCACCCATACCTTGGACAATTGCAGGAGAACCTCCCTGCTCCTAAATTCTATCCCTCCAGCAATGAAGGCCAACGCTCCATTTGCCTTCATGATTGCCTGTTACATCTTTCTTTTTTTTTTTCTTTGGCTTGGCTTCGCGGACGAAGATTTATGGAGGGGGTAAAAAAGTCCACGTCAGCTGCAGGCTCGTTTGTGGCTGACCAGTCCGATGCGGGACAGGCAGACACGATTGCAGCGGTTGCAAGGGAAAATTGGTTGGTTGGGGTTGGGTGTTGGGTTTTTCCTCCTTTGCCTTTTGTCAGTGAGGTGGGCTCTGCGGTCTTCTTCAAAGGAGGCTGCTGCCCGCCAAACTGTGAGGCGCCAAGATGCACGGTTTGAGGCGTTATCAGCCCACTGGCGGTGGTCAATGTGGCAGGCACCAAGAGATTTCTTTAGGCAGTCCTTGTACCTTTTCTTTGGTGCACCTCTGTCACGGTGGCCAGTGGAGAGCTCGCCATATAATACGATCTTGGGAAGGCGATGGTCCTCCATTCTGGAGACGTGACCCATCCAGCGCAGCTGGATCTTCAGCAGCGTGGACTCGATGCTGTCGACCTCTGCTATCTCGAGTACCTCGACGTTAGGGGTGTGAGCGCTCCAATGGATGTTGAGGATGGAGCGGAGACAACGCTGGTGGAAGCGTTCTAGGAGCCGTAGGTGGTGCCGGTAGAGGACCCATGATTCGGAGCCGAACAGGAGTGTGGGTATGACAACGGCTCTGTATACGCTTATCTTTGTGAGGTTTTTCAGTTGGTTGTTTTTCCAGACTCTTTTGTGTAGTCTTCCAAAGGCGCTATTTGCCTTGGCGAGTCTGTTGTCTATCTCATTGTCGATCCTTGCATCTGATGAAATGGTGCAGCCGAGATAGGTAAACTGGTTGACCGTTTTGAGTTTTGTGTGCCCGATGGAGATGTGGGGGGGCTGGTAGTCATGGTGGGGAGCTGGCTGATGGAGGACCTCAGTTTTCTTCAGGCTGACTTCCAGGCCAAACATTTTGGCAGTTTCCGCAAAGCAGGACGTCAAGCGCTGAAGAGCTGGCTCTGAATGGGCAACTAAAGCGGCATCATCTGCAAAGAGTAGTTCACGGACAAGTTTCTCTTGTGTCTTGGTGTGAGCTTGCAGGCGCCTCAGATTGAAGAGACTGCCATCCGTGCGGTACCGGATGTAAACAGCGTCTTCATTGTTGGGGTCTTTCATGGCTTGGTTCAGCATCATGCTGAAGAAGATTGAAAAGAGGGTTGGTGCGAGAACACAGCCTTGCTTCACGCCATTGTTAATGGAGAAGGGTTCAGAGAGCTCATTGCTGTATCTGACCCGACCTTGTTGGTTTTCGTGCAGTTGGATAATCATGTTGAGGAACTGTTACATCTACAAACCAATCATTTGACGTTCATGCACAAGGTCTCCCAAGACCCACTGCACAATGGCATCCTGCAATTTTATTTAAATAATAACATTTGTTCCTTCCAAAGTACAAGAGTTTTATTTTAAAATTCCATAATCACGGAGTCTGGGCCCAAGATGCCAGCACCTGTATTTGGCAAGGGTTTTGAGGTGGTTGCAAACTCTGGGGAAAGATAGGACTGGGGTAGGGCACTAGAAAAGGGGGAACACCACTCCCTGTTGGAGAAGGAGGAGCAGAAGAGAAAAGCCACAGGGTGGTGGCCTCAGAAGCGGACTAGTGAGGGGCATGCAAACTGCTGGAGACTGGCTCCAGACTGGTTGAAGGGGTACCGGGTATTGGAACCAGGACTCAAGAGGATGCCGAGGCTTCCTCATGACATCAGAGGATTGAATCTGGTGCTTGGGTTGCCGATGATCTGCACTGAAGTCTGCTTGACTGCAGAGGCTGGGGACAAATCCACGGACACTCTGATTGAAAGGGGTGTGAGGGGATTTCTGCTAATGGCGAATCTTTGTCTGGCTTACGGAGGACTAAAGGAAATATTGCGCAATATCACATTTTCTGTTTTATTCCGTGACAATAAAATAATCTAGAATAACATTGCAATTACCAACATTGTACTTCATCTGACAGACCCTTGCCCACTCACTGCCTAACTGCATCTTCCTGCAGCCTCTCCATGTTCTTCAGCATAATTTAGTTTTCCACTCGATCAGAATGTCAGGAGTGCAGGACGTGGGAAGAGAATTGCTCTCGATCAGTCTCATCTTCTGTAAATTGGATTAGGGCAAAGAGCCACACTGGAGCTGAATTAGCAAAAGAAAGCTAATTATCTTGTTGTACACAGAGAGCAGGGGCCTGGACACACCAGCCTGTGGCCAGTGCTTTCCAATTAACAACATGTCATCCCATTAATCTCTGCCTTCAGGAGAATGAAACTAAATTTGCTTCTAAATCAAATGTTTATTCGGATTTGTGCTTTGAATTTTTCTTCAGGACCAACCCCCCCCCACCCCACCCCACCCCTTCATTGCACTTGATCTAGTCCAAATTAGCTGTTCATTTTGGTTGTTAAAACCATTTCATCCTCTCCTGCATTTTTATATTCAGGATCAAGAAGGCCTTGCCCTCTATTTTCAGCACAAATAAGTATCATTGAAAAGCCTGTGGCAATTATAGATCTGAACATAGAGCTAAATTCCAAAACACTCTCGAACAGTTGGTGTAGGGGTTAGCTCAACGATATTACAGCACCACCGACCAGGGTTTCAATTCAGCACTGTCTGTAAGGAGTTTGTACATTCTACCGTGTCTGCATGGCTCCAGTTTCCTCCCACCCTTCAAAACCGAATGGGGTTGTAGGTTAATTGGGTGTAATTGGGCGGCATGGGCTCATGGGCCAAAAGGGCCTGTTACTGAGCTGTATGTATAAATTAAGAAAGAAAAGTCAAGTCGAGGTCATCCAAAAGTTCCGCACCCACACACACACGCACGCACACACACACACACACACACACACACACACACACACACACACACACACACACACACACACACACACACACACACACACACACACACCCAGCTGACTTCATCTTTTCCTTGCTCATCACTCATCCCTGCTACCCCTTTATCACGTGCTGGCTTCCCTGAATCCACACCTCCCTCCTAACCGATCCAAACTTGCTCTGCATCTCTTAATTTACTGTTGAAGGAAGTCAGCCAGTTTCGCAGCATCCATAGTAGGTGAAGATACATTACTGACGTTTCAGGTCTGAGCCTTGTGTAAAGAAAGGTGTCTGTCTCAAAAGGCCAGGGAAAGGGGAGGAATGGGAGGGGGAGTAGTACAGACCAACAGGCAAAGGGGGCCAATTGGATTTGAGGAGAGGAAAGGTGAGAATTGATTAGGAAAGGAGGGGCTGTTTTGGCTCTGTGAAAGGAGACAAAAGGGGAGAGAGAGAGAGAGAGAGAGAGAGAGAGAGAAAACTAGAGTGAAGGAAGAAACCAGAATCGATGTTAATGATGTCTGGTTGGATGGTGCCCAGTCAGATGATGAGGTGTTGTTCCTCGAATTTGTGGGTGGTCTCAGTCTGGCCATGCATGAGACTGTGGGCAGACCTGTCAGCAAGGGAATGGGGCGGGAAATTGAAATGGGTGGCCACTGGGAGATCCACACTGTTACAGCGGACAGAGGCGATATGCTGAATGAAACAATCTCCTACCAAGGTATCCTGCTGGGATAGAGGTGAGAATGGTGGTATAAAGAAAGAACAGCTGACATGGAAGAGGCGAAGTGGGAAAGCAATAGGATCCAGTGGGGAGATGGGGGTGGAGGGGATGGAAACAAAGAATGGGGAGGGTGAGAATTAGTGAGGGTAGGTAGGAAAGAGGACAAAACTGTGCAGGGGAGGACAGAAGGAGAGAGAGGGGGGACTTACTACCTGAAATTAGAATATCCAGTATTTGTACCACTGGGCTGCAGGCTGCTCAGGCAGAATACAAGACATTCTTCTTCACGTTTACGTTGGGTTTCACTGAAACTGGAGAAGACCCAGGACAGACATGTTGCCTTGGGAATGGGAAAGGGAGTTGAAATGGCAGCAACCAGGTGCTAAGAAGTCATGGTGGAACCACCAAAACTGTCGTTGTTGGAGTTTTGGTATCACCCCTTCTACGGTCATATCAATAAAGGGTCCCGACTTAAAAGATTTACTGACCAAGGAGGCACAGTTAGCATAGCTGGTTAGCTCCACGCTGTAACAGCACCAGCTACCAGGATTTGAATCCTGCACTCTCTGTAAGGAGTCAGTACATTCTCCCCGTGTCTGTGCAGGTTTTCCCCAGGAGCTCCGGTTTCCTCCCACCGTTCAATAATCTACTGGGGGCCGTAGGTCAATTGGGTGTAGTTGGGTGGCACCAGTTCGCGGACCAAAAGGGCTGTTACCATATGTCTACATTTAAAATAATGTTAAAATTCTGCCTCCTGTACTTTTGACACTGGAAATGTAGGGGAGGGGAGTTTCTACAGAACTGGTGGTGAGTTCCAACAGGCCTGGAAATGAATTCTGAATTTTCTGAATTCCAAAGAAGATTTTATGTTCCAATACGTGCCCCAGAATGAATCCTCCTTCCCCACTCTTCCTTAACCCAAACCATTCACATCAGCAGAGATCTCAGAAATCTGTGAGGCTATTATCATCTGTGTTTCACTCAGTCAGATATTTTTAATGTATATTTGTTTAAAAAATACATGTAATTCACTGAAATACTAAAATGAATGACCTTATTGTACAAACAATCCGAAGGGTGGCACAATAAGGGAGGAGGTGTGGGAGCAAGTGGAGCATCTCCTGCTGTCACAGGGGGGTCGGTCCCAAGGGGACAATTGGTGGGGAGGGAGGAGTGAACATGGAAGTCAGCTTTAGCAAAACGAAGGAGATGATTTTGGACTTCAGGAGGAACTCAGCAGAACATGAACCAGTGAGGGTTCAGCAGTGGAGAATTTCAAGAACTTCAAATCCTGGGTGCCAAAATCTCTGAGGATCTGTTCTGGAACGTTCATATCGATGCAATCATGAAGATGGCTTGCCAGCAGCTATACTTTTTGAGGTGTCTGAGGAGATTCGATATGTCACCAAAGACTCTCCTAAACTTCTACAGGTGTACTGTGGAGATCATTCTGGCTGGTTGCATCACTGCCTGGTATGGAGGCGCCAACTCTCAGGACAAGAATAAACTCCAGAGGGTTGTTAACTTGGCCTGCGACATCACAGGCACCAGACTTCACTCCATCGAGGACATCGACATGAGGTAGTGTCTTAAAAAGGTAGCCTCTATCCTCAAGGACCCCCACCACCCAGGCCAGGCCCTCTTCACTCTGATACCATCAGAGAAAAGGTACAGGAGCTTGAAGATGAGCATCAACGGCACAAGGACAGCTTCTTCCCCTCTGCCATCAGATACCTGAATAATCATTGAACCACAGATCCTGCCTCACTTTGTCTTTTTCTTTCTCTTGCCCTATTTTTATTTATTTTGCAAGGTGGTTTATAAAAATGTTTCCTCTGTGATGCTGCCACAAAACAACACATTTTGTGCCATGTTCATAACAATAATTTCTACATTGAGTGGTTGCACACCATTCATGTCAAATCCTTCGAGCCCTCTTTGCAAACTTTGCTCTTCTTTCTGGCCTCCCCCCCACTCTCCCTTTCAAAAGCAGAAATGAGGCAGGAAACTAACAGGTTGAAAATGCTAAGGAATCAAGCTGTTTTCAGTGTTAGGCTGGAACAGCAAAGAGAGTGCCGTACCTTAAAAGAAAGATGGGAGCTTGCTGAGGATGTCAGTGGTCATTAGGTTGGAACAGCCAAGGCCACCAAAGGGTTTCAAATATCCTTTGTCATTAATGTAACTTGATCCTGAACTAGGACTCATTAAATATTTCCAAGAATACAGAGTGCCTTGTGCAGAAAACATGCTCTCAATCTGTCAGGAGTGACTTAATGAATTAAATTAAATTAGCAAATAATGGAGGCCAGGAATTGAGTGAACTTTCACTGAGAACAGAATTTGAATGTTTGACTCACTATACCATGATCCATGATCTCAAACATCTTCTTTGTTTTTTTGGAGGGGGGGGGTGGAACAAAGTCTGCATTTGGTGCCTTGTGTATAAAGTAGGTCTTTGTAATGCATTCTATGCCCACTCATAATCAGAAACAAATTAATTCAAAGTGGGAAAGCTCAAGGCATCTCATTGAGTTGTTCTAGGCCCAACTAATTCACAGTGGCAAAGATTACTATCTCTGACAGACTAAATGAGGAAACACAGGTTGGATGCAAATTTCTAAATGTCTTGCTCCTGTACAAACTGGGTTCACTCTGTCTTAGTGATACAAGAATTAAGGAAGGTAAAAGTTAGACTCAACCAAAGAGTTAGTTCACTCTGTATGTGATTGAATCAAAATAAGATCTGTGAATTCTTACTTAGTAAGGTACATGTTTTAAACAAATCATCTCCTCCTTCATCTCTTCCACAAGTCACTTGTTTCCCTCCTAAACTTTCAGCCACATTCCTTGGATCCATCACCATACTTTCATGGATGTTCTCAGAACCTTCTCTCCTCCACTGACGCAGCATTCCCTTTCTACCACCTCCCCACTTATCTCTTCTGTTGAAAATAATGTGTCCCTATGTTCTGCCATGGGAGGGTAAAGCCATTAATGTAGATCACTAGGTGGCACGGTTAGTGTAGCGGTTAGTGTGGATGCTGTTACAGCGCCAGCAATCCGGGTTGGTTCTCTGGCTTCTTCCCACCCTTCAAACTGTACTGTGGTTCTAGGCCAATTGGGTGTAATTGGGTGGCACAGGTTTGAGGACCAAAAGGGCCTGTTAACATGCTAGATGTCTAATTTTATTTTAAATGTTACTGCAATCAGGTAAATTGTAATTTAGCAAACATTTTGTTGTTGTGTGTTATGTCATAGACCAGCAACAATAGAAATTCACCAAGACAATGGTATCTTAAAACAATTATTTTTATTAATAATAAAATATCTTACGTAACTCTAAATTATGCTCAAATATATGTATGTGTGTATGAATTACCCAAGCCATTACAGCTTAGGCACAATTCTGAAAAGTCAAATTCAAAGTTCTGTCTTAGCAATCTTGTGTTGAAACTCAGAATCTTTAAACTGTTGTTCAGAAGTAATTATGGAGTTGAGACACCAAGTGTTCAGACTTCTTAAAACTCACAAATTCTTGTTGTGTTGCTTTTACAGAAATGTTTCTTCATAGGAATGATGTGACATAACTTCCCCTTTTCTTGTGTAGGGGTTATGAAGCTTGGGATCTCTACGATGCTTTCACAGACCCAGGCAAGGTTTTTAGCTGAAATAACCATCAAAATAGTTGTGATCCAAATGCAAAATTATCTTGCTTTCTTTACCCAGATATGGGTCAGTCACAAGTGACCATTAAACAACCACAACAAATTATTGTTTCCCACTGGGAAGGAGAACACAACAGCAGTGTCCATCTCACAGAATGTCACTGCATTTCTGTCTTCAGATCAATCTGGTTGATGATACTCAAGCTACTTTTTGAAGTGTCTTAATCACAGGGCTGTATTTTTTTCCAAAATCACAAATAATTATGGCAAATGGCCTCCTGTTTAACCAGATGTCTTTCTGTTTAAACAGGTGTCCTTCTTATCAAACATTCATTGTTTCCGGCTTTCAATGGAGAACAATAACACTGGTTTTATGACTCTGAACGTAGGTGCCTTTGCATCTGGATTTCAATATGTCCAACTCACAAAGTAACCCACTAAAATATAATATATCATTTATAAAAATACAGATTAAAAAAAAACATAAGCCTGTTACATATGTTTCAGAAAGAGGGAGTGAATTGTACAGCTGTAATACTTTGCTGAGTGTTGAAAGACCCCTGCCAGTTCCTCCTTGTTAACACCCTCAATCTTCTTATTCCTTTCAATTCAATTCCCGTTCAGAGGTTACCATTCAGCGCCTTCTGCATCCTAACAACTTTATGACTTTTATAATAAAGAGAAAAAAAATCTCTTGTCAACTTGAAGTCTTTTGTTGCAGTGACAAAGGTCAGTCCTTTGGTGACCCAACCCCACTAATATCAGATAAAGCCTTCGATTCTTTGTATGCCTCTCAGTCTTGCTTGACCTTCCTTGCTCTGAGCAAACAGCCCTTGAATCTTCAGCCTCTCCTCATAATCAAAACCTGTCATCCCAGGAAGTAAGTTCTCAAATCTTTTGCACTGCCCCTCTGCCTCCAACATCTTGATGACCTCCCTGAAGCAGTGAGCTTGGAATTTTGCACAACATTCCATTTTGGGGCTAACCACTGATTTATAATGTTTGTGACTTCACTGCTTTTGCATATTCATGTATTTTATGAAAGTATCTGTTCATGAATCATAGGGTGTCAGATGCTTTATTTTTGAAAGAATTTTGTTGATTTGACTTGCCATCCCCAAGATGAGGCTTTTGAATCATTTTGCTACCAATGGTAAATACATGGAAACAATAAGTGCTTTGAAAAGTTGAGGGCGAAGACCATGAAAAATGATTTCAAGACACATCAAGTTTTTGGTCATTTACAACCCGATGAAACAGTATTCTCTGATCCTTGGAGCAAACCACACAATCGTGAATAACACACGTGAATACAAATATATACAAATAAAATAAATAAAGACTGTTTTGTAAAAATGAGAGTCTGGGACGGTGAGTGTGAGCAGTTCCTTTGAACATTCAGCATTCTCACTGCCTGTGGGAAGAAGCTGTTCCTCAGCCTGGTGGTGCTGGCTCTAATCTTCCTATATCGCTTCCCCGACGGGAGCAGCTGAAAGATACTGTGTGCAGGGTGGAAGGGGTCCTCAGTGATTTTGCACACCCTCATCAGGCAATGATCCTGGTAGATCATGTTGACGGTGGGGTGGAGGGTGACCCCAGAGATCCTCTCCGCCACTCTTATGGTCCTGTGTATTGAACTCTGATCCATTTCTCTGCAGCAACCACAGCACATGGTGATGCTGAAATGCTGGAGGAACTCAGCCAGTCTTTTCAGAAAGGAAATCACAGCATCGGCAGACTTTTGCATTTCATTCTGTTATGCAGCCGGCCAGGTTGCTCTTGAAAGAGCTTCTTTAGAAAGTTGACATAATGCTGGCCAGTAGCCTTACCCACTTCAGTCTTCTCAGGAAGTGAAGTCACTGCTGCACCTTTCTGACAAGTGGTGAGACGTTGAGTATCCACGATGGCTCACTAGTTAAGTGAACTCCAAGGAACTTGTGGCAAACACAGTTCTGGACTGTTGAAAAGGCATAACTGCGTCTCTGACATTCATTGGGAAACATATTGCATGTAGGCCTTATGCTTGTGCTTCCAGATTTTGTCGAGCTTGTAGCGTGACGAATGACTCAAAGATGTTGACTCAAACCAAGGCTTTTATTAACAAAGACTGGAGCGTAGTACATCGAGGTCGACCAGTCCAGACTGACCCGGGTCTGGTTAGGAGTAGCCCTTTATGACCTGCCAGTAGGCGTGTGTAATGGAAGATTTAAACCGTGTTTTTTTACTTTTGCAGCCTTTGCTTCTGCAAGGCTGAGAACCTGCTTGTTTTTTAGAATCAGCAGACATAAGCTAAATTCCATCGAGGGGCAATGAGATGCAGTTATCTGACGAAAGGACATCTGTGTACCAAGAACATTTAATCTTCCTGCTTGTTTTGGTCACAGACTGTCAGAGGCCTAGCCTTGATGCAAAATAAACCATTGTATTCAAAGTGATAAGCTGAAAATTATGTTATTCGATAGAAGCCTAAGCATGCTAGCTTGCTCGCTTATCTTTCTTACTGTGCTGGGAATAGGTGCTTGGGTAAGCAGGTTTTGGGTAATACAAGCCATGGTCCCGCTGCTGAAGTTTGAGACTCTCCGAGAGGTGGCAACATCTCTCAGCAAGAAGAACTTCTAGAGTCCAGCCAGCGTCCCGGTCGGGGGAGGTGGAGAAGCTGCTACTGGCGCCCCGACAATCAACTACAAGTGTGCGGTCGTTGCCTCACTTCGGCAGGTGGAACCAGTCCAGGCGTTGATAAGTATAGTTGGGAAGGGCTTGCATATTGTAGTTTGAAATCAGCTTTTGAATTTGTAATAAACATTTGTATAAACGGAACTGCTCTCGGTGTGTGTGTCTATTTTCTTTCAGTAGCTCAAACACTATGACCAATCTAAAACGAACAAAGTGAGAGGTACAAGTTTACCCAGGACAGCGTGGCTACGGGCTCTCAGCCAATCAGTAATACTATATGTAAATAAATACAAATATATACATTGGTGATTGTATCCTGTACTATCACAGAGCTTTTTTGTCACAAACTTCACAAATGTTTGAACACAGTTTGGTAAATAGCACATTCAGGAAGGCCATAGATTAAAAATTGCTAACAGCAAAAACTGATGGAGCTTTTCTCATTGGGATTTTAAAATGAAAGTGAGCAAACTTCAGAATTAAAATATAGTGCAGTGCCCTTGGGACATCATAAGCACTTTTGAAGGGCTGATTTGTTGGCAAACATGACAGGCAGTTTGTACACAGTACCGAGAGCATTGGTTAATCTGCTCCTCCTGGCTTTGGTGAAGAAAGAAAGAAAGGAAGAGTTGCCTGTCAGAATTCTGAGAATAATTTTGAAATTCGGTTCTCAATTTTCACCCCAGTAGTCAGAGAAATCTCAGCCTCATCCACTTTAGATCTTGGGTCATGTTATATTCCTTCTGTTCAGCTCTGCTGCATGTTTTAAATTACATTTTTAATGTAGATATACAACATGGTAACAGGCAATTTCCAATTTACCTACAACTCCCGGTACAGTTTTGAAAAGTGAGATGAAACTGGGGGCCCCAGGGAAAACCCACGCAGTCACGACAGCGCGGGATTCAAACCCCGATCCCAATCACTGGAGCTGTAACAGTGCTGGGCTAACCATGCCACCCAATGTCAAAGTACTTGAACCCAGAGCCACAAGAATCACCACTAAACTGAACTCCAAATGCTAAGTTGAATAAGTGGGTTAAAGTTGATGTGAAGATCGCAGTAGAACATGGGTCATTGGCAATAAAATCAGGTTATTTTGTTATTGGTTAGATCTGCCTGGGTGATATATAGCCACTATATTGTAGCTCTATGTGGAATGATGTAATACAGATGACCATTTCCCCAACATGTTTTTGCCATTTCTTTGATCTAGTCTCACACCCCTTCAAATTCTGACTATTTCCCCACTTATTTATTTCTCTGTTTACCGGATAGATGAACTGCAAATTTGCCTCAGAACGGCATGAAACAGTGGACAGCAGGAAGTCCAGGATCGTTACAGAGATCAATGATCCACAACACCACCAGTATTCACTCTTGTCTCAAGGTAAATAAAGGGTGCACCATTGAAAAAAAAATGCAGGAAATATACATTTAACACTGAGCAGGCATAAAATCTGCCGGCTGCTCTGTGCAAAGTGGATTAAGAAGGCTTCTATCATCACTTCTCTTTTTTTAAAATTTTTTTTATTTTTCACACTATAAACAAGATACATTGATCAAGATACACACATTTTCCTTTTTAAATATATACAGTGTCATTTTCTCCCTCCCTTCCCTCCTCCCCTCCCTCCCTCCCTACCTCCCCTCCCATTTATTTAAAGTTCAGAATATAAGATACATTAAACCCGTCAAACAATGTTGTCACTCAATAAAAATAAACAAGAAATTCCACTGAGTCAGTTCTTTTCATTCTCTTCTCCTTCTGTCATTTTAGGTGGTAGATGTCCACGGTAGGTTTTCTCTATTGTGTTTCATGTATGGCTCCCATATTTGTTCAAATATTGTCATGTTATTTCTTAAATTATAGGTTATTTTTTCTAATGGAATACATTTATTCATTTCTATATACCACTGTTGTATTCTCAAGTTATCTTCTAATTTCCAGGCTGACATAATACAACAATATCATCACTTCTCAATGTGGTTTCCATTTGCTGAAGAGACAAAGCAAATTGCAAACTTCTTTTCCACTGATACCTGAAGGGCCTTGGTGCCCAGTTCAGAGTCTCTTTGAAGTCATCAACAGTCTGAATTGCTTTCAATTCTTTTTATACATTACTATAAATGATTTAAACTTGCTCCTGTACAATGATTCAAAAAGATATGTGCTTACTGTTGATAAAAATAATGAAGTAAGAACACTCTTTAGTCCAGTCTGTAAGTGGGGGAGTAATTGTTGGGGGCAGGGACTGATGTTATATAAACTCTATGACAGAGCACAAGCTTGTTATTGGGATTTATTTGTAATCAATCAATCAATTATGTTTATTGTTAAGCAGCAATGTTCCTTTCTTCTGTTTCTCCTTATATGCACACTTAGAAAAGTTTTACACATCTTTCTAACTCACCTTCAAGGTACATGAATCATTGGATTACTTTTGCCATTAGCACTCAGAAGGCAGCCAAATTGTCATTAACGAAATGGTTTCTCTGATCGGTCACGTTCATTCTATTAAAATGAACATTCTACCTAAGTGTTTGTACCTCTTTCAGTCTCTACCAATTTTAATCCCTATATTGTTTTTTGACTCACTCATTTCGTGCATATGGCAAGGACATTGCCCCCGTTTAAATAAAACTCAGCTTCAAAAGTCTAAAAGGAATGGTGGTTTGGCATTTCCTAATTTCAGATTTTATTACTGGGTGGTCAATATATATAACCTTATGTTTTTGTTACATCTCCATAATCGAGGTGACCATCCTGCTTGAGAGGAAATGGAATTAAATTCCACCAAAATTGTTTCTATTGTGGCATTTTTTGGGTCCTCACTTTCTTTTGGTTCATATAAACTAACTGACAATCCAGTTGTTAAATCCAGTTTGAGAATATTGGAGGAGTTTAGAAGGTATTTTGGATTTCAGGGCTTTTCTCCTGCAAGTCCCATTTTGTCCAATCACCTTTTCCATGCAGGATTCTGTTTTTAATGACTGGTAGAGATCGGGGATTACATGTTTTAAAGACCTTTTGATTGGTAGCAGTTTTGCATCTTTTGAACAATTAGTTGGCAAATTCAATTTTCCTAATGCTCATTTTTATAAATCAGGCATTTTATTCAATCTCAGATCCTTGATTTTTCTAGAGCTCCTGAGCTGAATTTTTTGGATTACAACCTTCTGGCAAAGGTTTAATATCTGTTACTAATGACAAGCTGACTGGTCTAAGGCACATCCCTTTAGTCAAAATTAAGAATGCCTGGGAGCCAGATTTGAACCATTTGCTGTCCAGTGAGGTTTGGGACTCTATTCTCAAACTGATTAACTCTACATCTCTGTGTACTCACCAGTGTCTGCTGCAGTTCAAAGTGGTACATGGGGTCCAGCTGTATAAACTCATATAATCTTGTTTTTACTCAGTTGTGATAAATGTAAAATAGATGATGCTACTTTCATTCATATGTTCTGAGCATGCCCCAGTTTGGAAAAATATTGGAGACAAGTTTTCCAAACATCCTCGGTGATTCTCTATTTAAAATTAGAACCAAATCTCTTAGTTGGTCTGTTTGGAACTCTTGGAGAAGATGAGGTTTGACGAACTCCAATTAAATGTCACATTTATCTTTTATTTCGTTGCTGGCTAGACGTGTGATTTTGACCGATTGGAAAGATAATACCCCACCTCTTCATGCAAAATAGCTCAGGGACACAATGTCCTATTTAAATTGGGAAAAATAATTAGATCTGCAATTAATGATTCAAACATTAAACTCCAAATGTTGTGGGGCCTGTTCATGGACAATCACCAGAATCTCTAAGTTCTGTGTTAATAGCGAAGTTTGGCCCTGTGTTGTCCCACTTCAGAATGAGCTACTTTGCTTCATCAACATTAACTTTCAACCTTGTTTTGGGTCAGGGGTTTGAAAATTTAAATTTATTATGTCCATTCTTTATTATTACGGCTGTGCTTTGGGGATTCGTATGTATGATTATTCTCACACCGCTTTTCATTATCTTCTTTTCTCTGCAGCACATTCCATAATTGTACTGTACAAACTTAATATTACTGAAAATAAAAAAAAAATTATAAAGAAAGAAGGCAGCCAATGAACACAACTGTAAAGCAGAATCAATGGAGCTACTGCAGAGTCAATTTGTTTAAATTTATTTATTTGTTTACATGTGTATGTATTTTCTCGAGTACAGGTTTTTTTGCACTACTAATTCATGGTAATTCTGCCTTGTCCACAGAAAAAAAGAATCTTTGTGATATCATGTATGTACTCTGACAATAAATCTGAAATCTGAACTTTGAAAGATGAGAGAATTTGTTTGAGCTGGGAGAAATATTCCCAAATGTCAAACTCCATAGGTTACGAGATGTTTTTCTAGCCTGAAAAATTCGCTAGTGGCGGCTCTGGCTCTGTCTGAGGGCCATCCATTGCAGAGGTCCTGACGGCTGAGGTGAGCATCTGGAATGTCAGCGTGGAGGCTTGGAGGACAGTCTAAGCCAATGGTGTGGAGGCTGGGGTGGCCCAGCCTGGGGTCAGTGCGACTGTCGTGGAGTTGCGAAGACCAAGGTGGAGCCCAGGGCTTGTCACTGGGTGAAGTTAGCAGATGTGCTCGAGGGGGTTCCTCACCAAGGTTATGGAGCTGAACTGTGGATGGTTTGCAGGGCTGTGACTTCTCCCCACTGGTAGGGTGTTCCTGACAGGTCGCGTTGTGGGGGTTGATGGCAATGTGGGTGCCTGTGGGGCATGGAGGTGCCTATACTATAACCCCAGGCACCAGACAACGTGGAAAGAGAGACTCCTTACTCTGGCTACTGAGGGTTGCTGCCAATTTCAACCCTTATGGTGTTAGAGCTGGTTTCTAGTTGAAGCATTGGTGGCACAGAATTTTTGGGTTTTTTTTTATATATATATAGTTACATCTGAGTGCTTCATGTATAATGAATTTAGTTTAGTTTGTAATTTCGGTAATTTTATGTAGAGTTTTGAGTCTAAAGTCTAAATTGTGTTTAGTCTAAAGTGTCTTGTGTTTTACCCCATTGATGCACCAGTCTCCAAGAGTGTTATCTCATTTTTTTTAACTGCGCTCATTATAACGGCCACAGGTTTAAGAAATGATGATCAGTTTTGAACTGGTATTGATTCCCATCACCTCAGATGAAAGTCTTGTCCTCGCTTTTGTCGTGGTTGTCTAGGGAGATACAGCTTCCAGTTAGATAGTTTGGGCTTGCAGGGCATGGGGCAGAGTTAGCCGTGCTAGTGCGTTTAAGCAGCCGGTCGCCGCCCATGTGTTTCTCCAACCCATCATATTTTGTGAGATGGCTCGCTTGTCTGGTGTCTAGTCTTTTGTGTTTGTTGTCTTTGTGCTTTGTGTAGTCTTTTATTAATTGGATCGAAATTCTGTTGTGTTTAAAATGTAAATAAATATTCTATTCAAATGAATTATCTCCTCTCATTCCCTGTCAAAGTTTGGATTTATTGTCAGAGTACATACATGACATTACATACAGCCCTGAGATTCTTTTTCCTGTGGGCCAGGCAGAATTACCACTTATTGATCGTGCAAAACAACTGTACACAAGAAGATATGTATGCATGTAAACAAATAAAGAAATATAAACAAACTGACTGTGCAATACAGGGGGGGAAATTATCAAAGTCCACAAGGAAGAGTCTTTAAATGAGTCCCTGATAGAGTTTGTCGTTGAGGAGTCTGATGGTGGAGGGGTTCCTGAACCTGATGATGCTAGTCTTGTGGCACCTACACCTCTTTCCTAATGGCAACAGCAAGAACAGAGCAGGTGCTGGGTGGTGCGGATCCTTGATGATTGCTGCTGCTCTCCAACGGCCTTGTTCCCTGTAAATGTTCTTGATGGTGGGGAGGCTTTTGCCTGTGAGGCCCTGGGCTGTGTCCACTACCACTTGCAGGGATTTACGTTCAGGAGTATTGGTGTCCCCGGACAAGACTGTGATGCAGCCAGTCAGCACACCACACCACACCTCTGTTGAAATGTGCAAGTGTTTCTGGTATCATACCAAACCTCTGCAAACTCCTGCCCCCTACTGCCACCCCCACATCATTTAGTATTCAATGGACCTTGGGTATAGTTGCTTTATCCTAAAATTCTGATACTAATATCATTTTAAAATATCACTTTATTCCTGTCCATTCTTGCAACCACTGGCCAATCTCTAAACTCACTTTCTGCCCTGATCTATGCACACCATACATGGATTTCAGTTGCACTGGGGCAGTTGAAGTCATTAATAATTGTGCCAAGGATAATCAAGAATAGTGGATTTCAAGCTTTTTCTTTCCACTCACACACCTCCTTAAGTAATCCTTCTGCTTGCTACAGGTGCTCTGGGATTGACCTGGAAACCACATTCGGATCCACAATTTCTTTTTTTATTTATGCATGGTAACCTTGATTAGAGGGAAGAGGTAAATTGGATTTAGTTTTTAATGTTTAACTTAGCAAATATGGGTTTAACTTGGTTATTGTAGATTAATTTTAATCGCTAGTTTCTTATGTTGATCAAGAAATTGTCAAAGGTTTTTTTCCTTATTTTGTGCTTCTCTGATTTCAAGATGATTTGTTATGTGCTTTCTTTAACAAATTTTGTATGTAAGTTTACATATTAATCTCAATAAAAATATTTTTACAATTTGAAAACAACTGTTTTAATCGTACCTATATATTTTGGCATACAAGTCAAGTCGTGAAACACTAACAAATTTTTCAAAAAGGGGAAGGGGGGTTGACATACTCCGCATATACTTTTGAAACCTTAAATCCACCAAAAAATCCCAGATTGATGTCAATTCGGTGTAAAAGTCGATGTTGGAAGCAACTCCCCACTGCCGGCACCAGCGGTCCCTGACACCTCTCCACTGCTGGGCGCTGCCATAACCGCTCCTACCTGGAACACTAAGATCTCTAATGCCACTCCTGCCTAGTAGGCCGAGGATCCTGCTCCCACCAGGAGCACAGTGTTGGCGCTCCTGCTCCTGCCCAGTAGGCCGAGGATCCCGCTCCCACCAGGAGCACAGTGTCAGCGCTCCAGCTCCTGCCCAGTAGGCCGAGGGTCCTGCTCCCGCCAGGAGCACAATGTCAGCACTCCAGTTCCTGTCCAGTAGGGCGAGGTTTCTTTTTACTTACTTAATTTACAATTTTGTTACTTGTGATTGGGTTGTTTCAAATTTTTTTGGGTTGTTCCTGGGAGGCCCAGACGGCCTGAAAAATTGGGGTCAACTTATATGTCAGTCAACTTATACGCATGGTTTCATAACTCCAAAAGTAATGGGCCAATGAGAATTTTTCACAAGCAAAATATTTCAGTAACAAATGGGTCTCGAGCAGTGATTCTCAATCTTCCCTTCCTACCCACATCCCACCTTAAGCAACCCCTTACTCATCACAGAGCACCAATGGCACAGGGATTACTTAATGTAAAAGGTTGAGAACCACTGATCTAGATCAGTAGTTCTCCAATCACATACCACCTTATGTAATCCCTTACTAATCACAGATCATCCTATGGCATAGGCTTTCATCAGTGTGCTTTAGTTAGGAAACGATTACTTAAGGTGGAATGTGAATGGTAAAATAGGTTGAGAACCGCTGATTGAGATCATCTATTTTGATGCATCTGTTTTGGATACCTGTGTCCAATTCCTCTTTATGTTCGACCAGTTGCTGCAGCTGCTATCGGGTTGAATTCTTATCCATTGATCAACACATGGTGGGCTGTCAGTGCTTTTTTTTTAACCCGTACAAATGGCACTGCTGACGTCCTGTGTTTTCTGGTGCAATCCAGCGCTGCCATGCCCCACATCTTGTTTTCTTATCTATCTGCCATTCCTTAGTAACATCTCAAGGAAAATAGCAGCATTGGTTTCTGCAGGGATGTGGATGAAGCCCAACTCCTCATCACCACCCTCTCCTCACCCCTTAGTAGTCTCTGAATTCTCACTATGTAAGTCACTTCTGACAATGGCATGCTGGGATCCATTGTCCCCATTGCTTGTATTTACACACAATTCCTTTTGGTCACTGCCTAAATACAGTTGCTTATTTGGCCAACTTCAACAGCAAGTGACATCTTCACACTAGATCAAACTATTTTTATATCAGTCACATCATCCAACTTCATTTGCTTTCGATTTGAATATTCCAGGGACTTTTGACTGCCCTCCTTCACAACTCTACTCCACAGATCCTGTAATTAACCTATCTGCCATGAGTTTGCTGACCAATATTGACAAAGCATCCAGTGAGGCTCCAATAGCTCAGTGGTTAGAGCACCGGTCTTGTAAACCACGGGTCACAAATTCATTCCTCGCTGGGGCCTCATTTCTGTGACGGGCACTGGACAATGTGGCAACTCTCTGTCTTTCTTATGTTAGACAAAATTAAAGAATTTCATGAATGTTATATTCTAAATGTGACAATAATGCAGGCTTTTGAACATTATTTTTGAACCCTGAATGGTTTCATCCCTTCTATTCTCTGTAGCAGGCCTACACATCTCTTACAAGTCTGTAATCCTCCAATTTTGGTCTCTTGATGATCCCACCTTTATTTCAGAATCAGAATCCAAATTTATTGTCATGAACCTATCATGAAATTGGTTGTTTTGCGGAAGCATCACAGGGCAAACAGTTCTATAAACCACCTTGCAAAATAAATAAAAATTGTGCAAGCGAACGAAAAATTGAAGGGAAGTGTGATGGCGGCCCATGAAGTGCTGACTCGCGTGGATGCATGCTGAGAGGTAATGTGATGGCGGTGCACGAAGTGCCGACTCACGTTCATGTGCACCGAGGGGAAGTGTGATGGTGGTGCCCATTCCTCCCCCTCTCTGAGTGAGTTTCTGCGTGTCCACAGCTTTAGTAAGTTGGGAACGACCACTGTATGGGACAATGATAAAATTTAACCCCCAATGGAAAGGAAAGATCAAAGTGAAATAAAATACAACAAAAACAAAACTGGATTTCAGAGTTTTTTTATTGCGTTAATGGGATAGTTTAAGCATTTCTTATGGAGGGTAGTTGCAAGAATTTCCAATAAATCTTCCTTTTGTAATAATTTCTTGAACTTGGATGGATCTAACATGAGGAATAAAAAGGTAGCATTTATTGCAGTAAAGGATGTCTCCGCAATAGGCCTATTGCAGAATGGTAATTGAATCAATGCAAGCATTGAACTACTTTCCTGCAGGACACGTGAGGTTGTGCAATTAGCATTCAAAGCAATTGTCTCCGATTCCTTCATTTATTTTAATAGAGAGATTGACCAATTCATCACAATTAAAATGTCAGGCAGACAAGGATCCCATGAATGTGATGTGCATTTGTAAGCTAATGTAACCCATTTCTCTTCCTTTTTTTCTGCTTATGACGCCACCAAAATCCTGAGCAGTGAACCTTTTACCAGTCCAAACCAGACCAGTCAAGCTCTCCCAATCTTTAATTGCTTCAGTGGTTTTCAAACTGCCCCCCCCCCCCCCACCAAACTCACATCCCACTTTAAGTAATCCCTAACCCATCGGTGCTCTGTGATTAGTAAGGGATTGCTTAAGGTGGGATGTGAGTGGGAAGGGAAGGTTGAGAATCACTGCTCTTGACCCAATTGTTATTGAAATATTTTGCTTGAGAAAAATTGTCACTGGCCCATTTCCTTTGGAGTTCAGAAATGGTGCACATAACGAGTCAATGAGGTACGATTAAAACAGTGGTTTTCAAACTTTTTCTTCTCACCCTCATCCCATCTTAAGCAATCCTTTACTAATCACAGAGCACCGATGGCAGAGAGTGTAGCGGTAATTACGGTAGAGCTACTAAAGAAATACAAACACATGCCAGAGTAGTCAACTCAAGAATGATTTATTCAGGGTTAACAGGCTTCTTTTTTATACTGTGTGTTCCGGGTTCCACGCGACAAGGTGAGACGTCACTATGAGATTGCGGCCGATCCACAGGACCAGCAGGTTTAAATCTAGCCATGTAAGTGTCTTGTGCCTTCTGGCAGGAGACTCAACAGCTCAATGTGCCATTCCTCGGCACTCAGTACACTATGTATACGGTCGATTAGATGAGTAGGCAGACGTCCGCATTAGGGTTCTGCACATCCGCAGAACCGTGCCGGTGTCAGTTTGCATTGCTGCACTGTGTGACTGCTCGGCTGGCTACATCATCCTCCCCCCCAGAATTGTCGCTGGGGATTAAAACACCAGTTGCCTTAGGAAGACGCCCATGCCATCTAGGCTGAGTGCATTGAATGGGTGCAATGGGATCCATATGGGCAGGCTTGAGTCTGTCTACACTAAACAGCTGTGAATGTCCCCCAATGTCCAAAGCAAACACAACTCTGTCCCTCTTAATCACGTGGAAGGGCCCTCATATGGTCTTTGTAATGGAGCTCCTGGGACTTGTCTGCGTACAAAAACAAAATCAGCGTCCAAGAACTGTGGGGGCACATGTTGTGTAGGGGTTCCATGCCAGCTGGTAGGAACAGGTTTCCTACTAGTGATTCCATGCCGAAGTTGCTGAAGGACGTCCAGGTCAGAGTTGGTTGCTAAATGAATGTCCTCTGGAACTGTAAGTACCGTGCCATAAACCATCTCTGCCGATGATGCAGACAAATCTTCCTTTGGGACAGTGCAAACTCCCAGTAGAACCCATGGCAACTCATCGACCCAATTGGGACCGGTGAGTCGGGCCTTAAGCGCGGACTTTAGTTGCTGGTGGAAACATTCCACAAGGCCATTGGACTGTGGTGGTACGCAGTGGTGTGGTGCAGGTGTGAGCCACAAAAGCACGCAAAGGCAGACCATAATGCAGAGGTGAATTGTGCTCTGTGGTCTGAGGTTTTGTGCATTGGGACATCAAATCTAGCAATCCAATTGATGATGAACACCCAAGTACATGTTTCAGTGTCACTGGATGGCAACGGGATGGCCTCTGGCCAGCGCGTTAAACGGTCCACCACTGTTAAAATGTATCTCATGTTTTGAGATACTGGTGATGGTCCGACCAGGTCCACGTGCACATGTTTGAACCTCCTGCGAACCGCTGGAAAAGACTGAAGAGGTGCCTTGGTGGGCTGCTGAATTTTAGCCATCTGGGAGGAGGCACATGTACAAGCCCATTGAGGGATGTCTTTTCTTAGTCCATGCTATTGGTATTTATTTGACATGTACTTGACTGATGCTTTGATGAATGGATGAGACAAGCTGTGTATCTGGTCGAAAAGACATCGCCTCCAAGATGCCAGAATCACCGGTCTAGGGTAGCCCAAAGACACGTCACAAAGAAGGGTTGGGCCGTCCTGTTGTTGTGCCACCCGTTGTATGTCCAGGTTAGTAATGGCCTTACTGTATGCCTGAATATTGGGGTCTATGGCCTGTGCACTGGCCAATTCAAGAATATCGATTCAACCCTGAATATGATATACAGTCAGTCTGGCCAGCATATCTGTAACAAGATTGTCTTTCCCTGAAACATGGCACACGTCCGTCGTGAATTCTGAAATGTACGATAAGTGACGCTGCTGTTTTGCCGACCACGGATCCGTTATTTTGGTGAAGGCAAAAATGAATGGCTTATGATCCGTAAACATAGTGAAATGGCGACCTTCCAGAATATATCGGAAGTGCCATGTAGGTAGGTACCTTAGGTGCCTGCTGAAGAAAGTGAGGGGTTGATAATGGCCGTTGACGTACTGCTCGAACCCTTGGCCTTACTTGACGCATCACTGCTTAGTACCAAGGCAGCCTCAGGATTGGGATGGGCAAGCATTGCTGCTTTGGCCAATGGCTCTTTGGCAGTCATAAATGCAACCTCCTCCTCTGATGTCCAGGTAACATCCCTGTGTTTGGTGGAGACGATCTGAAGCAATGATCGTAGAATGTGAGCAGCTTCAGAAATAAACCAGTGATAGAAGTTTATCATACCCAGAAATTTCTGCAGTCCCTTAACCGTGGTAGGTTTGGAAAAAACACGGACTGCGTCTACCTTACTGGATAATGGAAATATACCTTCGGCCATGATCTTGTTTTCTAGAAAGTCGATGGTGGATCTGCCAAATGACATTTGCCAGGGTTGATGGTAAGACTGAATTCCTCTAGCCGTTGAAAAAGGTGATGCAAATGCAGGTGGTGATCTTACTCAGTTTGACTGGCTACGAGGATATCATCCAAGTAAATGCATGCCAACTCCAAATCCCTGCCTAAAGTGTCCATCAGCCTCTGGGAGGTTTGAGCAGCATTTTTCAATCCAAATGGCATCCAGAGGAATTCAAAAAGCCCAAAAGGGGTAATAATTGCTATTTTAGAGATATCATCCTTATGGATATGTATCTGATGATATCCTTTGACCAGATCAACCTTGGAAAAAATGTGGCAATGGTGTAGATGGGCAGTGAAATCCTGTATATGAGGAATTGGGTACCTGTTGGGTGTAGTAGCATCATGAAGCCTAT
The DNA here is from genome assembly GCF_036971445.1 of Narcine bancroftii. Classification (NCBI taxonomy): domain Eukaryota; kingdom Metazoa; phylum Chordata; class Chondrichthyes; order Torpediniformes; family Narcinidae; genus Narcine; species Narcine bancroftii. The sequence goes on along the minus strand of NC_091470.1, from coordinate 93,819,248 downwards.
GGTAATCACCACAGGGACTCCATCCACCTGTCTTCTTGGGTACCATGTGGAATGTGGATGCCCAAGGACTGTTGGAGCGTCGAATGATACCCAACTCTTCCATTGCTGTAAACTCCGCCTTGGCTTGCAGCAGTTTATCAGGTGGAAGACGACGAGCCCTGGCATGAATCGGTGGACCTGAATTTCCTCCATTTCACGTCTACCAGTAAGTCATGGAATCGTAAAAAGTCTGCACCCAAAATAGGTTGAGCAACAGAAGCTAAGACGTAATTCCAATGGAATGTGGTCCCACCTATTCCAATTGTGATCTGTCATGTTCCAAAGCTGGGAATGGTAGTTCCATTCGCCGCTCGAAGAGCCAGGTGTTGTTGTTTACGTGTCCTTTCAAAATAGGTCGGCGGGAGTAAACTAAGCTCAGCACCTGTGTCTACGAGGAACTTGCGCTTACCCATGTCGTCTTGAAGATAAAGAGGCCACTACTGGCAGCCGGCTCTTTCGATTCCCACATTTTTCCTGTAATAGGTACATGGCTGGATGCATTTATGGGCATTTTTCCCCTTACGGCAATGGTAAAAACACCACTCTTGACATACGTCAGCACGTTTCTCCTTCTTTGATTGAACTACAGATAGAGGAGGCTCGTAGGGTGCGGGAGACGTATCTGCTGCCAAAACAGTCTATATTTGAGCAGACTCATGTGTAGCTGTACGATAGAGCCTGTCAGCCTCCCGTATTATGTCATGGGAAGAGCGGAAATCCATGTTAGCAATGGGTATGGTGATGCGAACTGACAGCTTTGATAGGAATAGGGTTTCAAAAAGCAGGCAATGAGAATGACCATCCACCAATGCAAGCATTTCATTCAATAGGTCTGATGGATTCCTTTCACCCAGACCTTCCATATTCAAAAGCCACATGCCCTGCTCATGCCTTGTCAATTCCAGTGTATCCAGAAGAAACTGGCGGAACCTGGTGTACTGGTTTTCCACTGGGGGATTGGCAATAAACTTCCTTACTCGAGATGCAGTAGCAGCGTCCAACGCACCTCTGACATGCCAGAACTTTGTGTCCTCCACCGTTATGCCCCAAAGACGAAACTGGGTTTCAGCCTGAATAAGCCAAACCCGAGGTTGATGAGTTCAGAAAGGATGCATGGCGGTGGCCGCCGCTGCTGCTGTAGCTGTGTCCATTATGACTGTAGACTCAGACTTCGGCCAAATCTTACAGTCGGGGTCACCAATTGTAGCGGCTACTACGGTAGAGCTTCTAAAGAAATGCAAACACACGCCAGAGCAGTCAACTCAAGACTGATTTATTCAGGGTTTACAGGCTTCTTTTATATACTCTGTGTCCCAGGCTCCACGGGACAAGTTGGGACATCACTATGAGATTGCTGCCGATCCACAGGACTGGTAGGTTTAAATCTAGCCGTGTAAGTGTCCCGCGCCTTCTGGCAGGAGACTCAACAGCTCAGCATGCAATTCCTTGGCATTCAGTATACCGTGCCTGCGGACCATTAGTTGTGTAGGCAGACATCCACATTAGAGTTCCGCACGCTCGCAGAACCGTGCCGGTGACAGTTCACCTTGCTGCACTGTGCACCCGCTCGGCCCGCTACACGGCCGCTACATCATATGCAGCACCCGTATTATGGTTCTGCACGCCCGCAAAACTGCACCAGTGACAGTACGTGTTGCCGCGCTGTGGGCCCGCTCGGCCCGCTACAAGGGATTACTTAAAGTGGAATGTGAGTTGAGGGGGCAATTTGGGAGTGATGATTTTAGGGTGCAGGAAAATAAATGGGAAAGGAATTAGGATTAGGAGAGGATAATAATTATTAAAAAGTGACAAACATTGTTTGTACTATTTCAAAAATTCAGAGGAGATGTAAATGATATCAAGAAGGAAGCCCAAGGATCTGGCAAAGGGAATCTTCCATGGGCTTCCATGGGCAAGAATGGACATGAATGCCTGCAGATGCTGTGATTGTGGTAAAAACACATAGTAAATGCTAGAGGAACTCAGCCCGTCTCGCAGTTGGAGGTAAAGATATATGACCGATGTTTCAGGCCTGAGTCCTTCTTCAGGGGATAAGTAAAGAGCAGGCAGTGAAGTCATCAGCCACTGTTGGTGTTAATCACACCCAGTTAATAAGGGGGGGGGGGGGTTACAGTATTTGCAGTTTTTTTTCGGGGGGGTTAAAGGCTTTTTTTTGGAGGGGTGGTTATTACTTGTTTAGGGTTTTTTTTAAAGTTAAGTGAGGAAGATCAAGTTTTGCAATTTTTAATGTTAAGCGGTTAAATCATCCAATAAAGAGGAAACGTGTTATAGATTATATTAAGAAGTTAAAAGTAGACATTGCATGTTTGCAAGAAACTCATTTGACAGAAAAAGAACTTCTGAAGTTGAAAAGAGATAGGGTAGGAAATGTAATTTCATCTTCATTTAATTCTCAAACTAGAGGGGTAGCAATTTTAATAAATAAGGAAATATCTTTTACTGTAGATTTCTTTTTTGCTAATGTGGAAAGAGTGCTAATAGTTAATTGTAAGATTTTTTTCTGAAAGTTGGACTTTAATGAATATTTATGCACCGAATGAGGATGATTAGACATTTATTTCAGAGGCCTTTTTAAATTTGATTCAGTCAAATGGGAATGTATTGGTAGGTGGTGACTTTAACTGTTGCTTGGATCCTTTGTTGGACAAATCTCCAAAAATTGTTAAAAGAACTAAGATGGAGACAAGATTAATTGAGATGATGAAGGATTTAAATTTAGTGGAAATTTGAAAGAAATTAAATCCAACTGAGAAAGATTATTCATTTTATTCAGCTCAACATAATACTTTTTCAAGAACAGATTTATTTTTGATATCTGCACATTTACAAGGTAGATTTAAATTTGCAGAATATAAATGTAGACTATTGTCAGATCATTCGTTATTATTAGTTAGATGTTTGAGCACTGAATTAATTGAGACAGTTTATCAGTGGAGGTTTAATGAAATGCTATTGAAGACTTTATTAAGTTTATAAGAGATCAAATTACTTTTTATTTACAAATGAATGAAAATTCAGTTCAAAGTAAGTTTATTTTGTGGGATGCTTTAAAAGCATATTTGAGGGAACTAATTATTATATAACAAAGATAAAAAAAACCAATATTTATTAGAAAGTTCAAATTTAGAAAAAAGAAATTGAAAATTTGGAGAATAAGTTACCAAAAAAATGTACAGAGGATGATACGATACAATTATCTAAATTGAAGTTGCATTACAATAATCTAAAAGCCTATAAATAAGAGAAAATGATTATGAGATCTAAGCAATGTTATTATGAATTGGGAGAAAGAGCACATAAGGTTTTGGCATGGCAGGTTAAAACTGAGCAAGTAATGCTCAGCAAGTAATCAACAATTAATGCCATTAGGAAGAGTGGAGAAATTACTTATAAATGACAACATATCAAAGATGATTTTTTAAAATTTTATGAGAATATATATAGGTCAGAGGGTGGTCAAGAAATGGATCAAATTGATTTATTTTTATCCAATTTAAATTTGCCAGTCTTGAATGAAGCTGAAGTAAAGAATTTAGATATTTTATTTACTGAATTAGAATTGAAAGAAGCTTTGCAATCGATGCCTAATGGGGCATCCCTGGAGAGGATAGATAAATGAAGAGTTTTATCAAGAGTTTAATGATTTATTATTTTCATTATATAAAGATGTTTTGAAGCAAGAAACGGAAACAGGTGTATTTCCTGAATCTTTCTCAAGAGCATTGATTACAGTCATACCAAAAAAAAGATAGAGATCCTTTAAAAGTATCATCTTATAGACCGGTATCATTATTAAACGTTGATTATAAATTGGTGGTAAAAGTTTTGGTGAATTATCTGTTGAAATTGGTGCATATTGATCAAGTAGGTTTTGTTAAAGATAAATATTCAGTTTATGAAATTATTTGCCTCCTTGGATAGCACATCCAAGATTTTAAAAATATATATATATTATTAGTTGAGGGACAATTTGTTTTACAAAACAAAGCTATTTGGCCCCTTATAAAGGTGCAGAAGGCTACGTTTTTCAACAGCGTAGCATTAAGGCACCATCTCTAAGCACCATCTATAAGCATTTGCCTGTTTTCCAGGATCAACAGTGAGTAATCCAACAATAGCCTTGCCATATATTCAAACTCAAGCACTCTGCCTTCCCACTGAGCCAACATCAGAAAATAATTAATTCTGGTATGGGAGTCATGGGGCTTCAAATAAAAGGAGTAGTCTATAGCCTGCGGGTTCTGCCATCTCCATGCATCTATCAAATTTAGGTCTTTCATCAAGGCCAGGGTGGTTTTTACTGCCCTGGACCTTGTCAGCATTTTCATTGTCTTATCTAAGACAGGGTCCAGACAAAAATTTAGATTTCCTCCAATCAATATATTTTGTTTTCCTTCTGCAGTTTTTAAGAAGTTTTTTTGCATAAACCTTTCATCATCAAAATTTGGTGCATAGAGATTCTGTAGTGCCCATAGTTCCAAACATATTTGGCAAAGTAACATTATCAATCTCCTAGCTTGGTTTGTAGCTCCACCACTCACCATCACTGGAGTATTCTTTTTAATATACTTTATTTATAAATTTAAAACCACAAAAAAAATCACATATTTTACAAAAATGCAATTCCATTTCAATTAAATGTGGAATATATAAGAAAAAAGAAGAAAGAATGAAAGAACCCCCCCCCCCCCATAACTCCTCTCACCCTCCCCCATCTAACCCCCTACAAAGCAAAAAAGTGTAGGCCAAGGATCTTCAGCAAGAGCCCTCCTCAATTCCCTTCTTCCAATATACAGAGACCTTTTGGAGAAAATGAATAACTAAGTTTCCTTAAAATATTCATAGCCACACTTTGTAAATATGAACATCATATTTTACTAAATATGTGATATTTATCTCTTAAATTATGTAATTTTCTCCAAGAGATATACAACTCCAAACTTCGGCATGGCATCGCTTCATTCCCAAATCTGTATCCGATTTCCAAGTTATAGTAAAACATTTTCTAGCTATTGTTAAAGCAATCTGAACAAACTTCACTTGATACATATTCAATTTTAATTTAGGTTTAACCCTCTAATATAACCCAATAAAAATAACATTGGATCCTGTGGGAATTTAACCCTCGTTTTTCATTCTAATAAATTAATTATTTCTAACCAAAGATTTAATCTCAGGACACTGAATGCAGAAATGTACTAACTTCCTGTTCACATCTAAATCATAAATTCAAAAAATTGTGGTTCAATTTATTTAGCTTTTGTGGTGTCAAATATAACTGAAGAATAAAATTATATTTTACCAACCTATACCTCACATTTATTCTGCTTTTCATATTTTCTCTACATATCTTAGCTCAGTTACATTCATCTATTTGTTTATTCAAATCTACTTTCCATCTTTGTCCGGAATTATGAACCCCTACTTTCTGAGCTTTCTTTTGTAACATCCTATACATTACTGAAATAAATGTCTTTATGTCTCCATTACACAACAATGACTCCACCACTGTCCCTTCTGGCAATAGCCAATCTTGACCAAAGTTTCACTTAAGAATCTAATAACCTGATAATAACAAAGTTTGGGGTTCTCAGATACCTTGAACTTCTTCGTTCTACTGAAAGTAATGAATTTCCCCACTACAAAACAGTTCTCAATCTTCTTAATACCATGTTGTTGCCAAACTTTTAAAAATTGATTTCCATAGAAAATGGAATGTCTATTTTGGTGGTCTTCTTCACTTCAAATCTTCTTCTCAAATAGCTTTATCAACCTTATTCCAAAGCTCAATTAAAGTTTCTCTATTTGCTATTAACAATCTTGAATTCCATTCATAAATTAAGTCTTGTGGGTTTGCTTCCCCTATTTTACTAAGTTCTATATTGTGCTAAGCTAGTATTTTATCTAAGTCAAATATTACATTAATAAAACACAACTGGGCTGCTTTATAATGGTTGATAAAATTGGGGAGCTGCAAATTTCCCAAATCATATTTCCATATTATTTTTTCCAAAGAAAACCTTGCCATTTTCCCTTTCCATAAAACTTCTTAATACAAACATTTAATTCATTAAAAAGTTTTGAGAATAAACATTTATCTGAACACAATTTACTCGACCTATTAAAGTGATAGCTAGCATACATCATCTTTCCAAATCTTCTCTTATTTTCTTAATAATAATGAATAATTTAATTCATGTAAGTTTTTTAAAAATTCTGGTTCCACATGAAAGCCTAATATTTCATTCCATCATCTAGCCATCTAAAATCAATTACTCTCTTGCAATGTGCATAATCCCCATTTACTAAGGGCATAATTTTGCTTTTTCCCAAATTAATTTTATAACCAGATACCTCCTGCATTCTTTTAATCTAACTTTAAGATGGTGCAATGAACTTAAAGGATCTGTTAAATAAATCAAAACATCATCCACAAATAAATTTATTTTATGTTCTTCCTGATTCACCTTAATACCAATTATCTTTAAATCCTGTCTTATTAGTTCAGCTAAAGGTTCAATTGCTAAAATAAATAAAGTTGGTGACAATGGACAACCTTGTCTACTTGATCAAGTCATCTGAAAAGTTGCTGAGACTTGACCATTAGTTACGACCTTCACACTAGGATTCTTATATAAATGTTAACCCAATTTATAAATTTTCCAAAGAGGAAATTCCATTCTAATCTATCAAATGCTTTTTCTGCATCTAAAGCACTATGACACTCAAATCTCCCCTCTTTTGAGCTAAACTAATCAATCTTGCCACATTATATGCAGATTTCCAATCATTAACAAATGCAGTTTAGCTATTATCTCATAATCAACATTTAATGACAAAATCAGTCTATATGATTCTGGTTTCAATGGATATCTATCCTTCTTTCGTATTGCAGTAATAATTCCAGTTGAAAAGGACTCTGGCAAAGAAAGTACCTTCAACACCTGATTTAACACTTCCATTAATGGAGGTATCAAAAGATCTTTAATTTTTTAAAAGAACTGTACAGGAGAACCATCTTCCCCTGGTGACTTATTATTTGTAATGAATTCATTACCTCACTAATTTCCCTTCCCATAAAAGGAGAATTCAAATTTCTTTGCTCCTGGCCATTTAAACTAGGTAGGTTTATTTAAGATTTAAAAAAAAACTTATTAATCTTGTTCTCATCCTGAACTGATTCCAATCGATATAATTCAGAATAAAAATCCCTAAATTAATCATTTATTTCTTGCAGTTTATATGTAATAATCTCCAAACATATTTTAATTGAATTAATTGTACTAGATGCCTATACTGCTTTCAATTGCCATGTGAGAACCTTGTGTCCTCTTTCTCCTAATTCAGAATATCTCTGCTTTGTTCTCTGAATTAATTTTTCAGTTCTGTATAATCATATAATTATATAACCATGTGTCCTGGGTAAACTTGTACCTCTCACTTTGTTCATTTTAGATTGGTCACAGTGTTTGAGCTACCGAAAGAAAACAGACACACGCCGAGAGCACTTCAGTTTATACAAATCTTTATTACTAAATCTAAAGCTGATTTCAAACAACAATATGCATGCCCTTCCCAATTATACTTATCAACGCCTGGACTAGTCCCAACTGCTGAAGCGAGGCAATGACCGTACACTTGTAGAAGGTTGTCGGGGCGCTGGTAGCAGCTTCTCCACCTCCCCCGGCCGGGACATTGGTTGGACTCTAGAAGTTCTTCTTCTTGCTAAGAGACATTTCCACCCCTTGGAGAGTCTGAAACTTCAGCAGTGGGACCATGGCTTATATTACCCAAAAATTGTTTGTTCATAGCTTATCACTTTGAATAAATGGTTTACTTATCTTCAAGGTCTCCTGACAGTCTGTGTCCAACAAAAGACAATTGCATCACTGGGCCCCATGGTGGAATTTAGATTATGTCTTCTGATTCACATGCATACATTATTCTCAAAGTAGGTGGAAATTAGATTATGTAATCTGATTGCATAAGATGGTCCAAATCCTCCATTACACCATATAACAATTACAGTATGGATACAGGCCATCTTGGCCCCTCTAGTCTGAACTGATTTAAGGGAACTCCACTAGTCCCACCCACCCACTCCCTGTCCATAACCTTCCAACCTCCTCACATCCAGGCACTCATCCAACCTTCTCTTAAATGACAAAATTGACCCTGCTGCAACCACCTCTTCCAGAAGGTCATTCCACTCAGCCGCCCCTCTCTAAGTGAAAAAGCTTCCTCTTGTTACTTCTAAAGTTTTTCCCCCTAAACCTTAACTTATGAACCCTGATTCCAATCTCACCTACCCTCAAGGAGAACAGCCTATTCAGATCTACTCTATCTATCCCCCTCATAATTTTATATGCCTCTATCAAATCCCCCCCTCAATCTTCATTACTCCAATGAATAAAGACCCAGTATACTCTTTGTATTCTAGATACTTCAATCCAGGCAACATTTTAGTAAATCTTCTCTGCACCCTCTCTACCTTATTGATATCCTTCCCATAATTTTGGAACCAGAACTGCACACAATATTCCAAACTTGGCCTCACCAATGCCTTGAACAGTCTCAACATCACCTCCCAGGTCCTATATTCTATGCTATGATTAATAAAGGCCAGCATACCAAACACCTTCTTCACCACCCTCTCTACATGAGAATCCACTTTCAAAGAGCGATGAACCATAATCCCAAAAGCTCTCTGTTCCTCTGCATTCCTCAATACCCTCCCCTTCACTACATGTGTCCTGTTATGATTATTCTTCCCAAAATGAAGCACCTCACACTTATCTACATTAAACTCCATCTGCCATCTTTCAGCCCACTCTTCTAAACAGTCCAGATTCTTCTGCATTCCATGAAAACCCTCCTCTCTATCCACAACTCCACCTATTTTTGTATTGTCCGTATATTTACTCATCCAATTTACCACTCCATCATCCAAATCATTAATGTAAATGATGAACAATAAAGGACCAAACACCAATCCCTGAGGCACACTGCTTGTCACTGGACTCCATCCTGACAGACAGTTGTCTACCATGACTCTCTGGCGCTTATCTTTTAGCCTCCGTTGAACCCATATGATTATCTCAACATTAATCCCTAGTGCCTGAACCTTCATCACCAACATTCCATGTAAAACCTTATCGAAAGCCTTGCTGAAATGACCACACCTACTGCTCTACCTTCATCAACCTTTCTAGTCACTTCCTCAAAAAATTCAACAAGATTTGTCCAAAATGACCTTCCCTTCACAAACCCATGTTGGATGTCGCTTCATATTATACATATTATTTCTAAGAATACTTTCCATTAGTTTACCAACTACCATCATCAAACATACTGGATGATAATTGCTGAGCCTACACATGGAGCCCTTTTTAAACAGAGGAACCATGTTTGCCACACGCCAATCCCATGGCACCACACCTTCCTCCAGTGACTGTTGAAAAATCACTGTCAGAGCCTTCGCTATTTCTTTCCTGACTTCCCTCAAGGTCCTGGGGAAAATCCTGGGGACCAGGAGACTTATTCATCTTTATATACCTCAGAAGTTCCAACACCCCCTTTTTCCTAATCCCTATATTTTCCATAATTACCCCTATTGCCTCACTTATCCTACATGATTCAATATCCTTTCCCCTAGTGAATACCGATGAAAAGAACTCATTCAATATCTCCCCCATCTCATTTGGCTCCACACATATTTGTCCTCTCCGATTCTCTAGTGGACCAATTCTATCCTTCAGTCTCCTTTCACTATTCACATAGGTCTGAATAGTATTATATTGGAGTTTTTAAAATAAATTAATTGTCTCTTTTTCCTTCATAGAATTAATTTTGCAAATCCTTTTCCAGTTTTCCTGTGTGTTCGAATTGGTTTGTCTCTTTTATATAATCTTTCTTAATTGTAGCTGAATGACAATATTTGTCCACTTAAATACACTTCAAGTTCATCCTATATAATAAATTTATTATCTACTGAATTTTAAATTATTCCTAGAAACAATTAAATTTGTTTTATAAAATCTCAAAATTCACTCTTTTCAGGAACAAGATATTAAGTGACTACCTATAAGGCAAGGCTTCTTACTCAGATATTGAACATGCCATTAAAAGTGAAGAATGATCAGATAATATCCTAGCCTTATATTCAACATGACTAATTCTGCCCTGTAACTGCACTATAGCAAAAATAAATCTATTCTCAAGTAAGAATCATGTCTGTATGAATAAAAAGAATAATCTCTTTCTTTAGATTTCAGCCTACTCCAGATATCTATTAAATTCAATTCTTTCATCAATCTTCATGTAATTTTGATCACTTTAGCTCTCATTACTGTTTTTGTTCATTGATCAAGACCACAATTAAAATCGACCCCAATTAATACATTTTCATTTGATTCTGCTGAGTGTTAAAATGTATAAAATCTTAATTGACTACATCTGGTACATAAATACTCATAAATATTCACATTTCAAAATAAAGTTGGCAATGAACCAGGATGTATCTCCCCACAGGATCCGCTATTGAATTTTCACTAGTAATTTAAAAAAAAATTGATATTGCTACTCTCTTGGATTAGAATTAAAAGATGAAGCTGCCACTTGACTAACCTATTCCCTTACTAATTTGAAATGCTCTTTCTCTGTCAAAGGGGTCTCTTGTAAAAATACAGTATCTACTTTCATCTTTTTCATTTGAGCTATATTTTTCCTTTTAATTTTACTATTTAGCCCTATTAACATTAAAACTAAGAAGATTTAGTGTATTATTCCCATCCACTATCTTAGATCCAAATCTCTTTCAATCCTGGTCACCCAGGCCTCCTGTATTGAACCCAACCAACTCCCGTGAATGTTTGTGTCCCAAAGGAAAAAAAAATACAGCAAAAGAATAAGAAAAAGTTAACAATGTATGAATTACTACTACGTTCATCAAAGACAAAATATAAACAGCCCCCCCCCACCAAAAAATGCTGAAAAAAGAGCAAACAGCACTATTCCCCTCCACCATATGGGTTGTGGCTCCAGCCTCAATATGGCCCATAATGGATAAGGCAGGAAAGGAAAAATATCTACCCACCCTGACCCACCCTCCTGGGGAAAGAGAAATTAATTAACTACAAAGTTCATTGAAACAATGTGTCACCTGCAGCCTGAAGGTCAGCATTTTCTTGTTCTTTGTCAATTATAACTCTTTCCTCCCCCACCTGTGGATGATTTCTTTGGCGTAAGCAGTATCTGCACAACTTCCCTTTGTAGTTCTTGTTGAGGACTTGAAGTTTCCACTCTCACTTAACTGAAGGAAGTGATTCTGTGAAGGCCCTTGCTTTTCTTACTTTTCCACAAAAAAACCATAGGTTGGTTATTGCCCAGAAACACCTTTAATGTAGCTGGATGTCGGAAAGTAAATTTGTAGCCTTCCTTCCAAAGGATCACCTTCACTGGATTGAATTTTTTCTTCTGTCCACCACTGCCTTACTCAAATCTGTATTTTAAAAAAATGTTATTTCCATCAATGACCTTAGGTCCCATATTTTGTCTTGCATTTTGGACCACGAGTCTTACATTATTTTCTTCACCTTGGTAACGTAAATATTTAACCAGTAGAGCCCTGGGTGGCTGTGTTGGCTGAGGCTTCCTCCTTTCTCAAATTCAATTCCATTTGGAAAATGTTCTTCTCTCAGAAGTCTGGGAATCCATTTTTGAAAAAATTCCACAGAGTCTTCACTTCCTTTAGAATCTTCTTTAGAACAACAATCTTAACATTATTTTGTCTACTTTGATTTTGCAATATATCCACCTTTTCCATCATTTCATTCCTCCGCTTTTCCCAGGGAGATTCCGAACTCTCATCCTTCTCAATTCTATCCACGCATTTATCCACATCATTTCTGACCATCTGCACATTCAATTTGACTCTTTGAACATTTAACTTTATTAACATCTGCAGCATATTTTTCATGTCACATCTAATGCCCTTCAGATCTCCTCTACTACCATGTGGTCAGCTCCCTGGATCCGCAGATGGCAGACAAAGTGGCCAACTTTATTCACAGTCCACCATCGGAAGGCACTTACACTGCCTTCAAAGAGCTATTAACCGAGACGTTTGGACTCTCACGGCGAGAGCGAGGAGCATGTTTGCTCCACCTGGATGGGCTTGCAGGCAGATCACCATCAGCACTCATCAACGAGATGCTGGCCCTCCTGAGAGATGAACAGCCTGGCACCTTGTTCAAGCAGGTGTTCCTGGAACAGATGCCTGAAGACATCCAACTGCTCCTGGCGGATGTGGATTTTACTGATTCCCCTAAAGTCACAGCATGGGCAGACATTCAGTGGAAACAGAAACAGAAGTGCTCGGCTACCATGGGGCTCATAAAGAAGTCCCACAATCAGCAGTCCCAAGCAAGGAACAGCAGACGAGAGGCAGGAGCAAGTCCAACGACAGATGATGCTTCTACCACCGAAGAAGAGGCACCAAGGCCTGCCAATACCAGTCCCCCTGCGAGTCCAGGGAAATGAAAAGGCCGCCGTCACTGATGGTCACGACAGCTGGCCACCAAGAGAGCCTCCTGTACATCTGGGACCGCTTGTCAGGCAGACACTTCCTAGTGGATACAGAAGCAGAGGTCAGCGTGATACCCCCAACAGGGTTAGACATTAGGCGCAGGCTAGCGGGACATCATGTTGAGGGCTTCCAACCACAGCAGTATATGGACCTATGGCACTCGTAGGGCCGAGCTGCAGTTTGGGGGCAGTTGCTTCTCAAGGGTGTTCATGCTGGCCACAGTGGAACAACCACTCCTTGGAGCACACTTCCTGTCAGCCCACAGCCTCCTAGTGGACCTTAAGGGTAATCGACTTGTCCATACTGAGAACTACCAAACCATTGCACTGAGGAGCGCTAGGTTTCCAGCAATGCACCAGGACTCCGTCCACAGCTTGGAGGATGAGTTCTTCAAGGTGCTAGTGGGATTCTCGGCAATCCTTTCCCCTCAGTTCACAGTGGAGGTGCCTTGACATGGTGTCAGACATCACATCCTGACCAAAGGCCCACCTCTCCATGCAAGTACGAGACGATTTCACCTGGAGAAGCTCCGAATGGCCAAGGAGGAGTTCCACAAGCTCGAGGAGTTGGGTGTTGTTCGACGGTCAGATAGCCCATGGGCCTCGCCCCTGCAAATGGTGCCTAAAGCAACTGGGGGCTGGAGACAAGGTGGCGACAATCGCCAGCTCAATGAAATCACCACCCTGGACCATTACCCCATGCCACACATCCAGGATTTTGTGGAAAACCTGCACGAGGCAACAATATTCTCAAAAGTGGACCTCGTGCGAGGATATCACCAGATCAAAGTGCATCCTGATGACGTCCCTAAGATGGCCATCATCACTCCATTTGGGCTGTTTGAGATCCTGAGGATGCCACTTTGGCTCCAAAATGTGGCACAGACATTCCAGTGACTGATGGACACAGTTGGCTGAGACCTGGATGGCACTTTCATCTACCTCAACGATATCCTCGTGGCAAGTAGAACCCAACAGGAACACCTCAGCACCTCCAAAATTTCTGTAGTCAAATGCAGGAGTTCGGCCTCACCATCAACCTGGGTAAATGGCAGTTTGACCTGAACTCCATTGACTTCCTGGGGCACAGGATTACAAAGGACGGGGCCACACCACTGCCCGACAAGGTAGAGACCATCCACAGCTTCCCAAAGCCCAGTACAACCAAAGGTCTGCAGGAGTTCATGGGGTTGATAAACTTTTATTGCAGGTTTATCCCACCAGGTGCCCAGATGATGTGCCCTCTGTTCATCCTGATGTCCGGCAAGGAGAAGGACCTGACCTGGGATGACAAATCTGCACGAGTGTTTGTGGTAACCAATGAAGCCTTGGCCAAACTGCACTCCTGACCCACCTCAGACCAGATGCACCCATAGCCCTCACAGTTGATGCCTCAGGAACAGTGGTTGGTGGAGTCCTGGAGCAGCAGACGGAAGGAAGTTGGTACCCACTAGCCTTCTTCAGCAAACATCTGCGGCCCCCTGAACTAAAGTACAGTTCTTTCGATAGAGAGCTGCTGGCACTGTACTTAGCCATCTGCCACATCCGGTACTTTCTTGAGGGAAAGGCTTTTACGGATCATAAACCACTGACTTTCACCCTGGCTAAAACGTCCGATCCCTGGTCAGCCTGCCAATAGAGAAACTTGTCTTACATCTCAGAGTACACCATCGACATCAAGCACATCTTGGGCAAAGACAACGTGGCTGCGGATACCTTGTCAAGACACAGCATCCACTCCCTGGTCAATGGTCTGGACTTCACAGCACTGGCAGAGGCCCAGCAGCAGGACGATAAGATCCCACAGTATAGGACCGGTGTCACAGGCCTTCGACTTCAGGACATTCCAGTCGGCACAGATACTACCACCCTCCTGTGCGACGTGGCCACCGGGCAGGCTCAACCTATTGTCCCAACGGCATGGAGATGATGAGTTTTTGACTCTATCCACGGGCTGGCACACCCATCCATCAAGACTATGGTCCGGCTGGTGGCCAGGAAATACGTGTGGCATGGATTGCAGAAAAAAGTCCAGGGGTGGGCCAAGGTGTGTACGCAGTACCAAACAGCCAAAATGCAGCGACACACTAAAGTCCCCCCACAGCCTTTCAAGCCAACGGAACGCAGGTTTGACCACATTCACGTGGCCATAGTAGGACCCTTGCCAGTCTCTCATGGTTTCTGCTACCTGCTCACAGTGGTTGACCGCTTCACCGGTGGCCAAAAGCAATCCCCCTGGCCGACACATCCACCAGGTCCTGTGCCAAAGCACTCCTCTCATCCTGGATTGCAAGATTCGGACTGCCACAGCACATCACTTCTGACTGAGGCACACAGTTCACCTCCAGTTTGTGGACCAACATTGCCAAACTGTGGGGCACTCAGCTACACCATACGACGACATACCACCCACTAGCCAACGGTATGGTGGAGCGTTTCCGCAGGCACCTCAAGTCCGCCCTCATGACCAGGCCTCACTTCTGACTGAGGCACACAGTTCACCTCCAGTTTGTGGACCAACATTGCCAATCTGTGGGGCGCTCAGCTACACCATATGACGACATACCACCCACTAGCCAACGGCATGGTGGAGCGTTTCCGCAGGCACCTCAAGTCTGCCCTCATGACCAGGCTCAAGGGCCCTAACTGGGTGGACGAGCTATCATGGGCACTACTGGGCATCCGAACAGCGCCAAAAGAAGACCTCCATGCATCCTCCGCTGAACTTGTCTACGGAACCCCATTCATGGTTTCCGGGAACTTCGTTTGACAGGCCAGAGGACAGCAGGAGGAGACAACCACCTTCCTGGACAGGCTGTGCAAAAAGATCGGTAACCTGGCTCCGATCCCACTCTCCAGACACGGACAAGGCAAGTCCAACATCCTCAAAGAACTCAAGGACTGTGAATACGTGCTTGTATGTAGAGGACCCCACCATTCACCACTGCAGAAGCCATACGAAGGTCCCTTTCAAGTCATCCGGAACAACAGAGCCACCTTCGAGCTGGACATCGGTGGTAAACCAAAGATCTTCACTACAGATAGACTCAAGCCTGCCCACACAGACCCAGCAGAACCCGTGGAGACACCAACACCTTGATGTAGAGGCAGGCCACAAAAGACTTTGAGGACTATACCTACGGACACTATAGACTGTAACGCTGGTTCTGGTGGGGTCATGTGGCAGCCCACAATTGCAGAGATCGGGCCGGCACATCGCGCTGCAGCAGACATGGACAGAGATTGCTAAAGTGACTCCCAGGACAACAAACTGGCGGGTGTAGAAGCTGGGGCAGCATCAAACCAACAGCCCTAAAATGGCGTTGGTCAAGCTGCCCAGCTTAGCACAAACAGGCTGGGGAAGAAGGGCGTTCATATGAATGGATGTTCCCGCCCGCTATTGTTATTCATATGGTCAATCAGCAAAAACGGCGGGAACTTGAACAGTAGAAAAACAGCCTTTCCAGCCCTAATAAAGTGAGTGAGCTTAACCTGCCACACTGTGTGTGTGTGTTTCTTTGTAGTGGATGGCTACACTCTTTCGAGTCTCCTCGAGCACCATCTTTTCCCACGTCCTATCCGCCTCACAGCCTTGCATGACCCCTTTCTCCTCGCGCTCCCATTGGCTTTTTCACATACATCTTTTTATTAAAAATAAGAAAAAAGAATATAACCCCCCCACTCCCTCCAGTCATTATAGCATTATCAAACCCCCCCCTACAACTACATTCAACGACATCTTACCTTCTTCCATAGATTGGCATCATAAATCGCCCCTTCTAATCGGTAGCTTCTTTAGTTCAAATCTGCATTCTTGTAGAATTTATGCTTTTTCTGGTAGCTCCTAGGCACATATCCCATGGGTCCTCAAACTGTTTTTGCTCCCCTTTCAGTATCTGATTCTCAGGGTGGCCAGGACTATAATCTATTTTTTTCAATCTCTCTATATTTTCTCAACCTGTTTGAATTCTTTTCACTCCTTGAGCAACATTTGGCTCAAATCGGGGAAGAACACCCCCCACCCCGAAATTCCACAGGTTCCCGTGTCTCCCTTGCTAGTGCCATTGCTGCCCTCAGCAATGCCTCCCGATCCCGGCTGTTAACCAATCAGATCAGGACCAGCCTCGAATATTGATTTGGGGTGGAGGAGAATCGAAATGTCTGTTGGGCCCTCTCTACAGCAGGGAGGCCCAGAACTAGTATCCCACAGTGCTTCAGGGATTTACCACTCAGAAACTCCACAGGGTCTTTCCTCTCCTCCCCTTCGTTCAGTCCAAAAATCAAATATTATTACAATGATCATAATTTTCTAGATACTTCAAATTATCCATTAGTTGTTTCTTCTCAATGGCCCATGGATCAGTTGCAGTTTGCACTTTTCCTGTCTGACCTGGACGTCTGCCATCTTGTCTTCCAGACCCCCGACCCTATTAGTCAGAGCCCTGATTGAAGTGCTCATGCGGATCAGACCCTCAGATACCTCCTTCAGCCTGGTGTCCAGTGGTACCTCCAGTCCTCTATCTGGCCCGCCAATAACCGAACCGACGTCAACTTTGCAGGCTTCGTCCCCATGTATTCAACACTAGGCCCTGCTAACAGCGCGAGAGCCTGCGGGTCACCAGCATCAAGTGAATTTTCACCCAATGTTTGTCCTGCACTTCCACAGCTTGCTTCTTATTCTTCCTGCCCATTATCTTTTGTGGAGGTTAGTTTTAAATCACTTTTTAACAAAGTTTCTTCCTTGTTTTAACATATCTTCTTCTGGGAGCTCTCTTGGCACGTATTTTCACCCTCTCCGCATCATGTGACTCCCAGCCTTCGACAACCTTCAGCTGCGTCCACAACTCCTCCAACCTCACCCATCCTCCCGCCTCATCATGCAGGTCATTTATAAATATTACAAAGAGCAGGGGTCCCAGAACAGATCCGTGTAAAACTCCACTAGTTACCGACTTCCAAGCAGAATACTTTCCTTCCACTCCTGCTCTTTGCTTTCTACCTGCAAGTCCATTTGTTATCCACATAGCCAACGTTCCACAGATCCCATACCTCTGTCTCTCGTGGGGGATCTTGTCAAATGCCTCATTAAAATCCATGTAGATCACATCTACTGCCCTACCCTCATCAATGTTTTATGTTAGCTCCTCAAAAAACTCAGTTAGACTCATAAGGCATGACTTTGCCTTTACAAATCCCTGCTGACTATCCTTGAGTAGACTGTACTTCTCCAAATGGTCATAGATCCTATCCTTAAGAATTATTTTTCATAGTTTACACAGCACTGACCTAAGAGTGACTGGTCTATAATTCCAAGGATTCTCCCTATTTCCTTTTTAAACAAACGGACTACATTTGCCATTCTCCAATCCTCCGGCACCTCCCCTGCGGCCAAAGAGGGTTCAAAGATCATAGTTACTGCCCCATCTATCTTATTTTCTCACTTCCCACAGTAACTTGGGATATATCACATCTAGCTCCGGGGACACAATTTTGATGTTTTTAAGAAGATCCAACCCTTCTTCTTCCTTAATCTCCACATTGTCTAGCGCACAGGCCTGCTCTATTTCGACTTCACGCTGATCAAGGTCCTTTTCTCTTCCAATACTGAACCAAAGAATTCACTTAGAAATTCTCCAACCTCCTCTGCCTTCAGGCACATATTGCTTCATTTTTCCTTTAGCACAATGGTTCTCAACCTTTTTCTTTCCACTCACATTCCACCTTAAGCAATCCCTATGCCATAAGTGCTCTATGATTGGTAAGGTGGTATGTGAGTGGGAAGGGAAGGTTGAGAACCTCTAGTCCCAATTGTTACTGAAATATTTTGTTTGAGAAAATTTGTCATTGGCCCATTTCCTTTGGAGTCATGAAACCTTTCACATAACAAGTCAATTAGGGATGATTAAAACAGTGGCTTTCAAACTTTTTCTCTCCAGCCACATACCACCTTAAGCAAATCCCTTACTAATCACAGAGCACTGAAGGCATAGAGATTACTTAAAGTGGTAAGTGAGTGGGAAAAAAAGGTTTAGAACCACTGGATTAGAGGCTCCACCTTCATTCTTGTCATCCTTCTGTTCTTCTCATGCCCCCATCAAGTTCTCATAAGTCCTTTCTTAAGCCCCAAGCATATATTTTTCATGAACCCTTCCTGTTTAATGCTTCCTAAATCTAACATATGCTTCCTTCTTCCTCTTGACTAATTGCCTCACCTGTTTTGTCCCTTTTCCTACCATCTTTTCATTGTCCCAGTGGAATAACCCTATCCTGAACCCAACATAAGTGGTCGCTAAACTCCCTCCACATTACTTTTGTGCTTTCACCTTTGAACATCTGTTTCCAATTTACTCTCGCTAGTTCCTGTTAGTTTATCCACACAAATATCCTTCAATAAAATCTGGAATGTGCACTTTAATCACATGTGAATTGTTTGATTAGAAATTTAAAAGTATGTAGCACAGGGGAAAGTAAAGGAAAAGTGTCTTATGGAGGGCACTGTAGTTAGTTACACAGTACCCAAACTGTTTAATGTCTGTCATGCTGTTGTCCATCAGAAATGGAACCAGCCATTAAACCTACTGTCAGTACCTTTTATTGGAACCGTGAGCGGATCTCACTCATTATCACAAAATTGCTGTCTACCCCAAAATGGCAATATTTCAGTGGCACATGTGATGGCTGTGACTAGTCAATGACCTTGTTAATTATCTCCCTCATAATGACCCTGCACTGCGGATACTGGCAGGTTTTGCTGAGTTTGTTGGAGAGTGATTCGGAAATCCAGACTGAATTAGTCTTTATTATATGATTCAGGCTCATAAAAATAAAGCAGATGGCATGTGATTTATAGAGTAGATGGACAGATGTGAAGCTTCAGATTAAATTAATCATGGATATGGGTAAATGAATAAATTGGATGCAAAAGTATGCGCCAACTGTCAGCTCTGTGTTAGAAAATCGTCTTTCTCTTCAGTTTCATTAAAGCTTGTTTGTAAAGCACAATGGCTTCACACAACAGGAACAGAACAGTATTCTAATTTATTATACTCCTTGAAGGGTCCTTGTTTAGAAATTCATTATTAATTTTAATTGTGAGAAAAATCTCCCCTTGTGTAAAATTGTGTTTATTTCTTTGTTTCCTTGAATGTACTAATATATATTGTGGGGAACAGCTTGACTGACATTATGTTACACAGTAAGCATATTACCCTCTGGAGAATATTAAGGAGAAGGTATCCCTTTCAAATACATTTGGTTATCTTTAAATTTGGCTACCCAGCATCTATCCGGGGCAGGCTCTCGTCCTTTTCTGTGAGCATGGGAACCAGCCTAGTTTGCTTCTCAGATTTAAATATAAATTTAAATTTAGACATACAGCATGGTAACAGGGCCTTTTGGCCACAAGCCCATGTCGCACAATGGCATCCAGTTAACCAACAACCCTCCATACATTTTGCAGGGTGGAAGATAATAGAACAATACTGCACAGTAAAGGCTCTTCGGCCCTCGATGTTCTGCTGACCCATGGATTCCTTCCTTAAAAAAAGTACTAAACACTCCCTACCCTGTAACCCTCTATTTTTCTTTCATCCATGTGCCTGTCTAAGAGTCTCTTAAATGCCCCTAATGTTTCTGTGTTGCGCTATCGAACAGAAGCAAACACACAAAACGTAAAGTCTGTTCTACAGGCTTTATTCAACATAAACTTCCACAGAACTGGCTGTGAGAAGGCTGTTGCAAGCTCTGTGACTGGCCTTGAAGGGCCGGATCTAGCTTATATCCCGGAGGGTGATTGGCAGCCGACCGGGTGGGGCTTGGTCCATTCAGGTCAGCTCATTGACAGCTGGCTAGGAGTTGCCTTGTCCTCCAGTGCTCTTCTGCACGTACACAGGTTACCCCTGCAGAAGGCTAGTGGTGTATCACCACATTCACCCCTTTCTTTAAAATTGTCCCGGGGGGAGGTTACAGTCCATGATCTACCAGAGGTCTATACATTATTTACGTTTAGATGGTCCAGCGGCCGTTGGACTCACTGCGACCATCGCAGGGTTGGCTCTTGGTCAAGTAGGGGCTGGGGGTGGGGGCCGGAGTGGTGCAGCGTGGTGCAGCATAGAAGGGTGGCCAGGTCGACTGGGGTTAGGGTGTGTCTGAGGCATTGGATGGGTGGGGGGTGTAGGTTTGTCCTGGTGGCCCGGGGAGGACTTGGATGTCCCATAGCTGTCTGGGGTTGGGGGAGTGTGTCAGGCTGGTGTGGTCCTGGGATGAAGGCTGCTGTTGTGCTGTGGTGGGTGCTCCTGCTGGTGCCAGGTCCCTGGTCAAGACAGTGTCCTTCCTGCCACTGCTGAACGTAATGTAGGTGTAGTTATGGTTTGTGTGTAGGAGGAACACCTGCTCGACCAGAGGTTCGGCCTTATGGGCCTGCATAGAGATCTCGGGAATGCGAGCCATGCTGGGAATGATGTTCCCGTCGCCGATTTCCTGGGGAACGAAAACAGGTGTTTGTGAGGGGTCTCGTTGGTAGCTGTGCACAGGAGTGACCTGATGGCATGGAGCACCTCGGGGAAGGCATCCTGCCAGTACTCTACGGACCACCCCTTAGACAAGAGGCAGAAGGAATGCCTTCCAGATTATCCCATTCTTGCGCTCCAACTGTCCATTACCTCGGGTTTTAACTAGTCGTGCGACCAGTCGTGATGCCCCCTGCTGTCAGGTACTGGTGCAGTCTCTCACTCATGAAACTAGACCCCTAGTCACTGTGGATGAATGTGGGATAGCCGAACATGGTGAAGATCTGTGTCAGTACACTGATAACAGTGGACATGGAGGTGTCTGGGCATGAGATGGCGAAATGGAAGTGGGAATACTCATTTATGACCATGAGGAAATAGACATTCCGATTTGTGGAAGGCAGGGGGCCCTTGAAACCTATGCTGAGGTGCTCGAAGGGCTGAATGACCTTTACGACATGAGGCTGGAGTGGGCAGAATAAGCGGGGTTTGGATTTCATGCAGACCTGGCATGCCTGAAATCCCTGATGGTGTACAGGAAATTTCGGAATATGATAAAATGGTATAAGCGGGTAATGCCCAGGTAGCAGAGGGACTTGTGCAGTGCCTGCAGCTGGTCATCAGTAAGGGGCAGGCGTCCAGCTGGGTGTACTGGTTGATGGTCTGGCTGTAATTCATGACTATCCTCAGCTTGCTGCCCCCTTTGACCACCAGGACTTGGGCTCTCCATGGGCTGTTGCTGGGCTCTATTTGACCTACTGCCAAAAGCCGCTGCACCTCTGCCCTGGTGAACTTTTTGTCTGCTACACAATAGCGCCTACTTCTGGCAGCTATTGGCTTATAGTCTGGCGTGAGGTGTGATAAAAGGGCGGGAAGGGCAATGCTCAATGCGGAGAGGCCATAGGTTGGCCGGGGCTGGTTGGACGGTGTGCTGTGGAGCGTGAGTGGGGGTAGGGACCCCCCTAAGGTGAGGGTGATGCTCTGCAGATGGCATTGGAAGTCTAAGCCCAGGAGGACTGGGGCACAGAGTTTGGGCATGACCAGGAGCCTGAACCAGGTGTATGTCTCCCTGCCATGGTCAGATCGGCAGTGCAGCGCCCAAGGGTATTAATAGTTCGGTCCTGGGCAGGGAAGGTGATAGAAAAGGTGGTGGAGTGGATTTTGAGTTTTAAGGAGTGGGCCATGCTCGGATGAATAAAGCTCTCAATGCTGCCACTGTCGATTATGCACTTCATTACCTGCCCATTGATTTTGACGTCCATTATGGAGCACTCAAGGCCGTGAAGGATGTCCCTGGTCAGGGTGGTGGCTGCTAGGACCATCTTTGGGTCTGAGACTTTGTTTCCTGATGGTGGAGGCAAGTTGCGACCAGCGGCATCCTCTGCAGGCATCGCATGAGGTGAATGTTGACTGGTGGAGCTCTCTGTAGGCATGGCGTGTGGTGGGTGGCAATTGGCTGCGTCCGGAGACATGGGTGCATCAGTAGGGAGTCCTGGTCAGTGTCTGTGTTGACCATGTCATCATTGTCGTTGGTACTGTGTTCATTGTAGGCCTGGGAGGGCCCGGGTGGCAGTGGAGCCTGCACTTGTCTGGCCCGAGCTTGTGGCTTTCCTCCCTGGCTGCGCTAGTTGCACCAGGGGAAGTGATATCACGCTGTTGGAGCTGGTAACATCATCGTGGGCGGCGGAAGTGATGCCACCCTGTGGATGGGAAGTGACGTCATTGTAGTCCGCGGATGTGGCGTCTTAGTGGGGTGGCATTGGCGAGGGTGAGGGCTTGTCCGGGCACATGGCGTGCACATGGTGATTGTTGCCAGCATGGCCATAAGTAGGGCTGAGGATGCCAGAAGTAGCTGCGGGGGCAATGGCATCGCCCGGCAATCGCACATGGCCAGGACTGGGAAGGAGAGGGGCTGGTCGGACTGGGCAGCTGAGCTGTTGGCAGGTTTTGAAAGGCATACTTTGGTGAAATGGCTTTCTTGCTGCATCTTGAGCAGTACTGATTTCTGTCCGGGCATTTTTCTTGCGATCGACGATCTGACCCACACCGGAACCCACAGCTTTTGTCTGTGTTGACCACTTGAAGGCCTGGAGGAGCCTGGATTTGAAGCCTTTGGATTCAGCTGCCTCCAGGTTTCAGAATACCTCCACTGTTTTGGCCAGGGAGTAGATATTTTCCTCTAGCAGCTTCTGCCTGGTGGCTCTCATGGGTAGACCCCGGAAGTAAGCGTTCCTGATCAACCTTTCGACCTCCCTTTCATTCACCCCGGGTCTGCCAGACACAGTCAGGCTAATTCACGTAGGGCTCCCAGGTAGGACTCGGCCATCTCTCCAGGCAGCTGGGCACGAATACCCAGGTCCTTGCAAAGTGCAAAGACCACGTTTGTTGGAGGTTTATACATGGTTTCTAGGGTGTTAATTGCTTCCGAATACCCAGTGCAGTCTTTAAGTGCCTGGAAGGCTCAGGGACCCAGCTTCGAACATTAACCTTTTTCTTTCGGGGTCCAGGATGCCATCGGTGTGTGCCTCGATGATTGCTTCGAAGTGTGTCTGAGCTTCCAGATGACATGGGCCGACTTCAAGGCTCCCGGCGCTCAGTAGCTTTTCCATAGCAGTTTCAAAGAGTATGTTGAATAAATTGTGGTGCGCTATTGAACAGAAGCAAATACACAAAACATAAAGCCTGTTCAACAGGCTTTATTCAACATAATCTTCCACAGAGCTGGTTGTGAGAATGCTGTTGCAAGCTCTGAGATTTTCCTCGAGGGGCCGGATCTAGCTTATATCCCGGCGGGTGATTGGCAGCCGACTGGGTGGGGCTTGCTCCATTCAGGTCGGCTGATTGACAGCTGGCCAGTTGTTGTCTTGTCCTCCAGTGCTCTTCTGCAGGTACAGAGGTTGCCCCCTGCAGTAGGCTAGTGGTGCATCACCACAGTTTCAGCCTCCACCACCATCCCTGGCAGGGTATTCCAGGTACCAACAACTCTTTATGTAAAAAAACTTATCCCTACTCTCTCCTCTCAACTTCCCTTTGTACAGATGTCCTCTGGTGTTTGCTGATCTAGCTGTTCACCCTATCTGGGCATCTCATAATCTTGTAGACCTCTATCAAGTCTCCTCTCATCCTTCTATGTTCCAAAGTTAAAAGTCTCAGCTCTGCTAACCATTCCTCATAAGACTTGTTTTCTGATCCAGGCA
Organism: Narcine bancroftii; assembly: GCF_036971445.1. NCBI lineage: Eukaryota > Metazoa > Chordata > Chondrichthyes > Torpediniformes > Narcinidae > Narcine > Narcine bancroftii. Next base: position 93,794,899 of record NC_091470.1, on the reverse strand, counting down.
ACATCCTGGTCAATCTCACCTGTACCCTCTCCATAGCTTCCACATCCTTCCTAGAATGAGGTGACCAGAGATTTGTAGAATTGTAACATGCCCTCTCTACTCCTGAATTCAATTCCCCTATTAATGAAGCCCAGAATCCCATAGGCCTCCTTAAATATCCTATCAACCTGTACAGCATCCTTCAGAGATGTATGGATTTGAACCCCAAGGTCCCTCTGTTCCTCCACACTGTTAAGTAACTGAACATTAACCCTGTACTCAGCCTTCTGGTTTGTCCTTCCAAAATACATCACCTCACACTTATCCAGATTGAACTCCATCTGCCACTTTTCAGCCCAACTCTCCATCCTGTCTATACCCTCTTGTAACATTTGACAACCTTCAGCTCCATCCATGACTCCTCCAACCTTCATGTTATCCACAAACTTACTGACCCATCCTTCTGCCTCTTCATCCAAGTCATTTATAAAAATCACAGAAGAGATCCCTGCGATGCTCCACCAGTCACTGATCTCCAGGGAAAATATATTCCTTCCACTACAACTCTTTGCTTACTTCCTACAAAGCAATTTTTTAAAATCCATACAGTTAATTTTCCATTCACCCTGTGACTCATGACTTCTGGATGAGTCTCCCATGGGGGATTTGTCAAATGCCGTGCTAAAATCCGTATAGACCATATCTACCACCCTACACTCATCAATTCCTTTCATTACCTCCTCAAAAAACTCAATTAAACTCATAAGGCATGACCTTCCTTTCACAAAGCCATGCTGACTATCCTTAAGTAGACCATACTTCACCAAATGCTCCTTAATACTATATGCCAAGGCCCTCTCATGCCCCTTCAATCTCTCCTAGGTACTTTCTTAAGCTCCTTCCTGGCTAGCATATATTTTTCATGAGCTCTTCCTGTTTCCTGCTTCTTAAATCTAATGTAATCTTCCTTCTTTCTCTTAACTAGTTGCCTGACCTGTTTCGTCAGCCACTATTTCCTTTTCCTATCATTTTTTCCTTGTCCCAGTGGGACAAACCTATCTTATACCCTGCACGTGGTCACTAAATCATCCACATTACTTCTGAGCTTTCATCTGTTTAAACATCTGTTTTCAATTTATTCTTCTAGTTCCTGCCTTATCACTTCATAATTAAGGAGAATAAACTTCCTCCTTTATTCCCTTTTTGACTGCTTTTATTCTTTGCTAAGTTGAAGCTAAGGGAGTTGTGGTCACTCTCACCAAAATCCTCCCCCACGTAGTGGTCCACTCCCTAAGCACTGGCCTCTCCTTTCAGTAACGGACACAACATCATAGTTCCATGTACTGATCCATGCTCTGTTCATACCCTGTATTCCTAATACCCCTAGCGTTGAAATAGAGACATTTCAACCCCTCTAACTGGCTACCTTTATGTTTTGTCCTTCCTCACAACTCAGAGCACATAGCAACATGCATTTCTCCTTTCATCCTAATCTCTGCCCTCGCCCTCTGATTCCCTCCCTCCCTGCCAAACTATTTTAAACTATCCCCCACAGCTCTAGCAAATCTGCCCGCCAAGATATTGGTTCCCCTCCAGTTCAGGTGCTGCCTGTCCATTTTGTATATAGGTCAGAAGGTTAGCAGGCATAGGGAACCTTGGTGTTCAAGGGATATTGGGGATCTGGTTCAGAAGATGAAAGGGGTTTTCAGCAAGTATAGGCAACATGGTGCAATGAGGTACTTGAGGAGTGAAAAAAAGGCAAGAAAAACCTCAAGAATTAAATTAAGAAGGCTCAAAGAAGACACGAGGTTGCTTTGGCCGACAATGTGAAGGAAAATCTTTCTTTACACAAGGTAAACTAATGATAACATAAATCAAACCATATCATATACATATCACATATCAATTTTAAATTAGAAGCAGACCCATAATTATTGCATAATGTTTCATTCAGCACATCAAATTCCATAATTAGTAATTAAACAATTAAATCGTAACTTGTACTATGTCCAAAAAATACTGAAATCAAAAAATACACATAAAATTCCCTTTTATAAGTTATTTTGTACTTCTCTGATGTGATCATGTTGTTCTGTGATATTCTTCTTTCTCTTTAGCTTGGCTTCGCAGACTAAGATTTATGGAGGGGTAAATGTCCATGTCAGCTGCAGGCTCGTTTGTGGCTGACAAGTCCGATGCGGGACAGGCAGACATGGTTGCAGCTGTTGCAAGGGAAAATTGGTTGGTTGGGGTTGGGTGTCGGGTTTTTCCTCCTTTGTCTTTTGTCAGTAATCTGTAGTTAAAACCCCTTTATTGTCTTAATAAAAAAGATAAAAAGGGATTTTTTGACTATTTTATTTAAATTTCCATACATAATATCTTACATCTCAAATCAATAATACATACTATTTATTACAGACCCCCGAATCCTTCCTGCCCCGTCCCCTGAATAATAACCCAAAGACCAGAAAAACAAAAAGAAAGATGGAAAAAGGAAAGAGAAAGTAAGAAAAAACAGAAAAAGAAATGCATCTAGTTGCTAAAATTTCAATACATTTAATCCACATTTGCCTCTACATTGTTAATCCTATACGGTTTGCAAGGAATTAGTAAGGTTCTTTGAGATTTCAGGGGGCACCTTTAAAAAATTAAAACCTACAATATGTAAATATGAGCATCAGATTTTTAAAAAAGGATCATATTTGTTCCTTAAATTATATGTAATTTTCTCAAGAGGTACACATCTATGTATTTCAGCATGCCACCTGTCCATTCCCAAATATGAATCTGATTTCCATATCACTGCTATACATTTTCTTCAACTGTTGATACAATTTTCTCAAATTCCCTTTGAAGCAAATTAAGTTTCAATTTTGGTCTTATCCCTGATTCAAAAAAAAACACATTGGATCTTGAGGAAATTTGACTCCCATATCCTGTTTTAAAAATGTTCCTAATTCTGTCCAAATAGTTTCAATTTTGGACATGACCAAGTTGGGTGTAAAAAAAATGCTGATCTCTGGATTGCACCTGAAACATTTATCTGATAAATGTGATTTCAGTCCATTTAGTTTCTATGGGGTAAGATATAATTGATGTAAAATGTTATATTGAACCAATATCTAATGTTTATTGTTTGTCATACTATTATGACACAGTTCCAACCCATTTTTATCCCCAACACTAATATTTAGATCAGTTTCCTATCTTTGTCTAGCTCTATGGAATTGCTGCTTTTGTATTCCCTTTTGCAATAGTGTATACATAACTGAAATAAACTTCTTAATAGATTTATTACAAATCACACTTTCTATTTCACTTTTATCAGGCAATGACAATGTTGGATCCAATTTATATCATAAATATGCCTTTATTTGATAATAACAACATATTGATTTACTATATTTTGTATCAAAAGGATTTTTTAATCCCTACTAATGAAGTCCAGAATCCCATAGGCCTCCTTATATACTCCCCCTCCCTCTAAACAAAGTTATCTGTATAGATTGTAAATATGAATTGAATAACAGCCCCCAGACATCAGGCAGGGAACCCCCACACCACTTAAATCCTCAATTAATGATAATAATCCATGACTTGGCCCCACATCTTATCAAATTCACACTTTCCATCTTTAATATTAGATCTAATTTTTTCCAAACTGAAATAAGACATGATATCATGTGACCATTGAATGTGAGTGGGTGAAACAATGTCTTTCTGCTTCATCAAAATTGCTCATCTGGCCATGAAGCAAAAGCTCGAATTCTCTTCTGGGTTGAGGACAGAGATATTTCCTCTTCTAGAGAAAAGCCAAATCAAACCATCAAAGGACATGATTCTAATTTAGCCTTAAGAATCATTGATAAAGTTTGGAAAATCTCCCTCCAAAAATGTACAAAGTTCAGACACTTCCAAAACATATGAATCAATGAAGCTTCAAATATTTTATACTTATTACATAAAGGATCCATATCAGGATTAAAAAAAAGAAATAATTTAACTTTAGACATATGTCTTCTGTTCACCACCTTAAATTGCAACCATGTCATGCAGAAAATGAAGACTCATTGATCAAATTAAAAGTTGTGTCCCAATCCTCATTTGAGAAAGCTCTATTCAAATTATGGTTCAAATCATTCTTAATCCTGGCCATTGAGGCCATTCTTAAATTCATTAAAAATGGATTAACTAGGAAAGGACATACACGGTAAATGGTAGGGCACTGAAGAGTGTGGTAGAACAAAGGGACTTGGATGTACAGATATATAATTCCCTGAAAGTTGCATCAGAGATGGACAGGGTTGTAAAGAGAGTTTTTGGCATCTTGGCCTCATAAATAAAACTATTGAGTATAGGAGTCAGGATGTTATGGTAAAATTGTATAAGCCATTGGTGAGGCCAAATTTGGAGTATCGTGTTTAGTTTTGGTCACCTAGCTACAAGAAAGATATTAATAGGATACAAAGAGTGCAGAGACAATTTAGTAAGATGTTGCCTGGACTTCAGGAACTGATTTACAAGGAAAGGTTAAACAGGTTAGGACTTTATTCCCTGGAAAGTAGAAGAATGAGGGAGGTTTGATAGAGGTAGGGGTATAGACAGAGTAAATGAAGATAGGCTTCATCCACTGAGGATGGGTGGGATACAAACCAGAGGACATGGGTTAAGAGTAAAAGGGGAAAATTTAGGGGGAACATGAGGGGAACTTTTTCACACGGAGAGTGGTGACACTGTGGAACGAACTGCCAGCTGAAATGGTGAATGTGGGCTAATTTTAACATTTAAGATGAATTTGGACAGGTACATGGATGGGAGAAGTTTTGAGGGCTATGGATTGGGTGCAGGTCAGTGCAACTAGGCAAAAGGACCGAAGGGGCCTGTTTCTGTGCTGCAGTATTCTATTGCACTGTTTTCATTAAAAGACAATAAATGAATTTTGAATCAAGGTGCCATTGCGAAACTTGGCATAAATTCTATGAAAGAGTAGATATTGGACAATACAGGCCACACAATGAAATCAGTCATTCCTTCTGACTTGACTGTCGAGTCTCCCAGTGATTGTATTTACCTTGTGATATTTATTGCAGAGTTTTAATATCAGTTCAGCATACTAATGTTCCATCAGCTTTGCATTCTTTTATCTTCTTCAAATACTTCACTTCCACAAAGGATTTTTGCGGGCTAAAAACTTTAGCGATTTTTACAAATGAGCTCCTTTGGGGATAAGCTGCTTTTGACATTTTTTTTGAAGTTTGTAGTGTTCACTACACACTGCAGCAGCGGCCTCGCCACTGTGAGTTACAAGAGAACTGTGAGAAAAAGGAACACAATCTTGCAGAGTGCTCACCCATCTGCAACCCGCTGTGCAATCTCTGACCTGACAGAGGACACTTCCAACCCATTCCTTGAATGATCAGCAATGCAGACGTCATTTCTGCAACATGAAAAGAATAATTTTTAGGCTCCAAGCTGGTGCTCCCACCAAGTTACACATTTCAGACACTGCCAACTGCCATCAAGAAAGAGGTATCGGTACCACAAGATTCGCACCACCAGGTTCAGGAACAGCTGCTCCCCCTCCACCATCAGACTCAACGACAAACTCAATCAGGGACTCATTTAAAGACTCTTACATTTGCACACTATTATTTTTTAAATTCTGCCTGTATTGGCTAATCACTTTGATTACATTTCTTTATTTGTTTACATGTGTATATTGTGTACAGTATTTTTTGCACTACCAATACATGGTAATTCTTCCTGCCCCGCAGGAAAACAAATCTCAGGGTTGTATGTGATGTCATGAATGTACTCTGACAATAAATCTGAATTAAACAAGTAAATCTCATGCAGTTGAACAATAATATTAGAGTGTAGCATGTTGTGAGTGAGCGCAATGAAGAGACTAAGACAACAGGCTGTGAGCTCAAGTATCACAACTGGTTTATTTTGAATTTGGTCCTGCAGCCTTTAAGCCCATCCTCATTCCTGCCCCTAACGTCCTGCCACTTGTATCCCAATGACGTAAATATGTATGCAACACTAGTCTTGTACAGCTGCCCCGCCGACTGCATGTGTCAAGTGGGGCCAGTTCGCCGTTGCAAACGTGCATTGCCACAATAGATAATTAAACCCCCAAGTTTACAGATAAAGCCTCTGACTGGGATAACCCTTACTAAGCAGAGATAAGGAAACACTTAAGAGAGTCACCCCAACGGTGAGCGACATCAACCAGCTCTTCATCCTGGGCGACACCATTGCTGTTTCACACAACCTCATTCAAACAGTTGCTATGAGCAAACACAAATATTTCCTCCCATCTTCACAAAGGTTTATGTGTTACTTATTAGAACATTTACTTTTACAATTTTAAACACATTTTTTACCTATTATTTTTATTCCCATTTATTTTAATGTTTTAAAGAATTAATTTCCTTGATTTTTTTTGCCAGTTGCTTGAATCCCAGATACAAGGGGTTTTATTGTATTTCAAGGTATGTATGAAATAGATGAAGGGGCATTTACTGGATGGGGGAAGGGAGCAACAATTTATTTTATAAATTTAAACATACAACACGGTAACAGGCCACTTTGGCCCTATGAGTCCATGCCACCCAATTTACACCTCATTAACTCACATGTTTTTGAAGGGTGGGAGGAAACTGGAGCCCTCAGAGCTCCCAGGGAAACCAACACAGACACGGGAAGGACATATAAACTCCTTTCAGATGGCATAGGATTGGAACCCAGGCCCAGTCCCAATCACTAGTGCTGTAAAGCTAACCATACTGACAATGGGGTAAAAAAATCAGAATGACATGTTGCCAGTCTGGAACATTTCTCCCAGCTTCCGTGGATGGAGAACATCAAACTCAGACCATAGAAAACTACAGCCCTTGATGTTGTGCCGACCTATACACACAAAATGCATCCTACCCCGTAACCCTCTATTTTTTCATCTTTCTTCTTTGGCTTGGCTTCGCGGACGAAGATTTATGGAGGGGGTAAAAAGTCCACGTCAGCTGCAGACTCGTTTGTGGCTGACAAGTCCGATGCGGGACAGGCAGACACGATTGCAGCGGTTGCAGGGGAAAATTGGTTGGTTGGGGTTGGGTGTTGGGTTTTTCCTCCTTTGCCTTTTGTCAGTGAGGTAGGCTCTGCGGTCTTCTTCAAAGGAGGTTGCTGCCCGCCAAACTGTGAGGCGCCAAGATGCACGGTTTGAAGCGATATCAGCCCACTGGTGGTGGTTAATGTGGCAGGCACCAAGAGATTTCTTTAGGCAGTCCTTGTACCTTTTCTTTGGTGCACCTCTGTCACGGTGGCCAGTGGAGAGCTCGCCATATAACACGATCTTGGGAAGGCGATGGTCCTCCATTCTTCAGCAGCGTGGACTCGATGCTGTCGACCTCTGCCATCTCGAGTACTTCGACGTTAGGGATGTAAGCGCTCCAATGGATGTTGAGGATGGAGCGGAGACAACGCTGGTGGAAGCGTTCTAGGAGCCGTAGGTGGTGCCGGTAGAGGACCCATGATTCGGAGCCGAACAGGAGTGTGGGTATGACAACGGCTCTGTATACGCTTATCTTTGTGAGGTTTTTCAGTTGGTTGTTTTTCCAGACTCTTTTGTGTAGTCTTCCAAAGGCGCTATTTGCCTTGGAGAGTCTGTTGTCTATCTCATTGTCGATCCTTGCATCTGATGAAATGGTGCAGCCGAGATAGGTAAACTGGTTGACCGTTTTGAGTTTTGTGTGCCCGATGGAGATGTGGGGGGGCTGGTAATCATGGTGGGGAGCTGGCTGATGGAGGACCTCAGTTTTCTTCAGGCTGACTTCCAGGCCAAACATTTTGGCAGTTTCCGCAAAGCAGGACGTCAAGCGCTGAAGAGCTGGCTCTGAATGGGCAACTAAAGCGGCATCGTCTGCAAAGAGTAGTTCACGGACAAGTTTCTCTTGTGTCTTGGTGTGAGCTTGGTAAGAGTCCCTTAAATGTCCCTAATGTTCCAGCCTCCACCACTACCCCTGGCAATGCATTCCAGGCACCCACAACTCTCTATGTAAAAACTCCCCCCTGATGTCTCCCCTAAACCTTCCTACCTTCACCTGGTGTTTGCTATTTCTGCCCTGAGAAAAGGCACTGGCTGTCCACCCTGTCTATGTCTCTCAGAATCTTGTAGACTTTAAATGGAAAACACGGATGTCTGCAGACACCACGGATGAAGAGAAAACACAATGCTGGAGAAACTCAGCGTACTTTATACAGCAACAATCAAGACACATAAGCAACATTTCAGGCTTGACCTCTTCAACAATGTATGGGAAAATATCAGCAGGCATCCAAACAAAATCTGTAGACTTCTACTGTCTCCACTCATCCTTCTTCGCTCCAAAGAGAAAAGTCCCATCTTTGCTAACCTTTCCTCATAAGATTGTTTTCCAATCCACACAATGTTTTGATAAATCTCCTCTGCACCCTCTCCACAGTTTCCACATCCATCCTATAATGAGATGACCAGATCTGAACACAATATTCTAACTGTGGTCTTACCATAGATTGTAGAGTTGCAATATGACCTCTTATCTGTTGAATTCTGTCCACTTATTAATGAAACCAAGCATCCCTTAGGTCTTCATAATTATCCTATCAACCTGAATCCTTGAGGAATATATTGATTTGGACCCCAAGGTCCCTCTGTTCCTTCACACTGTTAAGTATCTGACCATCAACCCTGTTCTTAGCTTTCTAGACTGACATTCCAAAATGCATCACCTCACAATTATCTGGAACTCCATTTGCTACTTTTCCACCCAACTCTGCATCCTGTCTATATCCTTCAACACCATCCACAGCAACTCCTCCAACCTTTGCATCATTTACAAACTTACCGACATGTTCTCCTGCTTCTTCATCTAGATCACACATGTCAAACTCTGGCCCGCGGGCCAAATTTGGCCCACAATATAATTATATTTGGCCCGCAAGATCATATCAAAAATGTATTAGAGGTGGACCGCTGGCCGCCGCGCCAGTATAGCGCATGCACAGTAACCGCTGTGTCCCAGGGTGAGAGAGAGAAAAAAAAATCATGGTCCTTGAAAAGTAGTGGTGGGTGGTTTTATAAACACGCTGTCATGTCCCCCCGCCTGGCCGGTGTCAGGGGAAGCCAAGGCCGCTTCCCAGTGCCCGGAACCCCAGTGGCACAGCGTTTCTTGGAGCAGCAGATGGAGTCGGGACGCCGGAGGGAAGATTGAGGCTCCCCGCCAGGCGATGGGGGCGCCGGCCACCGGCAGCCCTGCGCCTTCCCACCAGACCAGCGGCGGGTGCCCGGAGTACACGTGGTCGGGCAGGTAGGGTGGAACCCCCCACCAATCTCGGGAGTGGCGTGGGCTGGATCGGGATTAGCCGCGCTCACCCGCTCCTCCACCGCTGACCGGGATCCCAGCGCGGTCCTGAGCGTGGAGACTGCCCTGGAAAGGTCCTGGGACACCGGCACGGAAAGAAGAGCAGGGTCCGTAGAACATTACAGATCAGAAACAGGCCCTTCGGCCCTTTGACTCTACCTCGTGAAAACCCAACACTGGAGAAACTCAGCGGGTTAAACCGTATCCTTTATCCAGCAGAGAGGTACCTGACAATGTTTGGCCCTTGATCCCCCTCATCAATGTATGAGCGAAAGTCTGTGGTTCTCGTAAACTCAGCAGGTCAAAGGGGGTCCGGGAGAAACTCAGCAGGTCAAGGGGGGATCCAAGAGAAATTCAGCAGGTCAAGGGGGAGGGATCTGGGAGAAACTCAGAAGGTCAAGGGGAGGGGGTCCAGGAGAAACTCAGCAGGTCAAGGGGGGTCCGGGAGAAACTCAGCAGGTCAAGGGAGGTCCGGGAGAAACTCAGCAGGTCAAGGGGGGTCCGGGAGAAACTCAGCAGGTAAAGGGGGTTCCGGCAGAAACTCAGCAGGTCAAGGGGGGTCTGGGAGAAACTCAGCAGGTCAAGGGGGGTCTGGTAGAAACTCAGGGGGGGGGCCTGACCTCGCCAGGACCGTTGCCCACTCCCCCTCCCTGCCGCAGGCCGATCCGTGACTCATGGTGACGGGGCGGCTGATCCGCTGAGATGCCGCCCTGCACCGAGAGCCGATGCCCCCGCACTGTCGTCGTCCAACCCGATCGCCCGCAAACCCCGCCCTCCCGCACACAGGCCTGAGTAAGTATTATGAACTTTAATCTCAGGATAAAACGATCTTCCAATAGTTTCATGTCACAGTGATAAATATATTCCTGGTTAAAAATGGTCCTGCACCTGGATACAAGCTCATTAGGCATAAAACTTGAAAAGTGTGTAAATCAAAGGATATCTGTACCAATGGAAAAAGGGCATGGCAAATAACCCTGCTAGAGTTCATGCCCACAATCAGTCACCCATTTGATTGTTTCAGGAATCATGTTATTCTCCCACATTCTCAATAGCCCTCAGATTTTACTATTCGACAGCACACTAGTAACATTTGACAAATCCTCTATAGAGAAATATTGTTTATTGAATATTTTATTTCTCATTTGTTAATGCTTCTGGAAAGAGTTTATCCAAAACTATTATTAAACATTTATTTTAATAAGAAAAAGTTTAACATTACATATGTTGAAAGAAGAGAAAACATGCAGATGTTGTTGAAAATTTTCAATAAATATTTAGTTCGGCCCTCGACTTAGTCCAAGGTTTTAATTTTGGCCCTCCGTGAATTTGAGTTTGACACCCCTGATCTAGATCAATGATAAAAATCATGAAGAGTAGGGGTCCCAGAAAAGACCTTCACAGAACTCCACTAGTTACTGACCTCCAGGAAGAATATGTCCCTTCCACTACTATTTCCTGCTTTCTTGATGTAAACCAATTTTAATCCACACAGCCACATATCCCATGCCTCATGACTTTCTGAACAAATTTAGGGGACCTTGTCAAATGCCTTGCTAAAATACATGTAGACCACATCTATCACCCTACTTTCAACAATGTCTTTTGTTATCTCCTCAAAAAACTCAATTTGGCTCAGGAGGATGACCTTCCCTTCAGAAAACCATGCTGACTATCCTTGAGTAGAATGTACTTCTCCAAATGCTCATAGAATGTCGAATGAAAAGTGTCATATCAGAGATGGATTAGTTTTTATTGCTGGGAATAAATATTGAGGAATATCAGAAACTTTGTGAGGGTCGATGTGCAGAGGAACTTTGGGGTGTGTCCATAAATCCCAAAAGTAGCAACATCGGTGGATGGGATAATAAAGATATTATTTAGTGCACTTGCTTCATTGGTCAAGGCAATGTTTGTAAAAGTTAGTATGATGCAGCTGAATAAAGCAATTGAACCATAGAACCAAGGAATCATAGAATTATAGAACACTACAGGACAGAAAAAGGCCATTCGGCTCTTCTAGTCTGTGCTGAAATATCATTCTGCTAGTCCCACTGACCTGCACCCAGTCCATAACCCTCCAGACTTCTCCCATCCATGTATCTATCCAATTTATTCTTAAAACTTAGCCATATAACAATCACAGCATGGGAACTGGCCATCATGGTTCTTCTTCTCCTTGCCGAAACACTTATACTCTCCTAGTCCCACTAACCTGCATTTGCCCATAACCCTCCATAGCTTTTACATCCATATACCTATCCAAATTTTTCTTAAAAGATAATATTGTACCTGCCTCTACCACCTCCACTGGAAGCTCATTCAACACAGACACCCCTCTCTGAGTTACGTCTGAATGTTTGCTCCCCCAAACTCTCAGCTCATGTCCTCTTGTTTGAATCTGCCCTACATCAATGAAAGAGGTCTATCCACATCTACTCTATCTATCGCCCTTAACATTTTAAACACCTCTATCAAATCCCCCCTCAACTTTCTACGCTCCAAGGCTTAAAAACCCAACTTGTTTAACCTTTCTCTACAACTTAGGTACTGAAATCCAGGTAAATCTTCTCTGTTCTCTCTCGATTTTGTTCACATCTTTCCTATAATTTGGTGACTGGAACAGAACACAATATTCTCTCACCAATGTCTTGTACAATTTTAACATTACCTCCCAACTCTTATACTCTATGCTCTGATTTATAAAGGCTAGAATTCCAAAGGGCTTCTTCACTATGCCATCCACCTGAGATTCCACCTTCAAGAAACTGTGGACCATTACTCCTAGAGCTCTCTATTCAATTGCATTCTTTAACATCCTACCTTCAACATGTTTGTCCTATTTTGATGAGTCCTACCAAAATGTAGCACCTCACACTTGTCAGAATTAAATTACATTTGCCAACTTTCAGCCCGCTCTTCTAACTTACCCAAATCTCTCCGCAAGATTTGAAAACCTTCCTCACTATCCACAATGCCACGTATCTTAGTATCATCTACATACTTACTAATCCAATTTACCACCAAATCATCTAGATCATTAATGTATATTACAAAAAACTATGGACCCAGTACAGATCCTTGAGGCTCATCACTAGCCACCAGACTCCAACCTGACAAACAGTTCTCCACCACCACACTCTGGCATCTTCCATCCAGCCACTGATGAATCCATTTTACTTCTTCCATATTCAAACCTAGCGATTGAACTTTCCTAACTAACCTTCCATGTGAGACAATATAGACAACATCGACTGCCTTATTCACATCAATTTTCCTGGTAACCTTTTCAAAGAATTCAATAAGCTTTGTCAAACATGACCTTCCATGCACAAATCCATGTTGACTGTTCTTAATCATTCCATGTCTATCCAGACAATTTTATATATACCATCTCTAAGATCATTTTCCAATAGTTTGCCCACCACTGATGTCAAACTTAAGAGTGAGCTGATATTTAACACATAAGATGGAAACTTGGTTCACACTCCCACCCCTCTCTGAGTGATGAAGTTCACCCTAATCCTTTTCCCTTTCACCTTAAAGCCACGTCCTCTCGTATTTTTCTCTCCTAGTCTAAATGGAAAGAGCCTACTCTCATTTACTCAGTCTCTACTTCTCATAATCCTGTAAATTTCTTTCATATTCTGCCTGGCAAATGCCAAACTGATTCATTGCTATCCACAGAGCAGTTGGTGTTGATATAATATTTAATCTTCACAGATGTAAATTAAAAGTAATTAATGTCTTAGTAAATAAATGTCATTTCACAGATGCTGTTCATATTGATAAAAATATCACATTTAGATCAGGCTGCTCGAATTTGGTGAATCCCATCCCTTCCCTCTCTCTCCCTCCATTTGGCTAGATTACATGGCTACCCATGTTCCAGTCAGTTACTGGGTGTTTCTCTCCTCAGGGTGGACTGAAGGATAATTGTATATCAATTAAAATGCAATGCTCAGCAGTGTCCTTTATATAGCAAAGGTAATGATACATAATCGAAGTTTCAGTCTTGAGCCCTTCATCAAGGTGTGGAAAAGTGTCAGCAGGCATCCCAATAAATGGGTAAGGAGGAGGGATGATCACAAAGGCAGGAAGAGGAGAAGGGAGAGAGGGGACACAGCAGCAATAAAAAAAAGGGAGGAGGGATGGCTGGGTGAATAGAGGGGTGGAGATCTGACAGGGGAAGGGGAGGGAGGGAGAGGAGAGCAGGTTAGCAGAAACTGGAGAAGTCAATGTTAATTTTGTCTGGTTGGAGAGTGCCCAGAAGGAAAATCAGATGTTGTTCCTCCAATTTACGGGTGGTCTTATTTTTCCAAAGTTCCATAGATTCGGGGGAGGTTCCTGAGGATTGGAGAGTGGCTGATGTGGTGCCGATTTTTAAGAAGGGAGGGAGGGAGAAAACAGGAAATTATAGACCGGTCAGCCTGACGTCGGTGGTGGGGAAGATATTGGAGTGTATCATAAAAGGAGTAATAGCAGAACACTTAGGCAGAAAGAATAGTATAAGGGCTAGTCAGCATGGATTCCTTAAGGGTAAGTCATGCTTGACTAACCTTCTGGAATTTTTCGAGGATGTGACAAAAAGGGTGGACTTGGGAGAGCCAGTGGATGTGGTGTATTTGGACTTCCAGAAGGCCTTTGATAAGGTACCGCACGAGAGACTGGTGGGCAAGATCAGGGAGCATGGTATTGGAGGTAAGGTGCTGACATGGATAGGAAATTGGTTAAGAAATAGGAAACAAAGGGTTGGGGTAAGCGGGTCTTTTTCAGGATGGCAGGATGTGACGAGTGGAGTGCCGCAGGGATCGGTATTGGGTCCTCAGTTGTTTGTAATTTATGTAAATGATTTGGATGAGGGGATTATTAATAACTTGATCAAATTTGCAGATGATGCGAAACTGAGTGGCGGTGTGGGGTGTGAGGAGGATATCAGGAAAATGCAGAGGGACTTGGACAGGTTGGGGGAGTGGGCTGCTGAATGGAAGATGACGTTCAATGTAAGCAAATGTAAGGTTATCCATTTGGGGGAAATAATAGGAAAGCTGAGTATTATTTAAATGGAGACAAGCTAGGGAGTGGGGAGGAGCAAATGGATCTGGGAGTACTTGTTCACCGGTCACTGAAGACTAGCATGCAGGTTCAGAAAGCTGTGAAGAAGGCAAATGGCATGTTGGCTTTCATAAAGAGGGGATTGGAGTATAGGAACAGAGACGCCCTTCTGCAGTTGTACAGGGCCCTGGTGAGACCCCACCTGGAGTATTGCGTCCAGTTCTGGTCTCCAATTTTGAAGAAGGACATACTAGCTATAGAGGGTGTGCAGCGCAGATTTACAAGGTTAGTTCCAGGGATGGCGGGGTTGACATATGCTGAAAGGCTAGAAAAACTGGACTTGTATCTGATGGAGTTTAGAAGGATGAGGGGGGGACATGATTGAGGTAAACAAAATTATCAGGGGGATAGACAGGGTGAAGTCGGATTACTTGTTCCCAATGATGGGGGAGACGAGGACTAGAGGGCATAGTTTAAGAATACAGGGTAGGCCCTTTAGGATGGAGATGAGAAAACATTTTTTTTACCCAGAGAAGTGTGAATCTGTGGAATGCTCTGCAACAGAGGGTGGTAGAGGCAGATTCGCTGATTATGTTCAAAAGAGAGTTAGATAAGACTCTAGTGGGCAAAGGAGTTAAGGGTTATGGGGATAAGGCTGGAAAGGGGTACTGATGGTAGTGATCAGCCATGATCTGTAAAATGGCGGTGCTGGCTTGATGGGCTGAAGGGCCTACTCCAGCTCCTATTGTCTATTGTCTATTGTCTATTGTCTATTGTCTATTGTCTATTGTTTGGTGGGGCAGTACACAAGGGCATGCACAGACATGTGAGCATGACAGTGTGACACAAAACTGAAATAGTTGGCCACTGGGAGATCACTGGAGTGGATTGAGTGAAGGTGCTGAGCGAAGTCATCTCCCAGTCTGTGCCCAGTCTCTCCAATGTAGAGAAGGCCACAAAGGGAGCAGCAAATCAGTCCTGTGGGTACACAAATGGTGTTATATCAATCGGAGGTCCTGTTTGAGGCCCTTGTGGTGAGGCAGATGTGGGCACAAGTGTGGCACTGCCTGCAGCAACAGGGGAAGGGGTTGGGGGTGGGGGGAGGGGTAAATTGGTGGGGAGGGTTAAATGCACAAGGGAGTCACAAAGGGAGTGAGGACTGAGTTGATTGTGTGGA
Source organism: Narcine bancroftii (assembly GCF_036971445.1). Taxonomy (NCBI): domain Eukaryota; kingdom Metazoa; phylum Chordata; class Chondrichthyes; order Torpediniformes; family Narcinidae; genus Narcine; species Narcine bancroftii. Next base: position 93,779,287 of record NC_091470.1, on the reverse strand, counting down.
GTGGAAGCCATGTTTACAGAAGAAGGCAGACATTTTGGTAGATCTGGACTGGAATATGCCATCTAGGGAACAGATGTTACGGAGATGGAGAAATTGAGAAAGGGAATAGAATCTTTGCAGGGGACAGGGTGTGAGGAAGTCTAGTTAGGGTACCTGTTCTACCTTCTGCCTCCCTTCCCTTCCCCCGTCAGCTCTCCACCCCTTCCCTCTCTATTCACCCAGCCATCTCTCCTCCCCCTGATATCTACTGTCTCCTCCCTCCCCTCCCTCCTCCCTCCCCTCCCTCCTCCCTCCCCTCCCTCCTCCCTCCCCTCCCTCCCTTCTCCAACTATCACCTCCTTTCTTTGCGACCACCCCTCCCCCCTTACCCTTTCATTTTGATGCCTGCTGACATTTTTTCCAATACCTTGGTTATGTATCTTTATCATTATTTGACCTGCTGAGTTTCTCCAGCATTGTCTGTTTTTACTTCAACCACGGTGCCTGCAGACGTTTGTGTTTTACTTAATTCGGGTTTTTCTTTGAGACTGTTGAGGCACAATTTCACATGAGCAGTTCATGTACCTTGTAGTGATGTGTCCAGTTGGGATGCTTTCAATGGTCCATCTGTAGACGTTGGTCAGGGACATGCTGGATTTTCTTTAGTCTTCTATGAAGTACAAGTGTTAGTGCACTTTCTTAACCATCGCGTCGACGTGGTTTGTCCAGGTCTGGAAATATTTGCTCACCAATTTACTCAGGGGAGTGGGATTTACACACCCCTCCTGAAGTCCATGATAAAATCCTTTCATTACTGTTGAGAGAGAGGTTGTTATCTTGGCACTTGTCCCTGTATTCTGTCTCATGGTTGTTTTATATAAGATCTATGACTGTGGTGTCCGCAGGTAATTAAAGATGGAGCTGGAGTGGTAACCTTCTACAGGAGCTCTATTAAAAGCGTCCTGGCCTGCGAAATCATAGTGCGGTACGGTTGCTGCAGAGAAATGGATCAGAGGTCAATCCACAAGACCATAAGAGTGGAAGAGAGGATCACTTTGGTCTCCCTCCCCCACCATTGGCTTGATCTACTGGAATAATTGTCTGAAGAGGGCGCACCAAAAATTATTGAGGGCTCCTTCCACCCTGCACACAGCATCTGCTCCTGTTGGGGAAGAGATACAGGAGGATCAGAGCCAGCACCACCAGGCTGAGGAATAGCTTCTTCCCACAGGCAGTGAGAATGGTGAACAACCACCGTCCAAGACTCTGATATTTATCTTTCTTTTTAATATATTTTTATTGTTTAACATAATAAGCATACACAATAAATGATGATTTCTTACTGAATCAATTGTATTCAAGCAAATATATGCCAAAGGGAAAGGAAAACAATGAGTAATGGTAAAATGTGCTTATTTACATTCATAGTTACTTGTAATAACTCCACTTGGTAATAAGCATAATGAATGCAGACATGTCAGATCCATATTAAAATAATAAGGATTTGTAGCAGTCCGGACCGGGCCCATACACAAGGGACCAATTCACCACAGCATGCAGTCTACACACAACAGTGCAGGGACGGCCTCCTCACTGAGAAGTGCCAGGGTTAAAGACTGGACTTCGGGGAGCGAGCGCCATTCCTGAGTCTGTGAGCAGACATCACTCCCTTGAGCTAGCGCGAAGGGAGGAGGCTTTCGCAGTATTGCTTCTGTAGCGCGGTCAGTTTGAATAAAAAGGTCAGTTACTGGTTCACTCAGCTCGGGGCAGACATGTTCCTTTCTTTTCACAGCACCACCATACATGTTAGAAATAAAAGAAAAAATCCAAGGATCCTTTTAGTGAGAAATGTAACATTTTTGATGCCTCCCTGATTCATATGATCTGGGCATGCCCAAATTTAGAGAGATTCTGTAAAGAGATTTTTCAAACTCTATCAACAATTTTCAAGATCAACTTGGAACCCTGTTCGTTAATTGTTCTGTTTGGTTTTTCTTGTGACTCTATCAGCATCTCAGGGAAAAAGTCTGAGCTTTCACCATATTGAAATGGAAAGGAGATTCATCCCGTACTCGTACACAATGGTTATACGATGTAATGTTCTCTTAAAGTTTAGAGAAAATCAGATATAAAAGACTGAAAGTTTCAATTTATAAAGTTAGGGGTCCATTCTTAGAAATTTTTCTATAATTGAAAGAGTGATTATGTACTATATATTCCAATAATTCTTTATTCTCCAGGGGTGACCAGAGATTCCACGAAATGACTGATCTCTTTTACTTCTCAAACAAATGTCACCTTGATCGGGGGGAGGGGGTTAGATTAGTTTAGTTTTGTTCATTAGGTTTTCCTTCTCTTTCGGCCTATTTATTATAGAATATCTATTTATTTATTTAGTTGTATAGATACGTAAGCAAGATGGTGGCACTGCCGGAGCCGTTGTAGTGGCAGTGCTACCACTGGTCCAGCCCTGCGTGAGTGAAGAAGCGGAGATGCAGTGTTCCCCCAGGGTCTGGCCACCCAGTCAACTGCCTACAGCTCTGCACAGGCTTTGAACAGCCTGTTGAGGGAGGCAACGGTGGTTTTATGTGAAATCTCGCGACCATGGGTTTGCACCCAAGATGGTGGCATCTATTAAATTAGAGAAGCAAAGGAATGGAGCACGACACCAGAGGAGGGGAAGATCACACCCTGCTGAGAGGGAGAAGTGGAGAAGTCCCCATGGGGACAGTTTCAGACCAGAAAGGGGGCTCTGTGGCGGAGGGACCAGTGCATGTGGTGGGCTGCCGGTCACTTGAGGTGAGGAAACCATGGAAGCTGAGGGCTGCTGGAGACTGCAGTCAGGAGATGCATCAGGCTGTGGGCTGCTGAAGACAGTCTCGAACTGGCTGGAGAGGTACCAGGTATCAGAACCGGGATGCAAGGAGGTGTGGAGGGTCCCTGATCATGTTGGAGGTTCGGATCTGGATCTCGGGTCGCCGATGGTTTAGACTGGACTTTGTGTGGCTGTGGGGGCTGCAAAAGTGCTGGAGGTGAATCAATGAGCACTCGGTGTCTCTGGCGGTTGGGAGGGGGCTAACACCTCTCCTTTGCTTCTCTTTCTTTGACTGTAAGAGGCACTGAGGCAATTCCTGTTGGTGGTGAATCTGTCTGCCTTGCAGCAGGCAAAAAGAAATTTCATGTAATACGACATTATTTTATTACTACGATAATAAAATACTTGTCCTGCATATGTATTGCTTGTCTGTATGTGTGTTACACCAGGTGTCTGCGTGTTTTGCACTGTGGACTGTTTCATTGGATTGTACTTGTGCAATTAGATGACAATGCACTTGATTGACATTATGTGATTTGTCTCCACTGTCTTGGATGTTGAGGAAAAATATTAGGGGGGGTGGAATGTGAAGCGGAGTCTTAAAACATCCTTATTGATTGTGACAGCTTTGCACTAATGAACTGCATCTCTTCTGAAATTGAAACAGTGACTACTGTGACAGAGTCCAGAGGACCCCAAACACCAGCAGCATTAGATATGCACCACAACACAGGGTGACTTAAACAAAAGTCGTTTTTAATTATATTTGAACAAGAAAACAGAATTGAACCTTAAAATTATTACTTAACCTACCTAACTACTTAATCCCCCCTCTAACACTAAGTGCAGGTGTGTGTAATGTATATTTAAGATTAGAAAAGTTCTTTAGTTCACAGTCCAATCTCACTGGTCACAGGCAATTCTTGTCCTGTGCGCAGAAGTTAGTATTAACAAAGTTCACCAGTCTTTGGTGCTTAACAGGCAAATAGTTACCACTCAGGAGGGTTCTTGCAGGTTTTCAGAGAGAGATTCCTTTTCCAGGACATCCGCAACTGATTCCTTCTCAATCAGTCTTGCTGACGAAACATTCCCCCTTCAGGGTTCTCCAGATGATCCTCTTCCTTTCAGGTCATGTTTCACACCGCCAGACTTCTCCGTTGACCAGGCAGCCTTCCAAAGTTTGCCAGCTTGTCCTTCAGGAACTGATTTCGGTGTCTCTCCTCTCTGTTTCACATCCTCCCTCTCTGAGACCAAAACTCTTCTCCTCTGCCTGCAAAGATCACATGCTCTCCCAGGCAAGCTGCTGTCAATACTTTGTTGCCTCCTGCAAAAAGCATTCTGCAAAAGTCCTGCAAATATTCGGTGTTTTAAAATGTTTGTGTGGAAGCTGTTCTAACAATTCCTCCCAAACCACCTCTAAATGCTCTGTCACACTACAAAGAATTCCATTGCCGGTAAAGTGAGATTCGGAGATTGAAAAATATGATGTATGAAGGGATATGTGTCATTTTCCTGCTTCCTGAGCCTTACACTTTGCCCTTGGACCGTGTCACCTCATAATGGAAATGTACATGTACTTTACACTTTTGATGGTGCTGCACTAAACTGTTAATCGTGGAGCATCTGTAAAGCAATTGATCAATTGATCATTATGCCTTTGTGACAGAGCATATAGATATGTTTTTGGGAGATAAATTGGGAAAGGTTTGTTACATATAAACACTTTAAAACAGATCTTATTTAAAAATACTGGAGCTCTGCTAATACTAGACATATTGGCCCCACAGCCTTTGCAAGAACTTTGGAGAGTTTCCAAGAGACTTCAGTAATGGATTGTTGTTTACAAAAAGGACACAGATGAAAGATCTTGTCAGAACTGCAGATTGTCTGGAGCTGTTTTAAGAAGGCCAGGTGGTTTTGCAAGCAGAGATAGTCAAACAGACTTTCTCTCAGAGAGAGAGTCACACACACAGATCACTTCTACAGTGTTACAGTCAGCAACAACTGCTGGGACTGGAACAGGACAAGCTGGCAAGCTTGTGGAAAACCCTATTTGGAAGACGGATTCTTATTTCAGTCTGGTCATAGCCCTTGTGGTTCATGAAAGAGAGGAGGACCTGCTCTCTAATGTTTCACTTGGAATAAGTGAAACAAAAAGGAACTCTGTGGTGACATGAAAGAAAGAGGTTATCATCTGGAGAACTCTGAGGGGGAAAGTTTCTTCAGCAAGACACTGAAGTGGCTGATTAAAAAGGAACAACAAATCTCTCTCTGAATACTGACAAGAACCTTCCTGAGCGGTAACCATTTACCTTTCAAGCACCAAAGCCTGGTGAACTTTATAAATGTTAAATTCTGTGCACAGTATAAGATTTGCCTGCAACCGTGAACTTGGATGAATGAGAAGTGAGATTGGACTGTGAAACAAAGAACTTTTCTGAACTGACACACGTGCGCTTAGAATTAGAAGGCGGTTTAAGTTAGGTTAGTTAAGTCAATAGTGATAAGTTAAAGTATGATTCTGTTTTCATGTTTAAAGGTAATTAAAAGTAACTTTTGTTTAACCATTGGTCTTGGTGAATATCTATTGTTGCTAGGTTTTGGGGTCCTCAGGGCTCGTAACATTTTATGGGGACTCGTCCTTTCGATTGAAAATTGGAGTGTTTGTGATTTATTAGTTAATTGTTTTTATTCAAACTAATTTAAAGCTTGTGTGTGGAAAAAAACAACAGCAATGGATGTTGATACATTTTTGTCACAACCATCACCTGCAGAGCAAGATAGAAGAGGAACTGACGGTTATTCAGTAAATGACCTGTCTTGCTTGCGTTATGAAGATCCGTACATCAATGGATGAGGATGTAAAATGAACACTACACACTGGTGATTTCTGTACCATTTTCTCAGGTACCAAGCTCTTGGTTAATGAATCCCATAGCAGATGTCAGCTTGCATCATTCACTCCCCACCTTTTACTGCTCCTGCGTCCCTCTGTACACCTCCTTTCCTCTTTTGTCGTGCACAGGGGTCCTCTCAATTCTTTCCATTGTGCTGGAGACTGGCTCGAAACAGCCTGAAGAATGCAATACTGGATCTCCTTTTAGGGAATGAGGCAGGAAAGGTGACAGAAGTATGTGCAGGGGAACATTTTAGGTCCAGTGATGATAATGCCATTATGTTTCAAGTTAATTATGGAGGAGGATAGGTCAGGGCCTTGGGTTGAGATACTAAATTGGAGAAAGGCCAATTTTGAGGAAATGAGAAAGGATTGAGAATGTGTGGATTGGGTTAAGTTGTTTTCAGGCAAGGATGGGCGAGGTAAATGGAGATCTTACAAAGGTCCGTAGCTCCAAACCCCTCACATCCACATACCTGTGTATTTTTCTTAAATGTTAAAATTGAGCCCACATTCACCATTTCAACTGGCAGCTCATTCCTCACTCTCACTACTCTCTGTGTGAAGAAGTTCCCCCTCATGTTTCCCTTAAACTTTTCCCCTTTCAACCATAACCCATGCCCTGTGGTTTGTATCTAACACCCTCATTGGAAAAGCCTACCTACATTTACTCTGTCTGTCCCCCTCATTATTTTAAATACCTCCATCAAATCTCCCCTCATTCTTCTACACTCCAGGGAATAAAGTCCTAACCTGTTTAACCTTTCCAAGTCATTCAGTTCCTGAAGTCCAGGCAACATCCTCTTCAATCTTCTCTGCACTCTTTCAATCTTATTAATATCTTTCCTGTAGTTAGGTGATCAAAACTGTGCACAATACTCCAAATTTGGCCTCACCAATGTCTTAAAACAACTTTAACATAACTTCCCAATAGGCCAAAAGCTCTCGTTACAACCCTGTCTACCTGTGACGCCACATCTAGAGAATTATGTATCTGTATTGGGTGTAATTGGGAAACACAGCCTTGTGGGCCGAAACAGCCTGTTACTGTGCTGTGTAACAGTATGTCTAGTAGTATGTCTAAGTATTCCCATGTCCCTCTGTTCTACTGCATTCCTCAGTATCCTATCATTTACCCTGTATATCCTACCTTGGTTTGTCCTTCCACAATGCAAAACCTCACACTTGTCTGCATTAAATTCCAGAGAGAGAGTGGAGGTGAGTCACGGGGAGAAAGGGAGACATGGTTTAGTGAGACTGTCAAGGGATACGGTCAGGGAGAGGGACCCAGAGACAAGGATGAAGAGACTGGTGCAGACTGGGAGGGTTACATACTAAGAGAGATTATGTGTGTGTGTGTGTGTGTGTGTGTGTGTGTGTGTGTGTGTGTGTGTGTGTGTGTGTGTGTGTGTGTGTGTGTGTGTGTGTGTGTGTGCGTGTGCGCGCGCGCGCGTGCACATGTTAGAGAGAGAGAGAGGAGAGACAGAGCCAAAGAGAGAGAGAGGAAGAGAGGGGGAAGAGAGAGGGAGTGAGAGAGACACACAGATAGACAGGGAGAAGGAGGAGTAAGAGAAGGGGGAGAGAGAGAGAGAGAGAGAGAGAGAGAGAGAGAGCACTGTAGAGAGAGATAGATGGAGCCATTGGACTAACTGCATCAGTGTTCACGTGCAGCCTGCGCTACTTTCCCATTCCACATGCATTGACATTAACACAATCTAAGCCGAGCTGTTTCACTGCCAATATCTTCAGGCAATCTCTGTTACCAAAGAATGGGATGGAAATAGTTAATCTGTCCAACTCCATTCTCAAAGCCCACTTTATATAACTGGCTCGGACTGCAGGGAGAAGTCGCATATAAATTGGTGAATAATTGTCTGTCAATGGTGGATAACTGTCTGTCAGGATGGAGGCCAGTGATGAACAGCATGCCTCAGAGATCAGTGTCCCTTGTTGTTCGTCATTTACATTAATGATTTAGATGATGGCGTGGTAAATTGGGTTAGTAAATATGCAGACAATATAAAAATAGTGGGAATTGTGGATGTTGACAATGGATGATTTTCGGGGACTGCAGAAGGATTTGGATGGCTTAAATGAGTGGGCTGAAAGGTGGCAGATGGAGTTTAATGTAGATAAGTGTGAGGTGCTTCATTTTGGGAAGAATAACCAAACCAAGACATATGCAGTGAAGTGGGGGGGGGATTGAGGAATGCAGAGGAACAGAGAGATCTTGGAGTAACGGTTCATCGTTCTTTGAAAGTGGGTTCTCATGTTGATAGGGAAGGCGTTTGGAATGCTGGCCTTTATAAATCAAAGCATAGAATATAGGAGCTGGGAGGCGATGTTGAGACTATTCAAGGCATTGGTGAGGCCAAATTTGGAATATTGTATGCAGTTCTGGTCGCCAAATTATAGGAAGGATATCAATAAGGTGGAGAGGGTGCAGAGAAAGATTTTCTAAAATGTTGCTGGGATTGCAGTATTTAGAATATGAAGAAAGATTGAGTAGACTGGGTCTTTATTCATTGGAGCATAGAAGGTTGAGGGGGGATTTGATAGAGGTAGATAAAATTATGAGGGGAATAGATAGAGTAGATCTGAATAGGCTGTTCCCCTTGAGGGTAGGTGAGATTGGAACAAGGGGTCATGGGTTAAGGGTTAGGGGGCAAAAATTTAGAAGTAATATGAGGGGAAACTTCTTCACTCAGAGATGGTGGCTGAGTGGAATGACCTTCCGGAAGAGGTGGTTGCAGCAGGGTCAATTTTGTCATTTAAGAGAAGGTTGGATGAGTGCATGGATGTGAGGGGATTGGAGGGTTTTGGACAGGGAGTGGGTGGGTGGGACTAATGGAGTTCCCTTAAATTGGCGCGGACTAAAGGGGTGGAGATGTAATTGTTATATGGTTATATAAAGGACCTTGGTGGTGATGAATCTCCCCGACACCTGCTTCTGTAAAATCCCTGCATTAAATATGTGGCTGCTGTTAAATTCCCCGCATGTTCATTTTGCCTTTTTCTAGAGGTGCTGGAGCAGTGCTCGGGTGAGTTCCAGCAGCCCTGCACCCCTGATTTTAATGTGTATATTGTGTCACGGTAGGTGTTATCTGTAGAACGCAATCAATGCTGAAGCATCATTAAAAAACAGGAATCAACCACAATCTGTATCTTGCTGCGAGGTGGATGTGCTGCTTGCCTCCTGTGGTGCCTTGCTGAAATAGCCCTGCCACCCCGTAATGGCTGCAGCCAGCAGCCCCAAAGCAGCCCAATAAAATGTCAGCCTGGTGCCCAGAGTGGCGCTTCAGGGCACTTGAGTAAGCAGGATTGGGCTAGCCGGTGTAGACAGCCGCTCCCATGGGCTGTTCTGCACCCACTGCAATTGAGTTGCAACCACTGTACTCCCCAGAGTGCTACAGCACATCCACGAGTCTCCATGAAGTGTGCTAGTAAAAACAGAGCTTGGCTGATAGCAGACGCCATTACATGATGGTCCCATTGCACGTAGTGTTGTTGAAGCTTGACAGTAAAGCGTTGACTAAGATCACCACTTGTGTTGTCTGCTTAGTCGCTGCAATAACCAACATGGTGTCAGAAGTGGGATCACGTGCACCCCAAGCCCGAAGTCTTCAAGTGAAAAGTGAGTAAGCAATGCCACGCTTGAGACACATATGTAACTGTGCCATAATGGCAGACTGATTCAGAAGTCCTGACCCACTCATGTTTGTGGGCCGAGAATTGGTGCATATTCGAATGAGAATACGACATTTTCATTGCAGCAGAACGTAGTGAAATCTGCCTGAGTCAGAACATACATTTCACTAAATTTGATGGGTCCCGAGGCCATCGAAAGGGAAAAGTCATTCATATGCACAAACGAGGTGCATGAACAGGGTATCGTTATCAGCCCGCAGAGTCGAGAGATGACCTCGAGTGTTTAAAAAGAAAATTTTGAGAAATAGGCAATCGACAAAAGAACTTAAGAATTGATGGGCACAGATTTAATACCAGAAACCAGAGGTCTGGCAAGTCAATTCACTCGCACATCAGTGACCTAAAACTCAGGGTAAAGACCTGTTACTTCAGAGTGCTCTGTGAAGAGTTGATTAAAGACAGGATGGTCTGTGGCATCTGCGATGAAGGCATGAGAAAGGCACTGCTGCACAGTGAACTAATACTCGCAATAACCATCTCCAACTCTCTGGCCTATGAAGCCACGGAAGAGAACAACAGAAAGCTAGCCCCTCCACAGCCGCAAGGCGCGAGCGTAGACACAGTCCAGGCAGGACCTGTGAACAGGCAGTGGCCGGAAGCCAGAAGAAGACGAAGCCCACCAAGGTCTACTTGCCTTGGACGGAGTGCAGTAACTGCAGCAGCTACCACATGGCAAGACGAGAGAATTGCTCGGTGTTCAGCCAACAGTGCAGAGCCTGCTGGAATGGGACTATTTTAGCAGATGCTGCAGAACCAGGCAGACACTCACCCCGAGACCCAGACATAGAAGGATGATTAACCAGTTGGAATCTGAGCAAGGACAAGCTAACTCGGACAACGACTATTACGTTGATAGATTGACTCTGCAGACAGCAGGAAACCCAGCAAAAATCAGAAGGAACAAGGAAGCATTTGTAACAATGAAGATTAATGGTAAAGCAACAGACATGAAAGTTGACACTGGGGCCAACTGCAATGTCATGTCACAAAGAACGTTCAGCCAAATGAGGGAGTCAGAACAGATCATACCGTGCTCCAAATCCACAAGCCTAGTGGCATATGGGGGCAGCAAAATCAGAACTGATGGCACAGTGCAACTGTGGTGCTATGTACAAAGACAGCTGCACATACTAACTTTTTTCATAGTCCAAGAAGATGGCCTGCCTCTGCTGGGCCTGAGCGCAAGCATGGACATGGGACTTGTACACCAGATAAACACAGCTGAAGATGATTTGACACATAGAATCCTTTCTGACTACAGTGATCTTTTTATGGAGGAACTGGGGAAAGTGCCGGTGATGTGCTCCATGTGGCTCAACCCGGAAGTGAGGCCCAAGGTCTGTTCAGCATACCGTAGGATGAAGGATAGGGTTAAGGCCGAGCCGGTCAGGATACAGGGTCTGGGCCTAAATACCCCAGTCTCCGAGCCCATCAAGTGGCTATCCTCCATGGTGGCTGCTAAGAAAAAAGATGGATGGGAGATCCGGATCTGCATCGACCCGAGAGACCTCAATAAAGCTTTATAATGATCACTCCATGCAATGCGAACTGTGGAGGAAGTTGCCACAGAGATGGCCGACGCGATTGGAGGGTTCCAACGACTGTTTTATTCAAATTTTTATGGGTAGCGTGAGCTCCACCCCTGCGGGGGAGGTGACGTTATCACGCTCACCCGAGGCGCGCGCTCCATTCAAGCCATGAGGCACGTAGGTCCCCTGACAGTGCCGTCTTCTCGTGGTTGCCATGCCAGTGCAGTGGCACATGCGTGGCCAGTTCGCCACAAGTATGTGTGCTGCCACACAATAACCCCCCCCCCCCCACAGACCCGGCTTACGTGTCTCGCCGGCCAGCCTCGATATGTCAATTGGGCCGTCTCTACTGAGACAGCAAAGGTCCAGGTGTGCCGCCTTGAGGCGGTCGACCGTGAAGAGTTCTCCCTTGCCCCAGTGTCCAAGGTGATCACTGCAGGAATTTTTAGGGGCCTTCGTAAGGGAACTGCAGAGCCATGGCATGCAGACCACGCTGGACTTGGCTGTATCCAGCTCCTTGGGCAAATGGGTCGGCTGGCTGCCATGGTGGGACGGAGGTGGGATGGCTAGCGAGGGGAGCTTACCCCGCAAATCTGTGAACAAGGTCAGATTTTCAGTTGCTGAGCCGGTGTCCAGGCTGAAGAACTCACCACGAAGTGACAGCTGCGTGCCGTAAACCAACTCCGTGGATGATACCTGCAGGTCCTCCTTCGGAGCTGTTCTGATGCTGAGCAGAACCCAGGGCAACTCATCTGTCCAACTGGGACCGGTGAGGTGAGCCATGAGGGCCGACTTTAGGTGTCCGTGGAAATGCTCCACTAGGCCGTTGGCTTGGGAGTGATATGCGGTGACATGGTGGAGCTTGACCCCCAAGAAGCTCACCAACTGTGCCCAGAGGGCAGATGTAAATTGAGTATCTCTGTCACTCGTCATATGTGCCAGGACCCCAAATCTGGCAATCCAGTGGGCGAGTAGGTTCCTGGCACAGGTCTCGGTGGAAGTGCCCTTCAGTGGAATAGCTGTCAACAAGTAATGGGCATCCCTGGATGGCCGTGGGGCCCCACGATGTTGACATATATGTGTTAGAATCTTTTGGCCATGCAATCAAACTGCTGTACCAGGGCTTTTGCATGATGGTGGACCTTGGAGGTCTGGCATTGAGCACAGTTCCTTGCCATCTGGGCTACCTGCTTCTTGACACAAAATGCTCTGCCACCATTCGAACTGAGGTCTTGACTGAGGGGTGAGCCAAATCATGGACCATGCTGAAAGCCTGTGACCTCCACTGCAGTAGGACTACGTGGCGCGGCGAGTCAGCGGAAATGTTGCAGAGCAGCGTGTCGGGGCTGCCGGCAACTTGAGGTCCCATAGCTGGAGCCCTGTGATGCCGGCAACTTGAGGTCCCATAGCTGGAGCCCTGTGCTTGTGTTTCCGTATCCTCCCTCTGTGCCTGCGCTAGCTGGGCATAGTCCAGGCCGGGAACGAAGCTGTGGATGGCGAGCCGTGAAAGCACATCTGCCACAACATTGTCCTTACCCACTTGGTGTCAGATTTAAGTGATGAACTCCGACACATAGGTTAGGTGCCGCTGCTGGTGCGCCAACCAGGGATCTTTTGCCATAGTGAGGGCATGAGTGAGCAGTTTATGTTTGGTGAACATGGTGAATGGCCTGCCCTCCAGGAAATAGAAGAAATGTCTAATGGCCAGGTACAGGGCCAGGTGTTCCCTGTCGAAGGCGCTGTACTTTAGTTCCGGGGGTGGAGGTGTCTGCTGAAAAAGGCAAGCGGGCACCACTGGCCATTGACCCATTGTTCCAGGATTCCCCCAACGGCCATAGCCGATGCATCCACTGAGAGTGCGGTGTGAGCTTCCGGCCGCAGGTGGGCTAGTAGTGTGGCGCTCACCAGGGCATCTTTCGTTGCAGTGAAAGTGCTCTCGGCCTCTTCTGTCCATGCCGGGGCTTTGTCCTTCATGGTGATCAGCATGAACAATGGTTGCGTTTTGCAGGCAGCTCCCGGGATGAACTGGTGATAGAAGTTCACCATGTCAACGAACTCGTGTAGGCCCTTGAGGGTGGTGGGCTTCATCACCTGGCGCATGGCTGCGATTTTCTCTGGTGCTGGTCCGGCCACCAAGATGGTATGGCCCAGGAACTGCAGGGACTGCCTACCGAACTGGCACTTGGCTATGTTAACAGTGACGCCGAACTCTGCCAGGCGGGTGAACAGTGTGCGGTGATGGACTTTGTGCTCGTTGTGGTTCCGAATGGCGATAAGGATGTTGTTAGGATAGATGAACACGAAGTCCAAGTCTCTTCCCACCATATCTATCAGGCGTTGGAAAGTTTGGGCCACGTTTTTGAGGCTGAAAGGCATCCACAATAACTTGAAAAGGCCGAAAGGGGTGATGATTGTGGACCATGTGGAGGGGGGAGGCCCAGGGTCTATCTGATCTATGGACAATTCCCAGTTCCTGCAGTTGGTAGAATTCCTCTTTAGCCAGTTCCAGTTTCTTGGGGGGCAACTGTCTGGCTTTGGCATGCAGAGGGGTCCCTGGGTCAAGATGTGGTGGCAGACTCCATGTTAGGGCATGGCGGAAGTGAAATGTGGCTGCAGGATGGAGGGGAACTCGTCGAGAATACAGGAGTACTCGTCCTTGGGGGCACTGATGGAAGCTATCACCAGGTCAAACGAGTCTGTGGCATCAAGGCAGATGGGCTGGAAGGTGCGGGCGTTAACCAACTGCTTGCCTTTGATGTCCACTAACAGGCTGTGCACCAGGAGGAAATCGGCCCCCAACAGTGCCATGCCCACCAAGCCTAGCACCAACTTCCAGTGGAACTTGTCATTTCCGATCTGGATCTGTGCTCTGCGAGTGCCGAAAGTCCTAATGCAGGATCTTTTGGCTGACTGCAGGGTAGGGCCCCATGCGCAGGTGTGGGTCTCACGGGCAGTTGGGGGGGGGCATGCTCAGTTCAGCTCCGGTGTCTACTAGGAACCATCGGCCGGTGGACTTATCAGTCATGTGCAGGAGGCTGTTCACGTGACCAGTTGCCACAGCCATTAACAATGGTTGGCCGGGTAATTTCCCTGGAATGTACAGGGCAGCTTGCACTTGTGGGCTTGAGCCCCCCAGCATTGATGGTAGAAACACCAGGTGGGGTGGTGCTCTTCCGGCTTGTGCTTGTGGGGCACTTGCGGTCGACTGGGCCCTGAGCGGGTGACCTGGCTGAGAACGGCCTCATTTTCTCGCTTGGTCCACCAGAGGACGTCTGCAAGGGGCATGACTCATTATGAACTGGAGAAGTTCTCTTCTGCCAGAAGCAGTTGTATGTCCTCAGGCATTTTCTCAAGGAACATTTGCTGGAAAAGGAAACAGGGCTTGTGGTCCTCTGCTAACACCAGCATCTTGTCCATGAGGGCAGATGGGATTTTGTCTCCCAACTCATCCAGAGGTAGGAGCCTTGAGATGCACTACTGTGGGGAGAGGCTGAAGGTCCCGAGGAGGAGGTTCTTGAGGGCGAGGTATTTACCTTCCTCCGATGGGTTGTAGATGAGGTCGTCCACCCTGGCACGGTCTCTTCATCGAGCATGCTCACGATGTGGTAAAACATTGTGGCGTCTGATGAGATGTGTCAGAGGTGAAACTGCGCTTTTGCCTGCCCAAACCAGGTGCATGGGCGATGTGTCCAGAAGGGGGTCAGTTTCACCATGACTTCGTTGATCTCTGAGGAATCCATAGCGAGAGCCTAGAAAACTGTCTGGCTCGTCGGGGTCACCAATGTAGCGGCAGCTTCAAGAAATGAAACTCGCAACCTCCTCATTGTGGGGGAAGGTTTCAACGATTGTTTTATTCAGACTTCATGTGTGCCTCTTTAAGGGTAGCGTGAGTTCCATCCTCGCATGGGTGGTGACAATGTCACGCTCATCCGAGGCACATGCTCCGTTCAAACAATGTGACACGGAGGTCCCCCGATGGCGCCATCTTCTCACGGATATCCCACCGGTGCAGCAGTACATGTGGGGCCGGTTCGCCACGAGTATGTGCGCCACCACATTTCTATGTTTTCACAGGGGAAGACCTGCAGCCCTGAACTGTAACTATTGTGGTGTACAGCACCAACATGGATTGTGGTATGTAGGGGGTTGCTCAAGAAAGGGGACGTAGGCAGCTACTCCCATCACAGCCACCATACTCACCATATGCACGAGTACCCGCGAGGCGTGGCAGATAAAAGCAGAGCTTGGCTGATACCAGATGCCATTACTTGAAGTTTCCATTGTACATAGTGTTGATTGAGTTTAACAGTAAAGCGTTGACTAAGGTCACCACTTGTCTGCTTATTCGGTGCAACAACAAAAAGGCAGGTAAGGTGAGGATAGTGGCGCTCCCGATATTTGCGTCCCTATTCTCTTCCCCACCTGATGTACCCTAGATAAGTCTATGTCACTGAGGCACTCACTGTCAGCTTCAACAAGTAAGAGAAAGATCAAGCCATTCTCTTGTAGAATGCTGAACGCATTAACCAAAATATAGAACCCTTGCTCTAATGCAGGGGTGTCAAACTCAAATTCACGGAGGGCCAAAATTAAAAACTTGGACAAAGTCGAGGGCCGAACTAAATATTTATTGAAAATTTTCAACAACATCTGCATGTTTTCTCTTCTTTCAACATATGTAATGTTACTCTTTTTCTTACTAAAATAAATGTTTAATAATAGTTTTGGATAAACTCTTTCATTGTCATTGCCATTGGCCCATTTCCTTTAGCGTCTGAAACCGTGCACATGACGAGTCAATGAGGGATGATTAAAGCAGTGGTCTTCAAACTTTTTCTTTCCACCCACAGACCACCTTAAGCAATCCCTTACTAATCACAGAGCACCAATGGCACAGGGACGCGAGTGGAAAGAAAAAGGTTGAGAACTGTTGTATTGTGGTAACTCCACATCTGATTAGGTTAATTGTTAGGCAAGTGGTCAGAGAAGGACCCCCCCACCCCAAGAAAGGCTTAAATCACAGGAACAAAATAAGCTTCCGTCTCACTGCTCCCAATCTTACACACAGTCCTGATGTGGAATGTGGGGTCGCAGCTCCACGTTCACCCGAGTTCAGGTGCTGTCTGTGTGGAGTTTGTACGCTCTCCCCTTGTCTTGGACCAACAGGTCGGTCGCCTGACAAAAGGCACCCGAACCCCCCGTTGAAACGCCGGCGTCCGGGGCGGTGGAGGAATTTGCTGAGAAGTGTGCGTTGCTCCCACCCCCCTCCCATGGTTGGAGAGGGATTAAACTGCGATCTCACGGCGCTGAGCTCGTCTCCAACAAAAGGAGCGGGAGGCAGCGTCCGCCGCGCATGGAGCGAGGGGGAAGGCATCGCCAACGAGACGTTTGGTCCGGCGTCGCTGCTGAAGCGCAGACCCAGCGAGGATGGTCCCCAACTCCAGCCACGTCTGTGTGTCCGGGAGCCGGGCGGGCTGAGTGCGGCACTCCGATCCACGGAATTCGAGACTCTGAGATCCCTCCACACCTCCGGCGTCTTCATTTTCACCTTCAGTGTGCATGCGCTATACTGGCGCGGTGACCAGCGGGCCAACTCTAATATATATTTAATATGATCTTGTGGGCCAAATATAATTATATCGCGGGGCAAATTTGGCCCGCGGGCCAGAGTTTGACATGTGTGCTCTAATGCATTTGTGGCAGTCGGACAGGAGGCAAGCCCTTGATGTACTTATGTTCAAGATGATTTTATTGTCATGTAATAAAACAGAAAATATATTACACGAAATTTCCTTGAGTCTACCCTAAGGCAGTCAAAGGTTTGCTATCAGCAAAAGTGCCCCCCTCCCCCCACCTTCCAGTCAGAGAAAGAGAAGCAAAATAGAGATCCCCCCCGCTCCCCTGTCACTGAGGGTCCATGGCTTCACCTCCAGGGTTTCCACAGCCCCCGCAGCCACACAGCCTTCAAGCCATCAGCAACTCTAACTCCAGACACACACCTCTAACGTGATCAGGAATACTCCAGCACCCCGTCGCACCCCAGTTCCGATATGAGCTACTCTTCAGCCAGTCTTGATCACACACTTCAGCAGCCCACAGCCTGGTGCGATACCTTTGACCACAGTCTCCAGCAGCCTGAAACCGGGTGTGAGTCCTTTGACCGCAGTCTCCAGCACTCCACAGTCTGCGTGGGTTCTTCACCTCTCTTACAAGAATTCTTTATGAGAAGAGCAAGTCACGAATATTCCAGAATCCTCAAACAAAATTTAGTGTGGTACTATCAGAAAAACAGGCTTTCAGATGAAAATTCAACAAGGGTCCACCAACTCAGATAAACAAGTGGGAGAAGACCATCAACATTCAAGCCTCCTCTGCTATTCATTGTGGCAAATGTTCCATCTCAGGTGGTCACTATTCAAGGAAGATTTAGCCCTGGAACTTGAGCAATGTTTATCCCATAATCGACGTCATGACAGTGCAGTTTCTGTGATTAGTCTTTGTGATCAAATTGCCTGCTGTGTTTCCTCCATTATCATAGCAATATCATTAAAAAAAAATTGGCTGAGATCATTTTGGGAAGGGCTGGAATTAGGAAGATCACATCTGGAATTTGTCTTTTCTTGCTAATTGAAGCTGGCAGATCTCCTAGGACATTGCTCCATTAAGTTGTGTACCCATAAGATGAAGTCTTATAACAGCAGGAGAAGGCCAGAGAAACAGATGGGAAGTGGAGCAAATGGTAGTGAAGGCATCAAGAGGAAAGAAGTGCTTGTGTGAGAGAGGGGATGATTCTTCACCCTTGCTCTGCCATTACATGCACCCACTGACTCCTCATGCAATCTCCTCAAATCCTTTGATTGAACAATTAAAATTGGCCTGTTTCATTCTTGACCACCCTCTGAGGAAGAGTGCTCCAAATATTTACAACTCTTTGAGTGAAGATATGTTTCCTTCTCCTGGATGGTCGATCTCTTTCATTGGCACTCCGCCTACTCTTTCCATGCTCCCTGGGCAGTGGAAGCAGCTCTCAACATCACCCGTCAATCCTTCTCAATATTGTAATCATTAATTTTGGTTAGTGAACAGCATTACAGTACCAGTGATCTGCATTCGAATCCGCCACTGTCCGTAGGGAGTTTGTGCATTCTCCCCATGACCTTTTGGGTTTCCCCCAAGTACTCCATGTTCCTCCAGCTGGACTGTTATGGTGCTGTATGTGGTAAATCACTATATGTATTTAAAGTGGCCGACTGGACCTGTGGCTCCCCCCACAGACCCCTGAATAAAGGTGACTATCCCACAGCCCCTTCCCCAGTTTGGGAGAGTCGACCACCATGGACATGACTCCATACTATTGCTAATAAAAGCAAATCAGTTTAACATAACTTCTAGTCTTTTGGAATTATTGATGGTTAATAAATTGTATTAGCAATAAGTTTTGAATATGGACCAGATTCTGCAGCCAGAGAAGTTGGAAATCGACCTGCAATCACCTAAAGCCTCCACCAACTTCAAACTCTGGCTGCGTTGCTTCGACACATTCCTGCAGGCATCATCTGCCATTGTTCAATCAAGGAAGGGCAAGCTGCAGGAACTACACTCCCGGGTCGGGCCCCTGGTGTACTCAATGATCAGGGATGCTGCGTCGTACCCGGAGGTGATGGGAATCTTGAAAGGCCAGTACCTGAGGAAGGTAAATGAGGTCTACGCGAGACACCTCCTGGGTACTCAAAATCGAGCACTGAGTACCTCAGGACCCAGCAAGCTCTCGGACAGGGATGTGAATGCAAGGGCGTGACAAGGCCTGATCAGGGACACATGTCATTGGCATCAGGTTCAACTAGATCTGGCAGAGACTGTTGGAGCAAGGTGAGCTCATCTTGTGAAGGAGAGTGGAACTGGCAGGCACACTAGAGGTGGCGCACCAGAATATGGAAGCCTACTTGGCCAAAAACATGGCCACCTTGTGGTTATCCTGGATGCCACCATCTTGGGATGTGGAGAACACCTCCACTCCCATGTCCCGCCAGCAACCCGATCATGGCCTCTATACTCCAGAGCATCTGAAGTGCTAATTCTGTGGCCTGAACAAGCACATGAGGAAACACTACTTGGGAAAAAAAGACATTATGCGAAGGTGTGGAAGTCCAAGTCATCCCAACCCAGCAGTGCCATATGTGAGCAATGGGGGCTGCCATCTTGGACACTGCCATCTTGGGACCGCACACCCAAACACTCCACTGCATCTACTGACAGCAATCCAACACTAGTCTCCATCATGCTGGGTCAAGGTAGCTAGCACCAGCTCTCCAGGTCAATGATGTAAATGGCCAGGTGATGAGCTGCCTGTTAGAGCCTGTGGGAACACGGAGAGCTTCATCCACCCTGATGTGGTGCAGTGCTACTCCCTCATGGTAAACCCAGTAAGCCACAAAGTCTTTTTGGCCTCAAAGTCCCAAACGGCTGATGACCGTGTCTACTGAGTAGTGACCCTGACCATATGGGACACAGACTACAAAGACTTTAAACACCTGGTGATGTCACAGCTTGGCACCTCAGTGCAACTGGGGCTGGTTTTAAAAGTGTTTTTAAAAGTGTGATGATGGAGTACGATGGACCTCAACACACTGGCCCACCCCCCCACACTGTCGGTAACCAGCAAGTTTTCAACTGCCACTGCACTCCACCAGCAAACCCCCACCCCCCCCCCCCCAACTGTTTCTGGCCAGCAACCCAAAGATTGCCCACTGTGCACGATCTGCAGGTTCTCAACTCTCAAGATCAGCCCTCCACCATTGTTCGCCAACCTCAACCACGACTGTAAACCCGTTGTCACCAAAAGTAGGGAGCACAGTGCTGGGCACAGGGCCTTTATTGGGTTGGAGGTACAGCAGATACTCAGTGAGTGGATCGTTGAAGCCAGCACCAGCCCCTGGAGAGTCCAAATGGTGGTGGTGAAGAATAGGGAGAGAAACAGAATGGTCATTGACTACAGTCAGCTCATCAACAGATGTCCACAGCTGGATGCATATCCAATATGGTAAATCATATTGAGTACTCTCCACCATTGATCACATACCACCAGCTCCCCATCCACCCAGAGGACCGCTAATACACTGGTTTTGAGGCAGATGGCCACCTCTACCATCTCCTGAAGGTTCCTTTCAGTGTCACCAACAGGGTCTCGGTCTTCCAGCAGGATATGGACCGAATGGCGGACCAGTATGAGCTGCAGGCCACATTCCCATAACAGGACAATGTCACCATTTGTGGCCATGACCTGCAGGATCATGAGTACAACCTCCAAAATTCCTCCAGATGCCAGACTCCTCAATCTCACATACAAGAAGGCTAAATGCATATTTTACACAACCCGTCTGGTCATTCTTGGCTGCATCGTGGAGAACAGAGTCATCGGCCTCAACTCTGATCGCATGCGCCTGCTGTTGGAACTCCTTCCCCACAGCTTCAAAGCCCTGAAAAGGTGCCTTCGTTTCTTCTCCTATGGCTGGTGGGTCCTCAATTATGCAAACTTGCCCTCTCATTAAATCTACTTCCTTTATCCTGATGTCAGAGCCTCATCAAGGCAGACATTGCCAAGGAGATGCACCCTGTGGATGAATCCACCCATTTCCGGGTTGAGAGTGAGGCATCTGGCCTCCCTCTGGCTGCCACACTTAACCAGGTGGGCAAACCCATAGGCTTCTTCTCCCCCATCCTCCAAGGCCCCAAAATTCGACACTCATCTATCAAGAAGGATGCCCAAGCCATTGTCAAGGAGCGATGCCACTGGAGACGTGACTGCTCTGGCAAACTATTTACCTTGCGGACGGACCAACGAGCAGATGCTTTCACATTTAACAATCATCCATGAGGTAAAATCAAAAATGACAAGATATTGAGTTAGAGAATCAAACTTTCCACCTATAATTATGATATCTTGTACCATCCCAGGAAACCCAATGAACATGTGCAAGTGCACAAATAGACCAATTACATGCCCTCCACAATGACCTCTACCACCCTGGAATCACCCGGATCTTCCACTTTATCAAAGCCCTTAATCTGCTTTTCTCCATCAAGGAGGTTAGGACTATGGCCAGAAACTGCCAAGTCTGTGTGGAGTGCAAATTGCACTCTAGCAACCAGACAAAGTGCTCCTGATAAAGGCTGCCCACCCCTGAGCACTGATTTCAAAAGGCGCCTCCTCTCCTCTGACCGCAATGATTACTTACTCAATATCGATGAGTACTCATGTTTCCTGTTCGCCATCCCCTGGTTGGACATGACAACAGCCACAGTCACCAAGGCTCTATGCAATATCTCCACCCTGTGTGGGTTTCCCTGTGGCTGGGGGCCCTCCATTATGTGTGACAAATTATGTCAGTACCTGCTGGCCAGTGGCATTGCCACGAGCAGGACCATCAGTTACAGCCCCTGAGGGAATGGGCAGGTGGAAAGGGAGAACGCTACCATTTGGAAGGCCACCCTCCCAGCCCTGCAGTCTCAAGGGCTTCCAGTCTCCTCCTGGCAAGATGCCTTCCCCGAGGCATTTCACTTGATCAAATCACTCTTATGTACTGCCACCAATGACACTCCACATGAAAGAATGTTTCCCTTCCCTCGGAAGTCCACTTCAGAGAGGGCGTCACAGAGGCAGATCAGACCATCTGAAAGACAATTTGTAATAACACCTAATTTACTTCACCCCACTGGACTCTTTCTAAAACAAGGGGTGAATGTGATATACCACTGTTTGTGGTATATCACAACAGTCTAGACATGCCCTTTGGCTGACTGGACCTGTTGCACCCCCCACCCACCCCACAGATCCCTGAATAAAGGTGACTGTCCCACAGCCCCTTCCCCAGTTCGGAACAGTCGATCAGCATGGACGTGCCTCTATTCTATTGCGAATAAAAGCCAATCAGTTTTGCATAACTTCCAGTCTCTTGGAAATATTGATGGTCCATCAGTGTAAAATGTTAAAAATTCAAGTGCTGCCCATATTCAATTGTCTCCCGGTCAGTTGACTCAGGAAATCAGTTCTAATGGAAATTCAAAGACCTGAAGTATTAACTATATCTTTTTCTGGGGGACCTGCTGTGAATTTTCAATTTACTCTGCTTTTATTTCTGATTTTTAAACCACTGCAGTTGTGTGTGTGGGGGGGGTGGGGGGGGTTTGGAATGTGCTTATTCTTTGTTAAACACTTCAGCTTAAAGTGGAACATATCAGAGCAAACCTTGGAACCTATTTTGTCACTGTAACCTGCTTTGGCTCCTTGAAAAGTGGAGCGTGATAATTTGGCCTGAGCTCACCACCTGACTGTATATGATATCTTAAGATTGGGCTCATGTGCTGAGAAAATAATTCATTTTCAGGTTTATTACCTTAGCATTGCTGGGTAGATTGATCAAATGAACAAATTATCAGAAAGAGTTCAACTGCACAGAAACAGGCTCTTCCCCTCCACTTGTCTCTGCTGACCAACCCAGTCCATTTGCTTGTATTCAGAGCACTTCCCTATTCCTATCCATGTCAGGATCAGGATCAGAATTTATTTTCATGAACAAGTCATGAAATACATTGTTTTGCGGCAGCGACACAGTGAAAACATTTATATTTTAATAATAAAATAAAAATAATAATTCATGAAAACTAAGACAGTGTCAGTGGTTCATTGATCATTCAAGATTCTGATTGCGGCAAGGAAGAAGCTGCCCTTGAGCTGTTGACTGCTTGCCTTCAGGCTCCTGTACCTTTTTCCCAATGATAGCAGAGTGAAGAGGTCATGGCCTGGGTGGTGGGGGACGTTGAGGATAGAGGCTGCCTTTTTTTAAACACACCGCCTCACGTAGATGTCCTCGATGGAGTGAAGTCTGGTGCCTGTGATGTCGCAGGCCGAGTTACAAATAAATAAACATTTTTTCGTAAGTATGAGATCCTTGGATCAAGAGCGTCCTGGCTGGCTGCATCACAGTGTTGTATAGTTGCTTCAGAGAAATAGATCTCAGGTCAATCCATAGGACCATAAAAATGGCAGACAGGATCACTGGAGTCTTCCTCCCCCAATCAACGTGGTCAACTTGGATCACTGTCTCCTTATGCAAAATCATTGAGGACCCCTTCCACCCTGCACACTGCATCTTTCAGTTGCTCCCATTGGGGAAGAGATCCAAGATGATCAGAGCCAGCACCACCAGGCTGAGGAACAGCTTCTTCCCATGGGCAGTGAGAACGCTGAACGACCAAAGGAACTGCTCACAGTAACCATCTGAGGATCTCATACTTATGAAAAAAATGTTTATTTATTTGTATATATGAATACTTGTCCTGTATACGTGTTGTTTTTACGTGTATTGTGTCTAGTCAGTGTCTGAGTGTTTTGCATCGAGGACCAGAGAACACTTTCACTGGGTTGTACTTGTGCAATCAGTTGATAATGAACTTGATTTGACTTCAATACTCCTCTTGATGTTCAAAACCACTATAAGGCCCCCTTCATCCTCCTTCAATCCAGGGAGAAAAGTCCCTGACTGCAAATTCAAGTTTAGTAGTCCCAAGAATATTCTGATAAATCTTCCTGCACTATTTCCAATTTAATGATAGCTTTCCAATAGTTGGGTGACCAGACCTGTGGACAGTGCTCCAACCGTGATCTCACCAACATTTTGTACAGTGGTAACATGACATCCCTGCTCCTGTTCTCAATCCCTCATCCAATGAAGGTAAATGTGCCAAACACTGCCACCATCCTGTCTACCTACGTTCCATGTTCCAAGTTTCACTCTCTTGCATGGCCATGCTTTTACTCCACTCTTGCAGCTTGACCCATTGTGTTTATCTTCAGATTCCAGAATCTACCATTTTCTGTATGTCTCCAGGAACTTTCTGTAATTTGTTCCCACTCTTTTGAGGGAAGGACTCAACTTGTGGCATTTCCTGAAGAGTTCCATTCCCCATCGGTCGTTCCCAGTCATGTACCAAATGTCCTCTGCTCATTAAAATTATGCCAGGATATCTTGCATGTCCAGCTGAGAAAACAGATGGGGCTTTGGTTTGTTCCATGAAAAGAAAGACAGTGCATTAGTATTTACAACACTGGAAGTGTCCCCATGGATTTTATGGTTCAAAAAGAGCTTGAACCCATTGCCTTCTAACTGGATGGATTGGGAAACTGTCTCGCACAATGCTCCAGTCACGAGGTGAAAGATCAATAGATCACAAGGCCTTTTGCTTGTTGCATTTCTGTATTGTATAATTTGGACAATATAGCCAGTTTGCAGGATTGATGCCAGTGGTTACCGATGGTTTTGAATATGCACCATTTCAAATATAACTCTATCCCAGATTTGCTTTCAGTCTTGTTCTCTATTGTTGGGCCTTTCAGGACTCTGCCCTCATTTGTCCATGCATTGGTAGTGTGAAATGTTAAATTTAGACATACAGCACAGTAACAGGCCATTTCAGCCCATGAGTCCGAGCTGTTCAATAACACTCAATTGACCTACAGCCCCAGTATGATTTAAATGTTGGGAGGAAACAGGAGCCCCCAGGTAAAACCCACGCAGGCATGGATAGAATGTATAAACTCCTTACAGACAGCATGTGACAGAGTATATAGATATGCTTTTGGGAGATAAATTGGGGCAAGTATTGTTAGAGTCTTCTTCTTTGGCTTGGATTCGCAGACGAAGATTTATGAAGGGGTAAATGTCCTCATCAGCTGCAGGCTCGTTTGTGGCTGACAAGTCTGATGCGGGACAGGCAGACACGGTTGCAGCGGTTGCAGGGGAAAATTGGTTGGTTGGGGTTGGGTGTTGGGTTTTTCCTCCTTTGTCTTTTGTCAGTGAGGTGGGCTCTGCGGAGTTAGGTGGGCTCTAACAAACACTTTAAAACAGATCTTATTTAAAATACTGAAGCTCTGCTAATGCTAGACATGTCGGGGCTTCAGAGCCTTTGCAAAAGCTTTGGAGAGTGCCCAAGGGACTTCATTAATGGATTGTTGTTTACAAAAAGACAAACAGATGAAGGAGCTTGTCGGAGCCGCATTCTGTCTGCAGTGGAACTTGCTGTACTAAGAGGGCAAGCAGAGAGAGTCAAAGGGGTTTTTTGTCTGTGAGAATGAGACACACATGGAGATCAGTTCTACAGTGATACAGCCAGCAACAGCAGCTGGAACTGGAATAGGACAAGCTGCCAAACTTGTGGAAATCCCCATTTGGAAGATGGGTTGCGAGTTCTTAGTTCAACCTGGTCAAAGCCCTTGTGGTTCATGCAGGAGGAGAGAACTCTCTGTCTAATATTTCACTTGGAATAAGAGAAACAAAAAGGTGATCTGAAAGAAAGAGGTTATCAGCTGGAGAACCCTGAGGGGGAAAGTTTCATCAGCAAGACACTGAAGTGGTTGATGGAAATAAATCAGTTGTGGATATCCTGGAACAACAAATCTCTCCCTGAAAACCGACAAGAACCTTCCTAAGAGGTAACCATTTACCTTGCAAGCACCAAAGCCTGGTGAACTTCATAAATGTTAAATTCTGTGCACAGTCAAAGAATTGCCTGCAACCAGTGAACTTGGAGGAATGAGAAGTGAGATTGGACAGTGAATCAAAGAACTTTTCTGAACTTACACACACATGACATACACGCGAGCTCAGAATTAGAAGGGGGTTAAATTAGGTTAGTTAAGTCAATAGTGATAAGTTAAAGTTTGATTCTGTTTTCATGTTTAAAGATAATTAAAAGGCAACTTTTGTTTAAGTAACCATTTGTCTTAGTGAATATCTATTGCTGCATACACAGACCTATACTTTTGTTAGGATTTTCATGTCCAACTCTTGTTGACATCAAGAAAGTTATTGACTCTTGCAAAACTACTTGAACAAGGATGGTTGCCACAGAGCCCCTCTTCACTCTCTTGTTCTGGCTTGAGCAAACAATGAGGGACTCAGCAGGTCAGGTAGCATCCATCATTCATCCTGCATTCACCGTCTACCTACTCCCATCTGATCCAGCTGATGAGGACAACTGTGTTCAGCCTCTTATTGTAGATACTTTCCCCCGAGTCTGTGGTCAAAAGTATTGAGTTATCAAAATCAGAGACATTTGAAAACATTTTATTTAAATCAGTACCAAAGATTCTGGAAAACTTCTACAGTTGTGCTGTAGAGAGTACTCTGGTTGGTTGTATCACTGTCTGGTATGGAGGCGTCAATTCTCAGTCCATCGAGGACAATTACATGAGGTGGTGTCTTAAAAATGCAGCCTCTATCCTCAAGGACCCCCATCACCCAGGCCATGCTCTCTTCACCATCGGGGAAAAGGTACAGGAGCCTGAAGACCAGCACTCAGCGGCACAAGAACAGTTTCTTTCCCTCCGCCATCAGATTCCTGAATGATCAATGAACCAAAGACACTGCCTGACTTTAATTTTATTTTTCTCATACTATTTTGATTTATTTTGAAATAGGGTTCATATAAATGTTTCCCTGTGATGCTAGGGCAAAACAAATTTCGTGGCATGTTCATGACAATAAATTCTGATTCTGAAAACAATTAAAGTTATTAATTATAAAGCTCATTAAATGATAGCAAATTATTAAAAAAACCTTTATCTTTTTAATATAAAATTATATAATATATAAAATGTTGGAAACAGGAAATGCTAGAAATTGCTGATTTTATTTGAGATTTCCAACGTCTCTGACATGTCAATCTGTAAAGTGCATGTGGCCCTTGGCTCAGTCCGACTGTGCTCCCCACAGATCTTTTTCCCCACAGACACACACAGCACACCCAAGGTTCTCAGCAGCCTTACTTTTCATGCAGTATTATTATTTTCTTTAATATTTATTGTTGCATGATGGTTAAATTATGAATGTTTGCACTGTGACGCTGTCACAAAACACCAAATTTCATGACTTATTCATGACCATAAATCCTGATTCTGATTTTCCGCATTCACAAGAGATTCTACGAGTGCTGGATTGAATATAGTTCCTGTATTTTCACCCCCATACAGATTTCCCTCTGTGCCCCAAGGCACAAACACAGAATTCACTGTGTTCAGTGGGGATCATGTTACCTATCCTGACAGATTAAATTAAATTAAATTTTTCATTTTTAGACGGACAGCGCAGTAACAGGCCATTTCGGTCCACAAGTCCATGCTGCCCAACTTACACCCCATTTACCAACACCCCCGGTACATTTTCACAAGATCACAAGATAAAGGAAAAAAGTAGGCCATTCAGCCCATCAAGTCTGCTCTGCAACTCCACCCTGAGCAAACCGTTCTCACATCCAGTTCCAAATTCTGGCCTTTTCCCTACATCTTTTGATACCCTGACTAATTAGATACCTATCAATCTTTTCCTTAAACTCCCCCCAGTGATCGGGCCTCCACAGTTGCATGTGGCAATGAATTCCACAAATCCACAACCCTCTGGCTAAGGAAATTTCTCCTCATCTCTGTTTTAAATGGGTACTTTCTTACTCTAAGACTGTGCCCTCTTGTTTTTGAGGGGTGGGAGGAAACCAGAGACCCCAGGAAAAACCCCAGGCGCTGCCATGGATATGGACCCGGGAGAGTGGGGAGTGGTGATATTGCACTGCTCACAGGGTCCTGATAGCTCCATACAGACTTTAAATGGCTTGTTACAGGAGCCGACGGTGCTTTATTAAAAAAATTCTGCAACCACGGAGGTCTGTGCCCAAGATGGCAATGCCTCTGCTGGACAGCATACCACGAGAGTTGTTGCAGTCTTCGGGGGGAAACAGGGAGAATACCCCTTGCTGAGAAGAATAGATGACAACCACTACCCCCCCCCCCCCACCACGCCCCGACCTTGGGAAGGTGATCAGCAGACCATCAAGCTGACCTACAATCCCCGATAAATTTTTGAAAAGTGGCAGGAAACCAGAACACCCAAAAGAAACCCACACAGACACAGGGAGAGATCCTCCGATTCAAATCCAGGCAGCTAGCACTATTGCAGCTTTGCACTAACCGCGCCACCCCTTAATGAACAAAACAAGCATGACATCCAAGTAGTTTTCTGGGTAATGATATATTCCTGTTTATGTCCTTGAAATAATACACGATACATTGACAAGATAATTAAACCGGATGCACTTCAAGTTGGGATATACACTGCATGAAGCACTCTTCCAGAAAGTTGGAAAACAAAGGGAGAAACATTTTTTACAAGAAGTGGACTCATATTTTCTTGTAGATATAAATGGTTTTGAGTGTAGAAAACAGCGAGAGTTCAAGCACACCAGAATGTGTCCTCACAGGGTGGTTTGGGATTGGGGGCAATGGGGAAGCATACACATGGTAAAACATAAATGACAACAGCACGACGCTGAATTTTCTTTCATCTGGGTCATGGATAACACTGCTCCAAATTGCAAGACATTGCTGAAGCCCTAACCAGGTCACAGCGAATTCTCCAGCACTAATACACTGGAGCTGTGGTAAACAGTGAGGCTTGAAGAGGCAGCAGTTCTTTCTCCTTTCTCTTGAGAAACAAGGTCCCAATCTGTTTGTAGCATTGTCTCTGTGATAAGGCGATGCTTTCGGGACCAATTCATGTCAACACACTTTTTCCAAAGCAATCACAACTTTCCCTCTCTCTCTTTTCCTCTCTCTCTCTCTCTCTCTCTCTCTCTCTCTCTCTCATCTTCAGTAAATTTGTCTGCATTATCTCCACAGGGGTATCGTTTTCAATTAAGTCGGATGGATGAGGAAACCTGAATTCTTCTCAGCTCCGGACTCCTAGGATATCAGGATTGTTAGGGTGAAACTGGAAATGGCCAGCCATGCCACAGTGGCAAGGGCATGTTTACCAGAGCACTTTCCATTCCTGGGATTCGTATAGCTTTTGACTTTGTCCATGTCTTTGATCTTGTCCTGGTTTAGGACAGGGACCTGTGTCTGTAAGAGGAAATAGTTTCAGCCATTAGTCCTTCTTCAAATAATATACCATATATACTTGTGTAATCATCAATATTCTATAAATGATGACCCCTCAACCCCTTCCCCCATTTTGATCCCAGGCACCCGCCCACCCTGACCATGCATCTTCACCATGTCTACCCACCCATTCAACCTCCAGATGCACCAGCCATAGGCTCTCTCCTAGGCGCCAACCGCACGTGCATCCAAACACCCGATGTCCCAACCACAAATGTACACCCTGCCCGCCCACCCATCCGACCTCCCGACACTTGACCATAGGCTCACCACCTGGTCCCACCCACCTGAGCTCCCAACTTCCCGACTGTGGACACACCACCTGGATCCAACCACCCGAGCTCCGAAATTCTCAACCGTGGACTCACCATGCAGTCCCGTCCACCTGATCTCCCAATTCTTCAACCGTGGATTCACCACACAGTCCTGCCCATGTGAGCACCCAACTTTCCGACCATTGATTCACAATCCAGTCCACCCTCCTGAGTTCCCAATGCCTAACCATGGACTAACCACCCGGTTCCACCCATCCGAACTCCGAACTTCCCAACTGTGGACTCACCACCTGGTCCCACCCATCTGAGTTTCCGACACACAACTGTGGACTCACCACCCAGTCCCACCCATCCAAGCTCACAACTTCCCGATCATGGACTCACCACTCAGTCCACCCACCTGAGTTCCCAACTCCCCAAACGTGGATTCACATTCCTGTTCCGCCCACCTATTCTCCCAACTCCCTGACTGTGGATTCACCCCCAGTCCTGCCCATGCAAGCTCCCAACTTCCCGACCACTGACTCACCACCCAGTCCATCCACCAGAGTTCCCAACACCCAACCAAAGACTAACCACCCGATTCCGCACATACGAGCTCCAAACTTCCCGACTGTGGACTCACCACCCGGTCCCACCCACCCGAGCTCCGAACATCCCGACCGTGGACTCACCACCCAGTCCCACCCATCTGAGCTACCAACACACTGTCCATAGGCTCACCAGCTAGTCCCACCCATCGGAGTTCCTGACACCCAACCATGGACTCATCACCTGGTCCCACCCATCCAGGCTCCCAACTTCCCAACCGTGGACTCACATCCCGGTCCCGCTCACTTAATCTCCCAACTCCCCGACCGTGGATTCACCACCCATTCTCACCCATCCAAGCACCCAACTTCCCAACCATTGACTCACCACCCGGTCCACCCACCTGAGTTCCCGACGCCCAACCGTGGACTAACCACCCGGTTCCGGCCATCTTAGCTCCCAACTTCCCTTTTGCCATTACGAACTGCCATCCGAGTTCATGACACCCAACCCTGGACTCATCACCTGGTCCCACCCATCTGAGCTCCCAACTTCCCGACCATGGACTCATCACCCGGTTCACCTACCTGAGCTCCCAACTCCACAACTGTGGATTCACCACCCGATCCGTCCATCTGAGTTTCTGACGCCCAACCATGGACTCCCCACCTGTTTCCACCCATCCGAGCTCCCAACTTCCTGACCGTGGACTCACATACTGGTCCCACCCATCTGAGCTCCCAACTTCCCGACGTGGTCTCATCACCCAGCCCCGCCCATCCAATTTCCCGCTGTCTTAAAGAACGCAAGAACTTACCATGGTCACAAGTGGCATCTGTGTAAAAGTTTATCCCCCCCTCAAAATTTGAACAAAAATATTGGTCCAAAATATTCAACAAGGATATTTGTACAAACGGTAATAGAAGAGAAGAAGGCCATTTGGCCCAATATGCCCATGCCAGTTCACAGGAGATCAATATCATTAGACCCATTCCACCATTCCAATTTCCCTATGCTAAGCCACACACTGTCCCTCACACAGACCATCAACTTTCCTTCTATTGCAGTAGCTCCTTAATCAGAGCGCCTAGACAAAAGCCATGATCACACAGAGAGCACTTGACAGCTGCACCAGAAATCCGGATTAAACCCAAGTCTCTGGAGTGCATGTGACACAAGCAGTTTCTGAGTGGCCTACTTCTTCTCATATCTTTTGATCTTGTGCAACCGGCGATGTGATACATCCTCACCTTTGTTTATAAAACCCTCTTTTTACCCCTTCTTATCATTAATCACCTCTCCTTCATTTCTGGTTTCTCAATTGTCACCAAATGTAATTGCCTCACTACATGGTCACCAAGGTCCTTAGTGCAGGAAACCCTCTTTAGAACCTTTCCCTTTGATCAACTCAATAAGATTGAAAGAATCCAGAGAAGCTTTACTAGGATGTTGCCTGGACTTCAGAAACTGAGTTACAGGGAAAAGTTAAACAGATTAGGACTTTATTCCTTGGAGCGTAGAAGAATGAAGGGAGATTTGACAGTGGTTTACAAAATTATGAGGGGGACAGATAGAGTAAATGTAGGTCGGCTTTTTCCACTGAGGGTAAGTGAGATACAAACCAGAGGACATGGGTTAAGGGTGAAAAGGGAAAAGCTTATGGGGTACATGAGGGGGAACTTCTTCATATGGTGTGGTGGGGGTGTGGAATGAGGTGGTGAATGTAGGCTCAATTTTAAATTTAAGAAGAATTTGCACAGGTTCATGGATTGGAGAGGTGTGGAGGGCTATGGATTGGGTACAGGCCAGTGGGACAAGGCTGAAAATTAGATCAGCACAAACTAGAAGTGCTGAAGGGTCTTGTTTCTGGGCTGTTGTGTTCTAAGGTTCACCTGTTCAGATCTTCTTCAATACAGGTGCTCCCTGACTTTGGACCTATGCGACTTATATCCATCGTGCATACAACCAAATTTATTTTAAAAATATATGAGAAAATATATAAAATTTATGTGGTTTATGTTGTATTTGACAAACTATAACTGAGATACAGAGTATGCAAGAGCCATAATGTGCGTACTTACCTTGTTAGTCTGTAGGTTGGGCGCAGACATCTTGTGCACATGCGGGGTCAGTTTGTGATATGGAGTTTGGTTGGTGCAAGTGCAAGAGTTAAGGGTGCAGATTCAATATCATCAGGGCGCTTAACTCTCACAGCCGCACCATCCAAACTCCAATATACGAACCGACCGTGCATTTGCCACTGAAAAATCACGCATGAGCACATGTATCAAGATGGTTGTGCCCAGCCTACAGACCCCAGGATGCCGGCTAACAAGGTAGGCATGGACCAGAATGTGGAAAGATTCACCAAGGTTGACAAATTCAGGAAGGTTTAAGTTGTTATTGTCAAATCTACGATGAAAAAAAAGATTTGATTAAAAAGTCTGCTTTAAGATTCAGTACTCCACACATGCGGGCAAAATTCCGACTTGCGTCCATTTCGAGATATGACTGATCCCTTGATCCCAATTAAGGTCATAAGTCAAGGAATACCTGCATTTCTGGTGTCACTCCTGTGAAGTGTCTTGGTATGTTATATTATGGCTTTATAATATTCAAACTTCTTGTTCTACTTCCTCCCGCCATCTTGTTCTAGGTATTGAGAAAGGTACTCACTGTTCTGAGAAGATCTTTTCTACTTTTGGTAATAACTGCCGTCATTCTGGTGAGTACTTAACCTTGCTTCGACCACAGTTTCTCTAACATCATGTAAGCCTATTGCATTTAATAAAAGCATGCATCAAAATGAGACAAACCTCAGGATGGCAGTTGTTCAGCTCTTTGGATCTATTGAACTTTGGTGCATTACCCTGGAACAAGAAGACAAGAGCAGATTATGTCAGTAACATACTTAGCTCAACAGGCTCCTTCCATGCTGTTGATGTCCAAATGTCTTTTTCCTCATGCTATCCCCCCACCCCCACCCCCAGCCACAAAAATTACACTTTTCAAAATGCAGTCACTGTGGTTCAACGGCAGCTGCTTTCCACAAAGTAAGCTCCCACATGTAGTGATGAAATCAAACCCAGATAACTTGCCCGGTTTGTGAAAAACAGTGGCTGAAAATATCAGAACAAAGTTCTCTGCTCTCCACAAAATAACATCATGAGATCTTTTACATCTGCAGATGGGGTGGGGGAGGGGAAGGGGGTGAGTCTGTAATCCCACCCAAAACATTGGGACCTTCAACTGTGCAGCAGCCCCTCAGTACAGCACTGGAAATGTTAAGACTAGGACTCTGCAGAGGGGCTTGAGTGCAGAACCTTCACAGCTTTTAGAACTGCTACTTTGTCTTGCCCGTGTCCTCTCTCCATAACTTACTAATACTTTGGCTTGTATATCAAACCTAACTGCTGGACCGATAGCTTGTATTATATTTAATATCCTATATTTTGCAGGAGGACCTCAGTTTTCTTCAGGCTGACTTCCAGGCCAAACATTTTGGCAGTTTCCGCAAAACAGGACGTCATGCACTGAAGAGCTGGCTCCCCACCATGACTACCAGCCCCCCAACATCTCCATCGGGCACACAAAACTCAAAACGGTCAACCAGTTTACCTATCTCGGCTGCACCATTTCATCGGATGCAAGGGTCGACAACGAGATAGACAACAGACTCGCCAAGGCAAATAGCGCCTTTGAAAGACTACACAAAAGAGTCTGGAAAAACAACCAACTGAAAAACCTCACAAAGATTAGCGTATACAGAGCCGTTGTCATACCCACACTCCTGTTCGGCTCTGAATCATGGGTCCTCTACCGGCATCACCTACGGCTCCTAGAACGCTTCCACCAGCGTTGTCTCCGCTCCATCCTCAACATTCATTGGAACGACTTCATCCCTAACATCGAAGTACTCAAGATGGCAGAGGCCGACAGCATCAAATCCACGCTGCTGAAGATCCATCTGTGCTGGGTAGGTCACGTCTCCAGAATGGAGGACCATCGCCTTCCCAAGATCGTGTTATATGGCGAGCTCTCCACTGGCCACCGAGACAGAGGTGCACCAAAGAAGAGGTACAAGGACTGCCTAAAGAAATCTCTTGGTGCCTGCCACATCAGTGGGCTGATATCGCCTCAAACTGTGCATCTTGGCACCTCACAGTTCGGCGGGCAGCAACCTCCTTTGAGAAAGACCGCAGAGCCCACCTCACTGACAAAAGACAAAGGAGGAAAAACCCAACGCCCAACCCCAACCAACCAATTTTCCCTTGCAACTGCTGTAACCGCTGCCTGTCCCGCATCGGACTTGTCAGCCACAAACGAGCCTGCAGCTGACGTGGACATTACCCCTCCATAAATCTTCATCCGCGAAGCCAAGCCAAAGAAGAAAGATATTTTGCAATTAAAATATGGAGGCCAATTGGACCATTGAGTCAATATTAGCTCAAATTTCATTAATCCCATTTCTCCCTTTATTTTCTTGCAATCTATTCTTTCTTATTTCCTTGCAATTTACTTTCTTTATTTCTTTGCAGTTTCCTTCATTTCCTTTCCTGTTTCCTTACAATCTATTCTTTCTTATGTGATTTTTTCATTTCCACTACCAGCCGTCTACATCTGGGGTTATTTGCAAGTAGCCAAGTCAGATCAGAATCAGAATTTATTGTCATGAACCAGTCACAAAATGTGTTGTTTTGCGCCAATATCACAGCGTAAACATTCATAGAAAGCACCTTACAATCATAAATAGTGCATGAAAAGTCAAAGTCAGGCAGTGTCTTTGGATCATTGATCATTCATTCAGGAGTAAGGTACCAGTCTGCAACGAACATGCCCTTATGATGTGGGAGGAAACTGTTGCACCCCTGGGGAAACTCCGTGGCCACAAGGAGACGATGAGAACTTCACACAGGCATCAATGGGTTGGTGTGGTGTGGGTGGCAAAGAACAAAGCTGGAGGCTCGGACCTCTGAGGCAGCACCAGGCTGCTGCCCCAAGGACCTCCCAGTCGACGTGATTCCGATGCCACACCTGTAAGTGTGGATGTTCCAAACTCTGCGAGAGGTCCTTGTTGCTCTCATTCTAACTGCATTCTGATACTGTGTTTCTGTGGCAAACAGCTGACTTTGCAGGTTTAATGCTCGGTTGATTGGACTTACCACAGTTTTAGTGACTCGTTCCCCAACCCTCCATGACTTTCAGTCGAGATAAACACATCTGCAGGAAGTTTTGGGTAATGTCCACGTTTTGCATTAGGTTATTTTGCATTTAAATTGAATTTTTAAATGTAATTTTATATTTAACTTTTACTTGCAGTATGTTAGAAGCGATTTAAGCCCATGCAGCCCAATTACACCCAAATTAATTAATTCCATCTGACCACCATCCAAATGCAGACCTTTCTTTGGATGGGTTCAGCAATATTCTTCTGATTAAACAGGTTGACCATCACACAATGTGCATTTGTAACGGCAGTGCTGCCTCAGGTATGGATCCAGAAGAGTGGGGAGCGGAGATACGGCACTGCTCTGCAAGATCCTATTGCCTGGTCCTGGAACATAGCGGCTTTAAATGGCTTGTTACAGGAGCTGAAGGTGTTTTTTAAAAAATCCTGCAACCACAGAGATCTGTGCCAAGATGGACAGTGCACCATGACAAATGTTGCAGTCTCTAAGCGAGCAGTGGACTAGTGGAGCATCAGAAATGGGGAGAACACCCCTGTTAAGAAGAAGAAGGAAGATGTAGTGTATATGGATTTCACCGGGGCATTTGATAAGTTAGCCCATGCAAGTCTTATTGAGAAAGTAATAAATCATGAGATCTAAGGGGACATTACTTTGTGGATTCAGAACTGGCTTACCCACAGAAGGCAAAGAGTGTTTGTAGACGGGTCATTTTGTCCATGGAGGTCGGTGATCAGTGGTGTTCCTCAGGACTTTGTTCTGGGATCCTTACTCTTCGTGATTTTTGTAAATGATCTGGATGAGGGAGTGGAGTATGTTTGCTGATGACATAAAGATTGGGGTGTTGTGGATCATGTGGAGGGCTGACAGAGGTTACAGCGGGACATTGATGGAATGTGGAAGTGGGCTGAGAAGTGGCAGATGGAGCTCAACCCAGACAAGTGTAAAGTGGTTCATTTTGGTCAGTCGAATATCATAGTATTAATGTTAAGACTATAGGCAGTGTGGGGTCAGAGGGATCTAGAGGTCTGAGTCCATAGGAAGCTCAAAGCAGCTGCACACGGTGATTCTGTGGTTAAGAAGGGAAATGGTGTATTCGTCTTCATTAATTGTTGAATTTAATTTGGAAGCCAAAAGGGAATGTTGCAGCTATATAGGACCCTGGTCAGACCCCACATGGAGCACTCCGCACAATTCTGGACACCTGACAACCAGAAGGATGTTGAAACTTTAGAAAGGGGGCAGAGGAGATTTACAAGGATGTTGCCTGGTTTAGGGAGCTGGCCTTATAAAGCAGGTTGAACGAACGCCCTTTTCTCCTTGAAACAGCAGAGGATGAGAGGTGACCTGATAGAGGTGTTTAAGATGATGAGAGGCATTGATTAAGTAGACAGAGGCTTTTTCCTAGGACTGAAATGGTTGCCACAAGAGGTCACGGGTTTAAGGTGCTGGGGAGTAGGTACAGAGGAGATGTCAGGGGTAAGTTATTTTATTCAGTGAGTGGTGGGTGTGTGGAATGGGCTGCCAGCAACAGTGGTGGAGGTGGACATGTTAGGGTCCTTTAAGAGATTTTTGGATAGGTTCATGGAGCTTAGAAAAACAGAGGGTTTTTGGACAGTTTGGAAGAACTTTGTGGGCCGAAGGGCCTGTATTGTGTTGTCAGTTTTCTGTGTTTCTAAGAAGAGATGATCCCACAGGGAAGGTGACCATGGTAGCGGACTAGTGAGGGACTGAGCGGCTGAAGAACCCACGCAGGCTGCAAGCTGTCGGTGGCTTGAGGTCGAAGGACTGGCGCAAGCTGCAGACTGCTGGAGATTGGCTCGTGAGAGCCGGGGATCAGAATCAGGATTTGAGAGGGTGCTGAGGGCCAGAAGGGCTCCTGAGGGGCCTTGGATGCTGAAGGCTTCCTGATCTGGATCTGGAGCTCCAGTTGCCGAGGGTTAGAGTCTGTACGGCTGCGGAGGCTGCGGGAGGAGCGCTGGAGGCAAACCCACTGACCCTCAGTGACTCAGAAGGGACTCTCTTTTACTTCCCTTTCTCCTATCACTAGGGGCAGCAGCTAATGCTCATGCCAACTCATCCTTTGACTTACAGCAGGCAGAAGTATACCACGCCTATTACATTTTCATGTATAATACATGACAATAAAAGGAACTTTGAACAGTCCCTCAAATCATAGCAGAAAGACTGTTGGATCAAGGCCGTAAAATGGAGAAATTAAGACATACTCTAGCAGCAGTTTCATTTAACTGACTGGTCGCTCTTCGATGAATCCCACTGCTACTCATGCCTATTTATTGTTAGAATAACGTCACTTCATCCCCAATAGGTGCAAGTACAGTTAAACCCCTGCTATCTGGAATTCAAGAAACTGGTATCTGGCAAAAAAAAAGGGAACGTAAATAAATAAATAACACCAGAAGATGAATATAAATAAAGATTGAATGAAAGAGTAAATGTTCTCTGAAGTAAGAACCTTTGGTGAAGATGGGAGCAAATATTCAGCCAGTGGAGGACCTTGGCCATGCTTTGCTCTTAGCAGCTGTTTGAATAAAGTTTCATTTGAATGAAATGGCGTCGCCCGGGATGAAGAGCTGGATGGTGCCGCTCGCCATTGGGGTGACCCTCTTAAAGTGTCTCCTTATCCTTGCCGAGTAAGAGTCTTTATCTTTATTAGTGTATTTTAAGTACATTAGTAAGGCTTTATGTAAACCTGGGGGGAGGGAGGTTAATTATGCTGATGGTATAGTTAGCGCCATGCTGTTACAGCGCCAGCGACCGGAGTTCAAATATAAATTTAAATTTTGTAAGTTACGGCAATTACCTGATTTAGGTGAACTTTACATATTTAAGGACTACAATACTGATTTTTTTTTCAAATCACTGTCCCTCGGAAGCAACCTGAGTACACAGGAGGGAGTGCGGTATTTTGAATTCAATAGCATGGTAGAGCAGGACTGTATCTTCTGGGCAGCATCTATTTATATCTGTGTGATGAGAACTCATACTTTCCCCTGTTTCTCAAACTTATTTCGAGTTTGGAATCTCATAAATAAGTTAATATCATTAAAAGTTACTTCCATCCACTTATCAGTTCTTGCTCAAATCTCCTGCTCTAATTGTTCAACTTGCTTTCACTTGTTAAAGATCTGGTCTTACATTTACATGTACAGAATTGTTTAGACCCGTAAAGAGATGGTGACCTTGAAAGCAGTCAGGGAATGATTCTAAGAACGAGTGATGAAGTTGGACGACGCACTGCTGACAGCAAATGGGGAATCTCTCAAGTAGGTCACTGCGTGCATCAAAGCTCTCCTCCTCCTTCTCTGCATCATGTTCAGAGATCCATCAATCTCTGACTACGAATGATCTCTGGA
This sequence comes from Narcine bancroftii, assembly GCF_036971445.1. Taxonomy (NCBI): domain Eukaryota; kingdom Metazoa; phylum Chordata; class Chondrichthyes; order Torpediniformes; family Narcinidae; genus Narcine; species Narcine bancroftii. Next base: position 93,741,008 of record NC_091470.1, on the reverse strand, counting down.
GATATTAATGAATTCGAACATGGTTATTTCCCATTTTAAGCTGTATATATTTTCATACGATATTCAACCAAAATACATATCTTTCACTTTCTTGGAGCCAAAGCTGTGGGTTCAAACCAATCGCAAGGTCTCTTCTGCTCCTATTGCCAAGAGAATATCTTTTGAATGAGTCTTTACTGAGATCCTGACTTCAGTGTTCATAGCAAATGATATGGCTTGTTTTTCCAGATAGACCAAGTCAAGTTTATTGCACAAGTACAACCTGATGAAACAGCGTTCTCCAGTCCTCGGTGCAAAACACCAGACATAACACACATAGAGACAAACAATACATCTGCAGGACAAGTATTCACAAATATAAATAAATAAATAAACAGATAAATAATTTCAGAACTATGAGAGCCCGGAATGGTCGTTCTCACTGCCCGTGGGAAGAAGCTGCTCCTCAGCCTGGTGGTGCTGGCTCTGATCCTCCTGAATCTCTTCCCCGACGGGAGCAGCTGAAAGATGCTGTGTGCGGGGTGAGACAACGATCCAGGTCAATCACATCAATGGAGAGGTGGGAGACCCCAGTGACCTCCAATCCATTTCTCTGCAGTAACCATACCCACACTGTGATGCAGCTGGCCAGGATGCTCTCAATAGAGCTGACATAATGGTGGCTGGTAGCCTTGCCTGCTTCAGTCTTCTCAGGAAACACTATTGCACTTTCCTGACAAGTGAGGAGATGTTGTGTGTGCAAAATAAGACACTAGTTAAGTGAACTCCAAGGAACATGGTGCTCTCCACTCTCTCCACTACAGAATTGATGATGTGTAGTGGAGAGAGGCTATCCCTGGTCCTCCTGAAGTCCATGATCATCTCCTTCATCTTGCCTACGTTGAGACTCAGATTGTTACTCTTGGACCGTATCACGAGATTATCCACCTCTTCTCTGTCGTGCGACTCATCGTTGTTGCTGATGAGGCCGACGACGTTCGTGTCATCTACAAACTCATGACTCTGTGGAGGCTGGATCTGGTGATGCCGTCATGGATCAGTAGCGTGAAGAGGAGCAGGGTGACCATGGAATGGCTTGACACAATCGTTTTTTAAGTTCTTTGTTTGGGGCGTGGGCATCACTGCAAGGATACCTCTGTGGTGCTCGATAAAGAGTTTAAGAGTTCAGGTTCAGAAACTAAAAAGGAGCCACGATATTGTTACAAATCAAGGTGAAGTGGGCAGTATTTATATCTGTGTGATGAGAGCTCATACTTTCCACTGTTTCTCAAACTTATTTCGAGTTTGGAATCTCATAAATAAGTTGGAATAGAGAGCAGTACAATTTACTAAGTCCTTAGGAAATGCACGGGTAGTGGCAGCATTTGGTTTTGCTCTCTGGTCTTTAGCCTCTGGAGAACGACTTGAATCCAAAGCTGTAACACTGAGGAGAGAATGCTGGTTGTTGGATTCCAGATGAGACTTGCAAATTCTAAGGCTTATTACAGGAAATATTTAATATACTAAACACACACAGTTATATTGGAGGAACTCAGCTGGTACCGTAGCGTCCACCAATGTTTCAGGCCTAAACCCTTCAAGTTTTAAGCAAAAAGCAGGCAGGTGTGTGAATAAAGACTGGGAGAGAAAAGGGGAATAATGGGAGAGGCAGGAATCCAGACCAACAGTAGGTATTCATAGGTTCCGATAAGAGGAAAAGTGAGAATTGATTTTGGCTCTCTGAAAGGAGACAGAGGGAAAAGGGAACAGAGAGAGAGAGAGATGGAGACAAGAGACAGAACAAGAGGGAAGGAGACAGGGAAGAAGAAGGGGATGGGTTGTTTTAATGGAATTTGGAAAAGTCGATATTAATGCCGTCTGGTTGGAGGGGGCCCAGACTGAAGATGAGGTGTTGTTCCTCCAATTTGCAGGGGGATCTTAGTCTGGCAGTGCATGAGACCATGGGCAACATATCCACAAGGGAATGGGATGGGGAACTGAAATAAGTGGCTACTGGGAGATTTACGCTATTGCAATGGAGAGAGCTGAGGTGCTCAACGAAGTGATCTCCCAGTTTATTCCCAGTCTCTCTGATGTAGGGGAGGCCACAACGGGAGCACCAGATGCAGTAGGTGACCCCTGCAGATTCACAAGTGCAGTGTTGCTTCACTTAGAAGGACAGTTTGGGGCCCCGAATGGTGGTGAGGGAGGAAGTGTGGGCCCAAGTGGAGCATCTCCTGCGGTCACAGGGGGAGGTGCCAAGGGACAAATGGTGGGGAGGGAGAAGAGAATCAGGGAGTCATGGAGGGAGTGGTCCCTGTGGAAGGTGGTGAGGGGAGGAGAGGGGAATATGGTGGGATTGAGTAGTAGGTGGTGGAAATGGCGGAGGAGGATGTGTTGGGTGCAGAGGCTGGTGGGGTGACCATATAACCATATAACCACACAGCACAGAACAGGCCAGTTCGGCCCTACTAGTCCATGCTGTAACAAATCCCCACCCTCCTAGTCCCACTGACCAGCACCCGGTCCATACCCCTCCAGTCCTCTCCTATCCATGTAACTATCCAGTCTTTCCTTAAATGTAACCAATGATCCCGCCTCGACCACATCTGTCGGAAGCTTATTCCACATCCCCACCACCCTTTGCGTAAAGAAATTTCCCCTCGTTCCCCTTATAATTTTCCCCCTTCAATCTTAAACCATGCCCTCTAGTTTGAATCTCTCCCACTCTTAATTGAAAAAACCTATCCATGTTTACTCTGTCTGTCCATTTTAAAATCTTAGACACCTCTATCAAGTCCCCCCTCAATCTTCTACGCTCCAGAGAAAAAAGCCCCAGTCTGCACAACCTTTCCCTATAACTCAAACCTTGAAATCCTGTCAACATTCTCGTGAACCTTCTCTGCACTCTATTTTGTTTATATCTTTCCTATAATTTGGTGACCAAAACTGTACAGTACTCCAAATTTGGCCTCACCAATGCCTTGTACAATTTCATCATTACCTCCCTACTCTTGAATTCAATACTCCGATTTATGAAGGCCAACATTCCAAATGCCTTCTTCACCACACCATCTACCTGAGTATCAGCCTTGAGGGTACTATTTACCACAACTCCTAAATCCCTTTGTTGCTCTACACATCTCAATAGCCTACCATTTAATTCATATGACCTATTTAGATTTGCCTTTCCAAAATGTAACACCTCACACTTATCTGTATTAAATTCCATCAGCCATTTCTCAGCCCACACCTCCAGCCTTCCTAAATCACCTTTTAATCTACGGTAATCTTCCTCACTGTCCACAACACCACCAATCTTTGTATCGTGTGACAGGTGAGGACAAGAGGAATCCTGTCCTTGTTCCGCGTCAGGGCAGAGGTGCAGATATTTAATGTCCAATTAGATGTCTGGATATTTTATGAATCAGAGTTAACACAGTGCAAATTTTTTGAAAACTTTGCATCTGTTATTTCTCTGAGTACTTTAACTGTTACACAGGTTCCATTGCCAATTCTAAGAGGCACTTAGGAACTACAGTCCTAGTTACACGATGCATCAGTTGTGGAGCAAGTTACGAGATGCAAAACTTTCCTTCCAGCATTTTTAATAGTCTTTCCTCGAAACGACATGGTGACAACAACCTGGCCAAGTGTTCTAGCACCATGCATTAAAAAACAGTGCATTGTTGATTTCCCATTTTTTGTTGGCAAGTGAAGGATGCATTGTGTCAAAACATCCTTGTCAGTCTTTCATTGCCACACTCTGTTGACACTTCGTCGAATGTCTCTTGGTATCAATTAGTACAAACCCTGCTGCTGATCTCAATGCACCAACCACAGCCTGGCAAGTCAGCCTGACTGCTGTTTACATTCTTCTCTTATATTTCCTCTCGCGATTTAAAATTTTAAAATTTAATTTTAATTTTAAATTTAGACGTACAACATGGTAACGTGCCCTTTTGGCCTATGAGCCTGTGTCTCCCAATTTGCACCCAATTGACATAAAACCCCCAGTACATTTTAAAGGGTGGGAGGAAACCGGAGCCCCCAGGGAAAGCCCACACAGACACGGGGAGAATGTAGCAACTCCTTACAGACATTAAGGGATTCGAATCCTGCTCGCTGGCACTGTAACAGTGTTACGCTAACCATGCTGGCCCTTCACTTCCCGCAGCACAATACAGGTGAACCCAGCCATCCCTTTTAATCATGGCCTTTTTACTGAAAACCAACAAAGTAGCACCCTGAGACTACTCCATTATTCCCAGCTACAGTATTCAGGTGGCCTGGCCTGCTTTCAACATTCTAATGTTTTAAAATCTTCATTTTAATTTCAATACTTTTCATGACTCACCACTCACCTCTGTATTCTCCTTCAGTTTTACAACCTGCAGAGAACTCTTTATGCCTTCAATCAGGTGGTTGTCTGATTTTCCTTTGACCACTGATGGGAGCTATTCCCCCACCTGCCTGGCTCTCAAGCCCTCTCAACCTGTTCTTGGTCTGAGTCTGAAGATCATTCAAATCCAAGCATGCACACTAAAATACAGACAGCCTCCTGCAAGAGAGTACTACATGAAGTGATCCACATGTATACTACTGCACCCCGTGAGGCAGTCCACATTTAGGGCGGCACCGCTGGCACAGAGGTCAGCGCAACACTGTTACAGCACCAGCGACCGGAACTGGGGTTAGATATCCCGCACCATCTCCCCGTGTCTGTGTGGCTTTGTACCACCATTTGAAACATACCAGGAGTTGTAATTCAATTGGGTGTAATTGAGCACCGCAGTCTCGTGGGCTGAAAAGGCCTGTTACCGTGCTGAATGTCTAAATTTGAAATTTAGATTTGAACAATCACGTCAGTGGAGATGTTTTTCCAGTAATGTGTCAGGTTGTGTTGGTGGAATGAGGAGAGGTTGTGGCACGACTTTTGGGAAGATTAGAGTGGTTCTCACTTAAGCAGATTATTTGGTCTTTATAACAACATTCGTTGTGGGAGCTTGTCATGCTCAAATTAACTATTGCATTTCTTAAACAATATCAGTGATCACATTTTAGAAAGTATTTAATTGGATTTAAAGTAGATAAGGGTACCACGAAAGGGACATGAATGGTTAAAATAATCTTTCCTTCTTCCTTCTTCTAAAGCACCTCTTAAACCAGTGGTTCACAAGATCACAAGAAAAAGGAACTAAAGCAGGCCAGGATGAGGACCAATGCCAGATCATCAGAGATCTCCTCCTTCTTCAAACAACGTGGCTTTCCCTCTACAGCCATCAAATCGGCACTCACTTGCATTTCCTCCATCAACCGCACATCTGCCCTGGACCCCTCCACCCCCACTCGCAACAAGGTCAAGATTTCTCGACCTCAACTATCACCACACCAGCCTTCTCCTCCACCATTTCTGCCGACTATGTGATCCCACCACTAGACACATATTCCCCTCTCTTCCCCTCTCCACCTTCCAGAGGGTCCGCTCCCTCTGTGACCCCCTCATCCAGCAAGCATCTTGTCACGACCTACCTCTGTGACTGGAGCAAATGCTCCACTTACACCCACATCTCCCTCCCTCACCATCATTCTGGTCCCCAAACAGTCCTTCCAATTGAAGCAACATTGCACTTGTGAATCTGCAGGGGTCATCTACTGCATCCAGAGCTCCCTCTGTGCTCTCCTCTACATCGGAGATACTAGACACAGACTAAGAGATCACTTTACTGAGCACCTTCACTCTGCCTGCATCAGTGACAGGGATCTCTCAGTAGTCAACCATTTCAATTCTGCATCACACTCCCACAATCACACTTGTCTGTCCATGGTTTTATGTATTGTCCCACCAAGACCACTGTAAATTGGAGGTACAACACCTGATTTTCTGTCTGGACCTTCTCCAGCCAGGTGGCATTAACATCAATGTCTCCAGTTTTTGCTAAGCTGCTCTCCTCTATCCCCATCCCTCCTTCCCTTCCCCTTCCCAGCTCCCCCTCCATTCACCCAGCCATCCCTCCTCTCCTTGATATTTTCTGTTCTCTCCCTCCCTTCTCCACCTATCACTTCTTGCCTTTGCAACCACACCTTCCCCCCAAGTCTTTTATTCTGACACCTATCTACATTTTTCTCAGATCTCGATGAAGGACTCAAGCCAAAAACATCGGTTCTGTATTTTTACCTTTGCTAAATTAAGGACCTGCTGAGTTTCTCCAGCATCGTGCTTTTGCTCTATCTCTCCCTTCCCTGTCTCCTATCACACAAACATGATAAATTCTTACCTCATCCCTTATTACATCCAACTAACACCTTTTGTTGGTCTGGATTCCTCCCCGAGCCAGCGCTGCCCGAATTCTGAGACTTTCTGAGATTTCCTGCTCCTGGCTCATTCTGCTTATTCCTTGAAGAAGGGCTCAGGCCCGAAACATCTGCGAGATATCTTTTGCTTTTTTATGAATGGCAAAAGGCCAGTTGAGTTCCTCCAGCATTTCAGTGTATCTTTACTACAATCACAGCGTCTGCTGCCCATCTGACGACACTTGTGTGAAGAACCTTGCTATATTCATATTTCAGATTTATTGTCAGAGAATATACAGGACATCACGTACAACCCGGAAATTTTATTTCCTGTAGGCAGACAGAATTACCACGTATTGGTAGTGCAAAAGAAACTGAATACAATGTACACATGTAAATGAATAAAGAAATGTAAACAACTTGACTGTGCAGTACAGAGAGAAGTAAAATCAATAAATTCCAAAAGTCAGAATCCTTAAATGAGTCCCTGATTGAGTTTGTGGTTGAGGAGTCATATGGTGGAGGGGGAGCAGCTGTTCCTGAACCTGGTGGGGCGAGTCTTGTGGCACCGATACCTCTTTCCTGGTGGCAGCAGCGAGAACAGAGCATGTGCTGGGTGGTGTGGACCCTTGATGATTGCTGCTGCTCTTCGACGGCAATGTTCCCTGTAGATGTTCTTGGTGGTGAGAAGGGTTTTGCCTGTGACGTCCCGGGCCATGTCCACTACCTTTTGCAAGGCTTTACAGTCTGGCATTTTGGTTATGTTTGAGTAATCAATGCTTTCCTCTCTATATTCCTGCCCATATATTTATGTCAATAGTACAGTTTATGAGCATCTAATCTGTCATGTGGTTACAGCTGTGAACAATGATGTGCCCCAAATGCTTTCAGGACAGTATCATTTCTGAACATTAATTTTATTAAATCTCATTCTTTGCTTTGGGGCACATAAAACAGAAATTGTTCTTTGAATTGAATATGTAAAAGCCAAGGTCACTGTTTTACAGTCAACATTCTGTCTGTCAAAGACCTATTTATGGAACCTACTCACTGGTGATTTGCAATGAGAGCCCCACAGTTTAACACTCTGTAACAGGAGTGGTCCTTGACCCATGGGCAAGAGATCAAGTCACAAATTCGATAACACTGAATTCAATCAAGCTGCTAATGTGTATGCTGGAACAAGAGGTCACGATGGTAAAACTCAACCATCAGGGCCATATTGTTGGCTAGCGATTGGGACCGGGGATCAAATCCAACGCTATCTGTTCTCCCATGTGTCTGCAAAGCTTTTCCCCAGGGGCTCTGGTTTCCTCCCACCATTGGGTATAATTGGACGGCACGGGCTCATGGGCCAAAATGGCCTGTTACCATCCTGTATGTCTAAGTTTGAAATTTAAATTTAAAATCTACACACTGAGACATGGGGGAAAAATGCAGAAATGCTAGAAGAACTCAGCAGGACTCAGAGCTTCCAAGGGAGGTAAAGATATTTGACAAGCATTGCAGGCTTAATACCTTCCTCAAGGTATGAGCAGAAAACAGCCAAGGGCCTTACAGCCCGAAACATTGGTCATACAGTAAAATCCCTGGATTCCGGAATTCAAGCAGCTAGCAAAAAAATGAGGAAAATAAATTTAAATAAATAAGAATATAATAATAGGTAAAAAAAATACATGTTTAAAATTGTAAAAGTCAATGTTCTCTGAAGTGACACATAAACCTTGGTGAAGATGGGAGCAAATACTTAGCCAGTGGAGGGCCTTGGTCGTGCTTTGCTCTTAGCTGCTGTTTGAATAAAGTTGTGTGAAACAGCAATGGCATCACCCAGGTTAAAGAGCTGGTTGATGCCACTCGCCATTGGGGTGACTCTCTTAAAGTGTCTCCTTATCCCTGCTTTGTAAGAGTTTCCCTGGTCAGAGGCTTTATCTATAAACTTGGGGGAAGGAGGGGGTTAATTATCTAAAATGTTATTGTTCATCTTTCGGGCAAATCTGTGGAATGGGAGGAACCTGCAGATGCAACGGCGGTTAAATGTTTGCAAAGAGAGTGAGTGAAAATTAAATAAAATGTTTTAAGGTTTATATATTAATGCAAAGTGTAAGTACAATACAATATAATATTTTTGTCTTTTTTTTATTCTAATGTTGGTGTATTAGGCATTGTACGAGTAAGTCTCAAGCAACCAGAAAATACACTTATCCGGCATCTACCCATTGGCGCTGGATACCAGGGTTTTACTGTATATCTTTATCTTCTATGGATGCTGCGAGATCTGCTGAGTTCCTCCAGCTTTCTTTGTTTTTAACTACTATCGCAGAGTCTTTAGACTTTCATGATTCACTGTAAAATGGGGAGACAAGCAGACACTGCCCTGTGCAACAGTGATCCTCCATCAGTTTTATTGTTTGAAACAGCCCAAAGCCACATCTGTATGGAAAATTACTCCTGAGATTATTTCAAAGTGGGTCAGTGATTTATTTTCCCCCACATGGCCGAGAACATCGTAAGGCAACATGACAAAATCACATTGTTTTTTTTGTCGGAGTATTCAGCGCACCAAATAACATGACCTACAAATTGCAGTAACTAATCTTTGAATGTGTATCATTGGGCTTCAAGGCACTTCGGGGTGTCCTGGAGTTGAGGAAGGTGCAACAATGACTGCACTTCCTGAGAAGACTGAAGCAGGCAAGGCTACCGGCCACCATCATGTCAACGTTCTGCAGGAGCTCTGAGAGCATCCTGCTGGCTGCATTGCAGTGTGGTATGGTTTCTGCAGAGATATGGATCAGAGTTCAATCCTCAGGACCATAAGAGTGGCCGAGAGGATCACTGGAGTCTCTTTCCACTTCCTCTCCATCAATGTGATCTACTGGGATCGCTATCTGAAGTGGGCACTCAAAATCATTGAGGACCCCCTTCCACCAGTCATCTTTCAGCTGCTCCTGTCCGGGACGAGATCCAGGAGGATCAGAGCCAGCACCACCAGGCTGAGGAACAGCTTCGTCCCACAGGCAGTGAGAATGCTGAACGACCAAAGGAACTGCTCACACTCACCATCCAAGACTCTCATATACAAGAAACAATATTTATTTGTCCTCCATATGTATTGTGTGTCTGCTTGTGTGTTACATCTGGCAGTGTGTCTGCATGTTTTGCACAGAGGGCCAGAGGACACTGTTACGTCAGGAGGTACTTGTGAAATCAGATGACAATAAACTTGATTTCACTTGTTAAATATTCGTGGGAATGATCGAGTTGACTTGTCTACGACCAAGCAGAGTTGAAGCAAGGCTCGAGTCCGGTTTCATAAAGCCATTGCCCAACTTGTCCATGCTGATGAAGCTGACTACATAAGCTTTTAGCCCTTCTCATTTAAGACATTCCTTTCCATAAACCTGTTTTAATGTCCTTTAAATGTGTCAATTATATTAGCCCCACCATTTCCTCCGACAGCTCGTTCCATGACCCCACCACCCTCTCTGTGAAGAAAGTGCTCCTCAGGGTTCTTTAAAATCTTTCCTCTCTTACCTTAATCTACGCCCTCCTGTTTTAGACACCCCGGCATGGGGAAAACAACTGCGACTAATCACATTATCTGTGGCCCCTGTGATGTTATTCCCTCCTCTAATGTTCCCCCTCAGGATCCAACACTCCTGAGAGGAGAGTCTGAACTGATCCAATTCAAGCCAGGCAGCAAGTTTAGCATAGTGGTTGATGTTACACTATTACAGCTCCAATTCGAATCCAGCGCTGTCTGCAAGGAGTTTGTACAATCTCCCTCTGTGTGGTGATATGTACACACCGCTGTGTACGAGTGGCTGGCCCACCCATCGATGACTCACTCCCCAGTAGCTCCTCCCCTTGTGACCTGGCCATAAACATCGACCACCCTCCCCTATCCATTCATTCGAGCGCATGGTGTCGGACCAGCTACAATCTAAAGTGTATTAAAACCTAATAGTCTACCTCTCAGACTTTGGAGTCATTGATAGAGTGCATCAATTTAATGCACTTTCATTTTCCACATGGGATGGACAAGCTGCTGAGACCCGACAGACTAGACATCGATCCACAGGCCCCTGGAGCTGCTGAACGGTACGAGCAGTGGATCACCTGGTTCTTAAACTTTCTGTAAGTCGCAACAGGCCTGGTGGACTCGGATGAGAAGAGACTCAAAGTCCTGCAAGCAAGGGTGGACCAACGAGTGTACCAAACAATCAGGAACTGCATGTCCTACCAAAAGGCCATGGGTGAATTCCTCAACCTCTACCGGTCCTGAATGAATGATACGTGCTGGCCTCGAAGAAACAGTAGCCGGGTGAGTCCATGGACGATTTCCTTTGGGCCCTGTATGTCTTGGGGAGAGAAGGCTGGAGCACTGTTTTGGCCCTCGTACCTGCAGCCCAGTGTGTGGAGGAGTTGCTCCAGGGTGAGGTCTGACTACATCCATCAGCGTCTGCTTGAGGAGGACAAGCTGCCTCTGAAGAGGGTCTTCCAGCTCATTAGGACTCACGATTCTGCCCAGTGCAATGCCAAAGCAATTGCTGTCAGTATGACCCACGCGTGGGTCATGGGCACTGCCATTTTGGGACCTGGCATCACAGACTGTCTCAGTGTAAGCAGGCCAGACCTCCAACCACTCCCGCCACCATCAGACACCCGAAGTGCCACTACTGTGGCCACCTAAAGCATACCCAACGACTCTGCCCGGCAAAGGAAGCCACTTGTTTGGGATTCAGCGCGTCTGTAAGTCAAAACCCACCTGAGCAAGTAGCACTGCGTGCACCACCCGGAGGTGAGCCATCAACCCTGACACTGCTTCCCACCCCAAATGGCTCTTCTGGGTGCGTGACCCAGGAGTCAGTTATCCAAAGTCTATTCTGCCTTCTGGTGCCTGGATTACGACACTTCTGCCTTCTTCCCCCTCCTCGCTCAATACGACCACGTGGTCAACATGGGGGCCACCATCTAACCTACCAGACCCCCCCTCTGACAGTGATGACAATCCAATCTTGGCTTCCGTGGTACTGAACCAAGGCAGTCCTCATCCGATCGCCCACTCAATGATGGAGATTGAGGTAAATAGAAAAGGAATGAACTGCCTGTTTGACAGTGGGAGCATGGAGAACTTCATCCATCCACTGCCCATAACTCTGTCTCTCTGTTAGACCTATGAGTTGCACCATTTCTATGGTCACAAAGAACCAATCTGCTGAGATCTGTGGATATTGTGTAGCATTATTAACGGTTGTGGGGGGGGGGGGGCGGGGGGTGGGCAAACACAATGATAACTTTCATTTGCTTGTGATGCCACAGCTCTGCATGCCAATCCTCCTGGGCCTCAACTTCCAGAGCCAGTTCACGAGTGTCACAATGGCGTTAGGAGGACCACAACCGCCGTTAACGGTATACATCCCCGACTCATAGCTCCCTCCCCCACACCCCAGCAGCCACCCCTTGCCTGTGGCCACTCCACCCTCCGCATACTCCCTCCGTTATTATTCGACAATCTGACCCTGGACTGAAAGCCTATTGCGACAAATTTATTCAGTCCAAGTTGCAGTGACTCCTGGTGGAGGGGATCGTAGCCCACAGTTCGAGCACACGGAGAGCCCAAGTCGTGGTGGTCAGGGGCAGGAGTAAACCCCGTATGGGAATCGACTGCAGCCAGGAGATCAACTGCTTCATGCAGTTCAACACCTACCACCACCCCAGGATCACCAACCTAGTCAATAAGATCACCCAGTGTAGTATTGACCTGAAGTTGGCATATCACCAACTCCCCCTCTCCCAGGGGACTGCCAATATACCGGATTCAAAGTGGATGGAAGGCTCTACCACTTCCTCTGGATGCCCTTGGTGTCACAAATGGTGTCTCTGTGTTCCAGAGGGAGATGGATTGTATGGTAGACAGGCATAAACTGATGGCCTCTTGCCCCTACCTTGACAATGTCATCATCTGCGGCCATGACCAGCAGGACCATGATGTGAATCTTGCAAAATTCCTCCACACTGCTAAGTCCCTGAATTTGACTTACAACAAGGAGAAGTATGTGTATAGCACTACTCACCTGGCCCCCCCTTGGATGCATCATGGCACATGGTGTCATTGCCCCCGACCCCAACTGCATGCGTCCTCTCATGGAGCTCACAGTCCCACGCAACCTCAAGGAGCTCAAAAGGCCCATGGGGTTCTTTTTGTACTATGCCCAATGGGTGCCTAATTACACCGATAAAGCCTACTCCCTCTTAAGGGCCACAACCTTCCCCTTATTACCAGAAGCCCGGGCTGCTTTCACCCAGATCAAAGGAGACATCGCTAAAGCCATGACGCATGCCGTGGGTGAATCCATCGCTTTCCAGGTGGAAAGTGATGCTTCCAACTTTGCGCTGGCCGCCACTCTCAACCAGACGGGCAGGCCAGTGGCATTTTTTCCTGCACCCTCCATGGCCCCGAGACATGATACTCCTCTGTCCTGTATTATACCAGTGGAGCTATACAGGTCACAGAGGTAGAGGAAACCAGCCGACCTGCTGAACCTCGAGGACTTTACCCCAGTCGGGTTTGGTTTTCAAAGTGGGGGGGGGGGGGTGTGGAAGTGGTGGATATGTATCTACTGCTGTGTACGAGTGGCTGGCCCGCTCACTGATGACTTGCTCTCCAGTAGCTCTTGGGGATAAAGGCAATAAAAGTTGATCTCCCTTCCCCCTATCCATGCATTTGAGCACATGGAGATGGGTCAGCTACAATCTAATGTGTATTAAAGCCTATTGTCTCCCTTTCAGTCTTTGGAGTCATTAGTAGAGCATATTACATGTCTGTGTGTGTTTCCTCTGGTGGCTCCCACTTCCCGCCACAGTTCAAATAGGTCAAATAGTTGTAATTGGCCGGCATGGGCTTGTGAGTCGAAAAGGCCTGTTACTGTGCAGTATGTCTATATATTTTTTTATTTTTAAAAATAGCCACTTTTTTCCCCTTTAACAGAGCAAATGGTTGCTCTGGTAAAATTAATTTTACAAATGTAAAGTTTTATGCCTTCAAATTGAAATGATTCATGGAGAATACAATGGAGATTCACAACCTGAACCAGAAGCCCATTCACAAAGCAATGAACTGAGGAGGCCTTCCCTCAATTCAAATTTTAAATGTAGACATACATCACAGAAAAGGCCATTTCAGCCCATGAGCCCCTGCTGCCCAATTACACCCAATTAAGTTACAACCCCTGGTACATTTTTGAAGGGTGGGAGGAAACTGGAGCCCTCGGGAAAACCCATGCTGACACGGGGAGAACGTACAAACTCCTTACAGACAGCATGGGGTTCAAACTCAGATCCTGACTGCTGGCGTTGTAAAAGTGTTGCAGTAACCGCTAGGCCAACCATACTGCCAAATCTAATTCCTTGTATTGGAAGCAGATTCTACACTGGGTTTAAATGAGAATTAGATCAGGACACGAAGGGAAATGCTTGCAATGCTGTGAAGAAAGAAATGGAAATAAGACCCATTGAAGGAGCAAGCAGGAAGGTTCATAGGAGTACTGATGGTCCTGTTCTGAAGGGTCTAAGACTTTCCTAACGTGACTGCAGCAGCTGAATGTGACGCTCACCAAAATCATCTGGCACAATTATAGACAGCAAACCCAAGAATGGAAACAATAAAATGCCCTGCCCACTCGTGTGTACATTCTACCACTAGTATAGTTTAGCCGAGATGATCTTACCCCTACATCAAGCCAAGCCACTGAAAGTGGGTGAGATACAAACCAGAAGTCATGGGTTAAGGGTGAAAGGGGAAAGGTTTAGAGGGAACACGAGGGGGACCTTCTTCACACAGAGAGTGGGGGGAGTGTTGAACGAGCTGCCAGCTGAAGTGGTGAATTTTATCATTGAAGAAGAATTTAGACAGGAGGGCTATGGACTGTGAACAGGTCAGTTGGACCAGGTAGAATAATAGTTTGGCACAGAAGAGAAGGGTTGAAGGGACTGTTTTTGGTGCTGAATGTACTATGGTTCTATATAAAGGACCCTGTTTGGCCTGCTGAGTGTCTCCAGCATTGTGTTTTTACAGACTTCTGTGTTTTGCTCCTATTAAACTAGCCAATGGTTTGGCACAGACTAGAAGGGTCAAAGGGGCCTGTTTCTGTGCCATAATGTTCTACGGTTCTATCTAACCACAGAATGTCCACATTTTCCATTACTTCCAACCTGCTCAAATCACCACAATTCCACCTCAGTTTTTGATCCTGTTACTCTCTTGTGTCTGAAGTGAAGGTATTGGGAGTTGGATGAGCCGTTATACCTGCAGATCGGGACACAAGGTGAGAATGTTGGCATCATCTGCTGTGGTGATCTCCTTCATGTTGTGGGATGGCTGAGCACTCTGGACTGTTCTTTCAGTCTTCAGGAGCGATGTAGCCAAGGTAGCGATGTTGCTTTTCCACACATTCACGTCAGTCCCATTGCCGAAGGCTTGCATTGCATTTCCTTAAAAAAACACACATACATGCATTTTAATAAGAGTGAATTGTTCATGAACTGAGTAGCATTTGCCAGTCTTTACCCATACAGCAACAAGACTAACAAGCCAAAGGCACATCGTACTTAAGGATACTTAATAGTGTGAAGAACAGAGGGACCCTGGGGTCCAAATCCATCATCCCTCAAGGTTGCCGTGCAGGTTGATAGGATACTTAAGAAGGCCTTTGGAATGCTGGGGGATCGAGTTCAGAAGTCATGAGGTCATGTTGCAACTCTACAAATCTCTGGCGAGACCACACTTAGAGTATTGCATTCTGTACTGGTTGCCTCATTATATGGAGGATGTGGAACCCATGGAGATGAGGCAGAGGGGATTTACCAGGATGTTGCCTGGTTTGGAAAGTAAGTCCTATGAGGAAAGGTCAGCAGAGCTGGGACATTACACTTTGGAGCTTAGAAGGATGAGAGGAGACTCTGGTAGAGGTCCACAAGGTTCTGAGAGGCAAAGATAAGGTGGACAGCCAGCTCCTTTTCCCCAGAGCAGGAATGGAAAACTGCAGGGCACATCTCTACAAAGTGAAGGGAGGGAAGTTTAGGGGAGATGTCAAGGGTATGTTTTTTACAGAGAGGTGTGGGTGCCTGGAAAGCCTTGCCAGTGATGGTGGTGGAAGCTGAAACATCAGGGGCATTTAAGAGACTCTTAGACAGGAGCATAGATGAAGGTAAAATAGAGGGTTATGAGGTAGGAAGGGTTTAGTACTTTATTTTTGTAGGAATATATAGTTTGACACAACAGCAGGGGCTGAAAGACCTGCACTGTGCTGTAAAGTACTTCTAACCTTGAGCCATCTGGGGACTTAATTGGGCAAATGACCAAGAGGCAGGTTTCAAGGAGGGCTACAAAATAAAGAGACAAGGGTGGAGAGAAATTTATTGACGGAATTCCAGTGTTGAACTCCTCAGCCGCTGTCAGTGGCAGAGAAATTGAAATCAGGAAATAGCAAGAATCTAGAAAAGGAGGAAAGCAGATTTGGAGGAGGTCAAGAGGCAACAATGAATGAGACCATGGTGAGATTTGAAGGCAAGGATGTCATATTAAAATTGAAGGCCGGGAGCCAGATTGAGCACAGTGTGGTTTTGCACAGACAGTTTGTTAGGATATGAATTTAAAAATAAGTTTTGTATAATCTTCAGTTTAAGAAGAATAGAAAATTCAAACACATGGTTACTCCTGATCTTTTATTCAAACCTATTTGGCTTTTATGCTTTGTTACAACTTTATATGGGTTGTTTGATGACAGGAGTAATGAAGCTTAGCTAGATTGCATGAAGCAGTGGTCAGGAAACAGTTGGAGTGCTGTGTGGGCAACCAATTATACAGAGGACATAGGGGCCGGGAGAGCCTTCCTGTTGCTGAGCGCAAACATTTAATCAATTCCCCAGAGAGTTCTGCTTGGCTGCAGGCTTGTTAATCAGGATTACATTGCCATAGCAACAGGTGGACTTCTGTCCATTGAAATGTGTTCACGGAATGAGAATTACTGATGGGCCAGATAGGGGGCAGGAGAGATTGTCCGATAGGCAATATATCATTTCCCCTCAAACTGCCACCCCAGCACTTCTGTGCATTAAACTACAATCACAGCGTCTACAGACTTTCTTGCTTAGCCCCGGGTAATGAATGGGCTTTAGTTATCTTGGCCTCCAAATGTCAACTTTATCCTTACATCAGGAAAATACATGAACATTACTTGTATGGTAAGCTTACCTTCACAGTATTGTAACGAATGGCATCAAACTCTCAGAAGACGAGAGAAAGAACAGTGGCTAAAAGTGGGGAGAGAGGAGATACAAATGGCTCGGAGACAGGAACAGAATTAAATGTAAAAACACAGCAAAATGCTGGAGGCACTCTGCCAGTCTTACATCACCCATGGGTGACATGTTCCTGAGCATTACGGTTGGTTTTACTACAATCACAACCCCTTCAGTCTTTCAGGTTTCAAAAGTAAATATGTATGTCAGACGTTTTTAAATGTGATAATATTAGGGGAGCTCAATCACATATAGACTTGTCGACAAGTCGAGCCTTCATAACTCAGTGATGACCTGTACAGAAACAGTTGGCATTATTAATTGACGAGTCTCTGGGCAGGCAAAGAGGAGAGAGTGTAAGATGCCAAAACATGGCAGACACTCACTGTTCCATGACAGCTTTGAGATTCAATCTCAAACAATATGAATCACATCACATAATAATTTAAAAAGATGCCCCAACACTTCCTTTACTAGGGTGCAGTTGTGCAGACAACCATTCACTGCGGTATCAGTTCAGAGATTAAAGTGTAAGTAAATGATTCCAGCAGTTGGGAGCTGCCTAGTCTGGATTCAAAGATACCACTTTTAAGGTTGTAACAATCAATGAGGGAAGTAAATCATTTCACCACACTCACTGAGACAGGTAAAAGACAACACCTCACAAAATTGAGATAGGTGAATGACAACATCACACTCACTGACACAGGTAAACAAAAATACCCTCCTCACTAAGACAGGTGAACAACACCCCACTCACTAAGACAGGTAAACAACAACACTCTCCTCACTGAGACAGGTAAATGACAACACCCCACTCACTAAGACAGGTAAATGATAACACCCTCCTCACTGAGACAGGTAAACAGCAACACCCTCCTTACTGAGATAGATGAACGATAACACCCCACTCAGAGATAGGGAAACATCAACACCACACTCACTGAGACAGGTGAAAAACAACAACCCACTCAGTTGAGAAGTTAAAAAAACACTCCACTCTGAAACAGGTAAATGATAACGCAACTCACAGAGACAGAAAAACAGCAAAACCCCACCCAATGAGGCAGGTGAATGTAAACAAACCACACACAAAGACAGGTAAATGACAACACCGCACTCACTGAGACATGCGAACAACAACACATTCACTGAGACAGGTAAATGACAACAACCCATCCACTGAGATAGGTGAATGACATCACTCCACTCACTGAGAGAGATAAATGACAACATCCCACTCACTGAGTCAGGTGAACAAAAACGCCCCACTTACAGTGAGAAGAATATAATAACACCTCACTCAATGAGACAGGTAACTGACCCCACCCCAATCACTGAGACAGGTGAATGACAACACCCCCCTCACAGAGACCGGTGAACATAAACACCCCACTCACAGAGACAGTTAAATGGCAACACTGCACTCAATGAGATAGGTAAACGACGACACCCCACTAAATGAGACAGGTATACGACAATATCCCACTCACTGAAGCATTGAAATGACAACACCATACTTAACGAGACAGGTAAATATCAACACCCCACTCTCTGAGACAGGTGAAATTCAAAACCCCACTTAGAAAAGTGAACAACAACTCACTACTCACTGAAACAAGTGAACAACTGCACCCCACTCACTGAGACAGGAAAACAGCAACATCCCACACCGAGATAGGTGAATGACAACATCCCACTCACTAAGACAGGTGAATGAAAACACACTACTCACTGAGAAAGGTAAGCATTAACAACCCATTCAAAGTGACAGTTAAACGAAAACACTCCACTGGATGAGATAAGTAACCAACACCCCACTCAATGACAAAGCTGAATGGCAACACCCCACTAACAGTGACAGGAATATAACAACACCTCACTCAATGAGATAGGTAAATGACAACACCTGACTCACTGAGACATGTTAATGGCTACACCCCACTCACTGAAACAGGTAAATGACAACATCCCACACACTCAGATAGGTAAACGACAATACCCCACTCACTGAGATTGGTAACAACAACACCCCACTCAAGAACGCAGGTAAAAGACAACAACCTTCTTACTGAGATAGGTAAACGGTAACACCCCACTCATTGAGACATGTAAATGGCAATCAACACTCACTGAGTCAGGTAAATCACAACACCCCACTCACTGAGACATAAATGGCAACACCACACTCACTGAGATAGCTGAACGACCACACCCCACTCACAGAGACAGGTGAGCAGAAACACCCCACTCACTGAGATAGATAAATGGCAACAGTGCACTCATTGAGATAGGTGAACGACGACACCCTACTAAATGAGACAGTTGAATGACAATATCCCACTCACTGACACATGTAAATGACAATACCTTGCTCACTTAGACAGTTGAATGACAACATCCCACACACAGAGACATTTGAAAAACAATACCCAAATCAGTTAGACAAATGAACGACAACACACCACTCACTGAAATAGGTGAATGACAACATCCCACTAACAGAGAGAGGTGAACGACAACACACCCGTCACTGAAGCAGGAAAATAATAACACCCCACTCAATGAGACAGGTTAATGGATGCACCCACTTACTGAGACGGGTAAACGACAATACCCCACTCACAGAGACAAGTGAGGATCAACACCGCACTCACTGTGCCAGATAAATTGCAACACCCTACACACCAAGACAGGTGAATGACAACATCCCATACACTGAGATAGGTGAAAATCAACACCCCACTTAGTTAGACAAGTGAACAACAACATACCACTCACTGAAACAGGTGAATGACAACATCCCACTAACAGAGAGAGGTAAACAACAAGATGCCACTCACTGAGACAGGAATATAACAACACCCCACTCAGTGAGACAGAAAAACTGATACACTTCACTCACTGAGACAGTAAATGACAAAATCCCACACACTGTGACTGTTAACAACAACACCCCACTCTTGAACGCAGATAAATGACATCAACCTACTTACTAAGATAGGTGAATGACAAAATCCCAGTCACTGAGACAGGTGAACGACATCTCTCCACTCACTTAGACTAGTAAATGGCTACACCCTACTAACTTAGACAGGTAAACAACAATATCCCACACACTGAGACAGGTAAACGGCAACACCCCACTCACTGAGACAGATAAATGGCAACACCGCACTCACTGAGACAGGTAAACGACAACATCCCACACTGAGATAGGTGAACGACAACCCCCACTCAGAGAGACAGGTAAGAATCAACACCCCACTCACCGCGACAGATAAATGGCAACACCGGAGTCACTGAGACAGTTGAACGACCACACCTCACTCACATAGACAGGTAAGCATCAACAGCCTACTCAATGAAACAGGTGGAAAACCACACCCCACTCAGTTAGACAAGTGAACAACAACACATCACTCAAGAAAACAGGTGAACGACTACAGCCCACTCACTGAGACAGGAAAACAACAACACCCCACTTACTGAGATAGGTGAATAGCAACACCCTACTCACTGAGGCAGGTAACAGCAATACCCCACACATGGATATAGGTAAATGACAACACTCCCTGAGACAGGTAAATGGCAACACTGCTCTCACTGAGACAGGAAAGCAACAACAACCCACTCACAGAGACTGATAAATGGCAGCACCCCACTCACTGAGACAGGTAATAACAACACTCCACTCACTGAGGCAGATGAACAACAACAACACACCCAGAGAGACAGGTGAATAACAATATCCCACAAACTGTGACAGGTGAAAAAAAACACCCCACTCAGATAGAAAAGTGAACAACAACACACCACTCACTGAAACAGGTGAACAACAACAACCCACTCACTGAGAGAGGTGAACAACAACATGTCATTCACTGTGACAGAAAAATAACAACACCCCTCTCACTGAAACTGGTAAACATTAACAGCCCACTCACTGAGAATTAAATAACAACATTCCACTAATGGATATAGACAAATGGCAACACCCCACTCACTGAGACAGGAAATTGACAACTCACTACTCACTGAGACCGGTGAACATTAACAGTTAAAAAAACAACACCCTACTCATGGATACAGGTAAACCGTAACACTACACTCACTGAGACATTTATTCAAAAACAACCAATTTATCGAGACAGGGAAATAACAACACCCCACTCACTGAGACAAGTAAATGACAACATGTCATTCACTGAGACAGGCAAAAGTCAACCCCCACTCACTGAGACAGGTGAATGGCAGCACCCCACTCACTGAGACAGTTAAGCATCAGACAGATAAAGGATAACACCCCGCTCACTGAGACTGGTAAACGACAACATTAAACATACTAGGACAGGTAAGTAACAACACCCCACTCACTGAGACAAGTAAATGACAACATGTCATTCACTGAGACAGGCGAAAGTCAACCCCCACTCACTGAGACAGGTGAACAGCAGCACCCCACTCACTGAGACAGTTAAGCATCAGACAGATAAAGGATAACACCCCACTCACTGAGACTGGTGAATGACAACACCCCACTCGCTGTGATAGTTAAAAGACAACACGCTACTTACTGAGACAGATAAATGGCAACACCCCACTTGCCAAGACAGGTAAATAACAACATCCCACTCACTGAGACAGGTATCAACCACACCCTACTCATAGAGACAGGTAGGTAACATCACCCCATTTACCGAGACTGGTGAATGACAACATCCCACTCACTGAGACAGGTAAACGGCAACACCCCACTCACTGAGACTGGTAAATGACAACATCCAACATACTGAAACAGGTAAATGGCAACATCCCACTCACTGAGTCAAGTAAATGACAACATGCCATTCACTGAGACAGGTGAAAGTCAACCCCCACTCACCGAGACAGGTAAACGACCACTCCCCACTTAATGAGACAGGTGAACGATAACACTGCACTCACTGAGACAGGTAAACGACAACATCCTACTAACTGAGACAGCTGAACTACAACACCCCCCTCACTGAGACAAGTAAATGACAACATGTCATTCACTGAGACAGGTGAAAATCAAACCCCACTCACTGAGACAGGTGAATGACAACATCCTACCAACTGAAACAGCTGAACTACAACACCCCACTCATTGAGACAGGTAACAGCAATACCCCACACACTGAGGCAGGTGAATGACAACACCCCACTTACTGAAACAGGTAAACATCAATGCCCCACTCATGGATATAGGTAAATGACAACATCCCACTCCCTGAGACAGATAAATGGCAACACCCCATTCACTGAGACAGCTGAATGACAACACCCTACTCACTGAGACAGGTAAATGGCAATGACCCCACTCACTGAGACCGGTAAACGACAACATCAACACACTATGACAGGTAAACAGCCACACCCCACTCACTGAGTCAGGTAAATGACAACTCCACACTTAATGAGACAGGTGAATGACAACACCCCAGACACTGAGACAGATAAATGGCAACATCACACTCACTGAGACTGGTAAACGACAACACCCCACTCAGTAAGACAGGTTAACGACAACACCCCATTCATTGAGACAGGTAAACATCAACACCCCACTCACTGTGCACTCACTGAGACAGGTGAATGGCAATCCTCTTTCTCTGAGACAGGTAAACAACAACACCCCTCTCACTGAGAGTAGAGAATGACAACATCCCACTCACTGAGACAGAAAAATGACAACACCCCACTCACTGAGACAGGTAAATGACAACACACCACTAAATGAGACAGGCGATCGACAACACTATACTTACTGAGGCAGATGTTCTCTTTAAAATAGTTCAGAAACTTGTCACATTCTTCCTTCTGGTTTCCGCTGCCGCTACATGTACACCAGGGGGACACTACAATGTCTCTTGTCCCCACATAATTTGGGGTCATGTCACTTCCTGTACAGATAAAACGAAGAGGATTGAGACACATCACAAAATATATCGAAACTTACTTATATGGTTCCCCAGGATGTCCACAAATCTGCAGAGGTTTTTGCAGAATTGTTTACATGTAATCACTGCATGAAAGAAAAACAACAGCAAGTTGTCAATGTTACGAGCCCAAAGGACTCAAAAACCAGAAGCAACAGAAATCCAGCAAGACAATGGCTTCTTTGTTGAGATTAACACATATCCTTAGATTTCCTGGAAAGTAGGGGTATTGGTTTTGTTTCTTAATGGTAACCTTGATGTGCTGGCACCAGGAGAGGTTCTCCACCACTGGACCACGAAGATCTTTCTCACTCAAAACGTTTGTGTGTATTTTAGGGATTTTGGGCACTGATCATGAAAATCACCATAAAATTCTCCTATTATATACAGTTATTTAGACAAAACATGTCATATTTTAAGTCCATTTGTACATTGCCCATAAAGCAAATTGCTTTAATCAGTCCAAGCAGGCCTGGGCAGGCACTCAGTACGGGTGCTATGCAAATGTCTTAGGCCTGGGTATGGTTTGTCAGGAGAGATGCAGATGTTGTTGAGAATTTTCTTGTCAACTAGAGAGCACCAATCCAGCAGATTGACAACATGTCCACAGAAGGCAAAGAATGGTTGTAGACAGGTCATATTCTGCATGGAGGTCGGTGACCTGTGGTGTAGCTCAGGGATCTGTTCTGGGACCCTTACTCTTCGTGATTTTTGTAAATGACTTGGATGAGGGAGTGGAGGGATGGGTTGGTGTATTTGCTGAAGACACAAAGCTTGGGGGTGTTGTAGATTGCGTGGAGGGCTGACAGAGGTTATAGCGGGACATTGATAGAATGCAAAACTGGGCTGAGAGTGGCAGAAGGAGTTCAACCCAGACAAGTGAGAAGTGGTTCATTTTGGTCGGTCGAATATCATAGTATTCATGTTAAGACTATAGGCAGTGTGGAGGGTCAGAGGGATCTAGAGGTCCAAATCCATAGGAAGCTCAAAGCAGCTGCACATGGTGATTCTGTGGTTAAGAAGGCAAATGGCGTATTGGTCTTCATTAATTGTTGAATTTAATTTGGAAGCCGAAAGGGAATGTTGCAGCTATATAGGACCCTAGTCAGACCCCACATGGAGCACTGCGTGTAATTCTGGTCACCTCACAACCAGAAGGATGTGGAAACCTTAAAAAGGGGCAGAGGAGATTTACAAGGATGTTGCCTGGTTTAGAGAGCAGGCCTTATGAAACAGGTTGAGTGAACTTGGCTTTTCTCCTTGGAACAGCAGAGGATGAGAGGTGACCTGATAGAGGTGCTTAAGATGATGAGAGGCATTGATTGTTTAAATAGTCAGAGGCTTTTTCCTAGGACTGAAATGGTTGCCACAAGATGTCACAGGTTTAAGGTACTGGGCAGAGGGTACAGAGGAGATGTCAGGAGTAATTTTTTTATTCAGAGAGTGGTGGGTGTGTGAAATGGGCTGCCAGCAACAGTGATGGAGGTGGACATGTTAGGGTCCTTTAAGAGACTTTTGGATAGGTTAATGGAGTTTTGAAAAATATAGGCCAATGGAAAAGCCTAGTAATTTCTACGGTAGGAACACGTTCGGAGCAACTTTGTGAGCCAAGGGGCTTGTATTATGCTGTACATTTTCTATGTTTCCATGTTATGTTTCTATGCTTCAAGCATGCAAAACATGAAGTGCGACATGTCATTGAAAATTCATTTTTTGCGTTTGCACTTGGACTCTTTCCCTGCAAATCTTGGTGCAGTCAGTGACGAACACGGCGAAAGGCTTCACTAGGACATTGCCACCATGGAAAAGCAATATCAGGGCAACTGGAATCCATCAGTGCCGGCCGACTATTGTTGGACACCGACACGAGAGGGATCAGATGCTGAGTACAAACGAACATCAGCGGTAAAACATTTTTAAGTCATTAATGTGACAGCGCCATGATGTGATTAAATTTGCTAAATTCAGTAAATGTTCATAATATTTCTCCAATATCCGACATGATACAGCAAATATGAAATTATCTGTGTGTTCAGCTTGAAGTTGTCTATCATAACTGCCAATGCTTTTTTCAGGAAGCAAAGCCTTTTGAAAAAAAACATGTTCTCCAGTGTTAGTGGAGTCCCAAGAATTAAAAGTACTAACCCACTCCACTACCGTCTGGATATTGACAAGTGCATCATCAATGTGCCTCCCCTTTCTAAAGTCCACGATATGACCTTGCCAACATTTTCTGGCACCACACAACCAGATTCGTAAACTCTGTCCCATATTCTGATAAATCCTTAAGCACTCTCTGGCCAACAACATTGGTGGAGTCAGGGACTATATCGCACCTACTATAGTTTCAATGCACAAGAAATCGGGGTTTCTGATGTTTAGAACTAAACTTTCCCATCCCTACTTTTGCAAAACTCTGAATCTCACAGCATCATTGAGTTTCAAAGTTGTACAGTCAGCTAAGATGTATTTTCTCTCTTGGCTTCCCAAAGTAATTCTACAATGTAAAATATGGACGTCAGATTCAGATTATATTTCAAATTTATTATCAGAGTGTATACCGGACTTCACATAGAACCCTAAGATTCCTTCTTCCTGTGGACAAGGCAGAATCACCACTAAATGGTAGTGAAAAAATAAACAGTGTAAACATAAAGACACATAACTAAATGTAAACAAACTGACTGAGCGAAAATAAATCAACAAAGTGAACAAGTCCTTAAATGAGTCCCTGGTTGTGTTTGTCATTGAGGAGTCTGATCGTGGAGGGTGAACATGATAGTGCGAGTCTGCAGTACTGTAGTGAGCATGATGGAAACATCTCTATTTATCTAGTACAATCTCGATCACCTTCAAGATGCTTTATAACATAGGAGAAAAATGAACCATTTATATTTAGCTTTCTCTCCACTAACCACCAATAGTCACTGGGTCTAAATCTCAGAAGGCTCCCATTAAACAGCTCTGGGACGCCTTCCACCTTTCAGATTTCAAGCAGATGGCCCAAAGCACTTTCTCAAGGATAGTTAGGGATGGAAAATGAACACTGGCCTTGCCAGATGAGATGAAATGGCAGAAAAAAACTTTAATAACAAAAAAGTCGTAGGCATAAAGAGGGACATGCCAGCACTGAAATGAAGCACTCAGCATTGAAAGTTAAACATTACGATTACAATTGTTGAGAAGGGTATCCATTGACAAGAAATATTAGGTTGTCTTGATCTTTAAATAAAGTATTTCAATAACTCTTACTGGCAGTGCATCAGAAAGGCCTGGCCCAACCAAAGGAACCAGAGTTAATTTCCTTTTAGGAAGGGAAATGAACTTTGTCTCCATATACCTGGAATTAAATATAAGGCATCAGACTTTCAAAGGGGCAATTTATCGCACAAGTAATTTGTTTTAGAAGTACTTAGCATGGATGGACACTGCTTTCATCTGTGTCACTTTAAATGCGCTCACTGCGCAGCCTTGCAGGCAGGGGCCTTTGAAGTTTCACCCTTCAAATTATTTGCCTGAATTTGTAAAATATTCCTCTCTTCGGTCATTTTTAACGAAGGAGGCTTCTCATGTGCTCTCTATTCCCAGACTTTGCTGATGGTTTTGAGTTGTAATGGTTATGCTGCAGTGAATCCTTCCCCCCACCCCCTTCTTCCCCTGTTGTCTCTCCATTCCCTGTCTCCTTTCGCGCGGACATGATAAATTCTACCTAGTCCCTCATCATAATCCCACTAACAGCTTTTGTTGGTCTGGATTCCTCCCCCATTGCTTGAATTTGGAGACTTTCTGATACATCTTGCTTCTGGCTTATTCTGTTTTGTCCTTGAAGGGCTCAGGCCCAAAATGTCAAGAAAATATCTTTGTCTCCTATAGATGCTGAAAAGACCGGCTAAGTTCCTCCAGTATTTTGGTGTGTTTAATGCTGCAGTGAAGTTCGAACCTATGTGATTTTTCAAAACTCATTCTAAAAAATATTTCTAAACTTTTCAGCTCTTTTGTTTTACCTTTCAGAGTCAATCAGATGAGAGTTATTTTTAAATGCCTTTTATATAACGAATTCCCTTGAGCTGTCAGATCTTCCAGGTGAGAGGACAGTGAGCAGCGGGGAAGTGATAACCAGATGTGGCTTGCCACAGGCCATCCTAATATTCCCAATAATCCTGTAGCTGAAAAGCAGGAATAGGGAGAAGATTAAATTTCAAGCGATTGCAGTGTGCTGCCATGCAGAAGGACATGATAGAGCTTGTGCATGAATCCTAAAAAGATTGGGTTTGCAGGTGCATCAGGCTATCAAAAAGACAAATGGAATGTTGGCCTTCATTACTAGAGGGATTGAATTTAGGAGCAAGGAAGTTATGCTGCAATTGTGCAAGGTACTGGTGAGATCACATGCAGATCTGTTCTCCTTACTTGAGGAAGGATGGACTGGCTTTGGAGCAGAGGAAGTTCACCAGGTTGATTCCAGGGATGAGAGGGTTGGCCTACGAGGAGGGATTGAGTCATCAGGAACTGCACTCACAGGAATTTAGAAGAATATGAGGAGATCTTATAATGTGAGGGAAAAAACATAAAATTATGAAAGGCTTAGATAAGATAGAGGTAGATAAGTTCTTTCCATTGGTGGGGGAGGCCAGAACAAGGGGACAGAGCCTTGGGATTCAGGATAGGAGAGAGATGAGGATGAACTACTTTGCTCAGAGGCTGGTGAATCTGTGGAATTCACTGCCCTTTGAAGCAATGGCGGTAACCTCAGTAAATAGATTTAAGACCAGATTGCATAGATGTTTGCATAGTAGGGCAATTAGAGGATATGGGGAAAAGGCAGGTAGGTGGAGATGAGCTAATCATCAGATCAGCCATGATCTTATTGAACAGCAGAGCCAACTCAATCGGCTGGGTGGTCAACTCCTGCTCCTATTTCTTGTGTTCTTATGTAGAGAGGAGATGGACACAGGAGGCAGAGTGAAATCAAATGGAATTGCTCTCTTATTTATTCAGGCTGGGATCTCCATGTGAAGCACTAAATAACATTCTCCAATGTGACTCTGTCTGATACAAGCCTTGATGTCACGACATCTGGGGCGGACTGGTTAGCGTAGTAGTTAGCGCAATGCTGTTACAACGTCAACGATCGGGACCGGGGTTTCGAATTCCATGGGGTCTGTAAACTTATACGTTTTCCCTCTGTCTGCGTGAGAATTCTCCAGGGGCTTCAGTTTTCTCCCACCATTCGAAACGTACCAGGAATTGTAAATCAGTTGGGTGCAATTGGGTTGCACGGAACATGGGCCGAAGGGCCTGTAAGCGTGCTGTATGTCTAAATTTAAATGTGACTCAGGTTCTTTGCTTCCATGACTAGCATTGTCCAATGTGCCCAGCTGAGCACCATCACCTGCCAGTTCAAACTAATTTAGCTTATATATTCTGTAGAAGTGTATTTCTTCTCACCTGCTGCTACAACAGATGTGCTCTGGAGCCTCCCCTCTGTAAGCAGAGCTGCAAAATGAATGGCAGAGCTGCACACGTAGCATCTGTTCAAACCCACACTTTGATGCTATTGCAAGGATCTAAAAACAACCCCTGGAGGATCTCAATAGGTGAGGTAGCAAATATGGGGGTAAAGGGTGGTCAACATTTGGACTGAGGGTGCAGGCAGGAGATAGCTTGTAAACAGCAGTGAGGGGGAGGGGAGAGGCAGGGCATGGCAAGTGATAGTGGATAAAGTGAGGGGAGGTTGATGGGCAGATGGAGTGGAGAGAGTGACGGAGGACGGGAGGTGATGTGGAGACAACACAGTGATGCAGATGATGGAAGGTGATCAGTGGAACCAGACAAGGGGGGGTTAAAGGGAAAGGAGGAAAGGTCATGGGCAAGGAGGCAGTGCTGCCAGAGCTCATTGGAATGCTACTCCCATACCTCACTGGGCCACTCCGGCATTTCACAGGGCCACCAGGTCCTCTATGGAAACACTCGGCACCACTCACCCCACCACCACAGCCCTGTTCTGGCAGGAACAACACCCCCCATACCCCCTGCCGCAGTTCCAAGTCTCAACAAACCTCCTTGTTCCTGTTTTGATCAGCTCTGGGAAATAAATATTTTCCACTGTCCCACTGGGAAGGGGATGGATATGAGGGGGAATCCAGAGAATTAAGCATGTGGTTATGCGCATAGAACTCTGCCTCCAACAATTCATCACACTCAGCCCTCCCTCACTACCATCTCCACTGGCACATCCATCCCTCAGTACCCTCTCCATTAGCACAGCCTCCCTTAGCACCCTCTCCACTGGCACAGCCATCCCTCAGTACCCTCTCCACTGGCACAGCCATCCCGCAGTACCCTCTCCACTGGCACAGCCATCCCACAGTACCCTCTCCACTGGCACAGACATTCCTCAGTCCCTTCTGCACTGGCATAGTCCTCCCTCAGTACCCTCTCCACTGGAACCACACTCCCTTAGTACCCTCTCCACTGGCACAGCCATCCCTCAGTACCTTGTGCACTGGCACAGTCCTCCCTCAGTTCCCTCTCCACTGGCAATGCACTCCCTTAGTACCCTCTCCACTGGCACAACCATCCCTCAGTACCTTCTGCATTGGCATAGTCCTCCCTTAGTACTCTCTCCACTGGCACAGCCATCCCTCAGTACCTTGTGCACTGGCACAGTCCTCCCCCAGTTCCCTCTCCACTGGCACCACCCTCCCTCAGTACCCTCTCCACTGGCACAACCATCCCCCAGTACCTTCTACACTGGCACAGTCTTCCCTCAGTACCCTCTCCACTGGCAATGCACTCCCTCAGTACCCTCTCCACTGGCACAACCATCCCCCAGTACCTTCTACACTGGCACAGTCTTCCCTCAGTACCCTCTCCACTGGCAATGCACTCCCTTAGTACCCTCTCCACTGGCACAGCCATCCCTCAGTACCTTCTGCACTGGCACAGCCATCCCTCAGTACCTTCTGCACTGGCACAGTCCTCCCTCAGTACCCTCTCCACTGGCATATCCATCTCTCAATACCCTCTCAACTGGTGCAGTCCTCCCTCAGTACCTTCTGCACTGGCACAGTCCTCCCTCAGTACCCTCTCCACTGGCACATCCATCTCTCAATACCATCTCCACTGGCACAGCCATCCCTCAGTACCATTTCTACTGGCACAGACTCCCTCAGTAACCTCTCCACTGGCACAGCTATCACTCAGTACCTTCTCCACTGGCACAGCCCTCCCTCTGTACCTTCTGCACTGACATAGTACCCACAACATGTAACAGCCTCCCTTAGTGCCCTCTCCACTGGCACATCCAACCCTCAATACCTTCTGCACTGGCAAAGTCCCCCCTCATTACCTTCTCCACTGGCACAGTCCTTCCTTAGTTCCCTCTGCATTGGCACAGCCCTCCTCAGTACCCTCTCCACTGGCAACACCCTCCCTCAGTATCCTCTCCACAGGCAACACCCTCCTGCAGTAGCCTCTACACTGGTATCACCCTCCTTCAGTACCCTCTCCACTTGCCCTGACTCCCTCAGTGCTCTTTCCACTGGCAACACCCTCAATAAGTACCCTATCAACTGGCAAAGCCATCCTTCAGTACCCTCTCCACTGGCACATCCATTCCTCGGTACCCTCTCCACTGGCACAGCCATTCCTCAGTACCCTATCCACTGGCACATCATTCCCTCAGTACAGTGTCTCCACTGGTACAGCACTCCCTCAGCACAGTGTCTTCATTGGCACTGCACTCCCTCAGTGCCCTCTCCTCTGGCACAACACTCCCTCAGTACAGTGCTTCCACCGTCACTGCACTCCCTTAGCACCCACTAGTACAGAACTCCTTCAGTACCCTCTCACTGGCACAACCGTTCTTTTGTTTAGTGTCTCCACTGGCATGCCACTCCCTCACTACAGTCTCTCCTATGAAACAATGCTCACTCAGTACTGTCTCTCAACTGGCATAGCACTCCCTCAGTACAGGGTCTCCATTAGCACAGCCCTTCTTTAGTTTAGTGTCTCCACGGGCATGGCACTCCCTCAGTCCAGTATCTCCACTGAAACAGCACTCACTCAGCATGGTCTCTCCACTGGTACAGCGCTCCCTCAGTACTTCTTAAGAGCTGTGATTCCTTGGTAATGAGAGTAGAGAGCACCAAGTTCCTTGGAATTTGCTTAACTAGTGACCTTTTTTGGATGCACAACTCCTCACTTTTCAGGAAAGAGCAACAGCGACTGCACTTCCTGAGAAAAATGAACTGGGCAAGGAACCAGCCACCACCATGTCAACTTCCAACAGAAGCTCTATCACGAGCGTCCTGGCTGGATGCATCACAGTGTGGTGCAGTTGCTTCAGAGAAATGTATCACAGGTCAATCCATAGGACCATAAAAGTGGCAGACAAGATCACTGGAGTCTCCCTCCCCCAATCAACATGATCTACTTGGATCACTCTCTGAAGAGGGCGTGCAAAATCATTGAGGACCCCTTCCACCCCGCACACAGCATCTTTCAGCTGCTCCCATCGGGGAAGAGATCCAGGAGGATCAGAGCCAGCACCACCAGGCTGAGGAACAGCTTCTTCCCACGGGCAGTGAGAATGTTGAACGACCAAAGGAACTGCTCACATCCGAGACTCTCATATTCACGAACCAATGTTTATTTATTTATTTGTATCTATGAATACTTGTCCTGCATATGTATTGTGTGTCTGTACATGTGTTAGGTCCAGTTGTGTGCACCGAAGAGAACGCTGCTTTGTGGGGTTGTGCTTGTGCAATCAGGTGACAAAAAAATTGGCTTGACCTGACAAAGCTGTTGCAGGGTGGCCAGGAATGCGTACTCACCGATGAGTCCCGAGTAGGCGAGTAAGCAAGAAGCATAGTTCTCTCTGAAGCACCCACTCCCACCTTGTGTGGAGGGTTGACAGTTGGAGAGGAAATCTGCCAGTCGTGACCTGAGAACAAAAGAAACCAAACTGTTAGTGAATATTCTGCTCAAAAGCAGTGAGATTTTTATTTATTTACTTTTTTAAATTTTAGAAATTGAGCACGGTAACAGGCCCTTTCAGCCCACCAACCCGCTCAATTACACCCAATTGACTTACAACCCCGGTACGTTTTGAACGGTAAGAGGAAACCGGCGCTACCCAGGGAAAACCCACACAGACATGAGGAGAATGTACAAACTCCTTACAGACAGCACGGGATTAGAACCCCAGTCCCAGTTGCCAGCGCTGTAACAGCGTTGCGCTAAACTGCCCCAGTTTGGAGTTAATATTCCGAAGCATGCAAGTTGGAACCTGACAGAATGATAGAAGGAAGGAACCATGTTTTCAGCCCCGATGTGTGATGAGGTGTGAATGGGAAAATGGAGCAAGTATCTGGAAGGCACGCTGAGAGTATGAGCAGGAGGAGAACGTGAGGCAGGAGGCAGATGGTTTCACCTCTTCAGTGAGACAGATGGTGGAACTCAGTGCGTAGACCAAATCAGTACTTAAGGAAGAAAGAAATGTTCACCAGCATAAAGAAGACCAGCACTCCATAATGATTCAAATGTTCTCTTTCAGAGAGCTTCTCTCTTGCTCACATTCTTCCTGAAACATTTTTTTGATGGTCTACTTTTTAATCTCCTGTGCCATAAGCCAGCTGGGTTGGTGCACACCTCTGCAGTCACACCGAACACATCTGTGCTTAGATGCACCATGCCAGGCGCACTTTGCTCCTATCCCTGGAAAGAGCCACTTGTTGCAGGCCACTTGAGACTTTCATATCAATGGCAGAGCTTGAGCTGTCACATCACTTCTTCAAGAACCTAGTGCTCACTCTTCTCCCTTGGCCAATTGCCAAGTCACTGCATGAGGCACCCAACACCAATGGGGCATTTCAAGATTTGATTTGTGGGTGGTCCAAAGAATCACAATATTGGAGGTGCCTCCTTTCACGAGTTGTCAGGAGCAAACCGTTCACCTGGCTCCCTCCGAGGGAAGGTGAAGAGTTTGTGGCCAAATACGAATAGGTGATCTGCAGCACAGCTAGAGCAGGACGTCACGGTTGGCCCAACACTGTTAGAGCGCCAGCGATCGGGACCGGGTTTCGAATCCCACGGTGTCTGTGAGGAATTTGCACATTCTCCCAGTGTCTACGTGGGCTTTCCCCGGGGACCTCCGGATTCCTCCCACTTTCAAAATGGAGTGTAGGTTAATTGAGTGTAATTGGGTAGCAGGGGCTCATGGGCTGAAAGGACCTGTTTAAAAAAATTTAAAATATTTAACTGTTACTAAAATCTGCTGGTTTACCTCCTTGCTGTTTCACAAATTGAATGAGGTCATTTCTACATTATAGCATTTGTCATGCGCTTTGAGACCATGAATCTTCTGATATATATGCTTTCCCCACACAGTGTAGCTTGAACATGGTTCCAATTCAACAGTTGGGGTTGCTAACGTTCGCCTTGTGAACTGGGAAAGAGCTATTTTCATGGCAAAAAATATGACCCATCTCTCTGTGCTTGTATTTGGAGAAGAGTCATTCTTTACAGAAAGAGCTTTATTGTGTTTTTTGATCAACTAACTGGCACAGTTCATGATAAAACAATTCTTTGCTCAGAGGTGAAATGTATTACATATCCTACAGTAGTTCATACATGTTGGCAAAACGAGCTAGAACATAAACACGAGGTCAAAAGCAAGGATATTTTTAGCACTTTAGCAAAGTACCGATATTGTTCAAAACATGGACGAAGGTGAAGACGTTTCCATGAGGACGTATATGGAAAAGGACTGAATTGTTATTTGAGCTGAGAACCAACAAAATATTGGCCATCAAATACAGGGCATTGCCTTGATATAGTTTAGCATTTAAATTTTGACATGCAGCACGGTAACAGGCCATTGCGGTCCATGAGCCAATTACACACATTTAACCCAAACTTCCCCACCACCCCCCCCCCCTCATAACTTTGCAGATATGGGGAGAACGTACAAACTCTTTACAGACAGTGCCAGATTTAAACCTAGGTTTCTGGTGCTGTAACAGCGTTGCACTAACTACTACACTAACCATGCCACCAAAATTTAAAATTAAATTAAATTTAAAATTTAAATGTGCTCATGTTTGCTTTTGTAAATACAAACATCACCATGAGACCAAAAGACAT
This sequence comes from Narcine bancroftii, assembly GCF_036971445.1. Lineage (NCBI taxonomy): Eukaryota > Metazoa > Chordata > Chondrichthyes > Torpediniformes > Narcinidae > Narcine > Narcine bancroftii. The sequence continues at coordinate 93,707,319 of NC_091470.1, read as the reverse complement.
AGGAGCAGAAAGAGGCCCACTGAGTCTGCCCCACTATTTAATCATGAACTGATCCATTTTCCCATTCAGCCCCAATCAGCACATTTTCCCATAACCTCTGGTGCTCTGTCCAGTCAGGAACCCATCAACATCTGCCTTCTATACTCCCAGTGACCTGGCCTCCACAACTGCCTATGGCAACAAATTCCACAGATTTACCATCCTCTAGCTAAAAGAAATTCCTAAGCGACTCTGGATGTCATTAAATCCTGCTGTATCAAAGTGTAGGGAATGATAAAGCAACCTAGACCTGCTCATAATACACTGACTTTCATTTCACATCAAAGACATCAAAACTAACAATCTGTTATTGGTGGTGATGATCTAGTAGCACAGGTGGAAGTTGGCAGGTATGACATTGTGGCCATCACTAAGTCGTGGCTGAAAACAGACCACATCTGGCAACTAAAGACCCCTGGATACACAGTGTATTGGAAGGACAGGAAGGTAGGTAGAGGGGGTGGGGTGGCTCTGCTGGTTAAGCATGGAATTAAATCTTTGGAGAGAGGAGACATTGGATCAGATGATGTAGAATTTCTGAGGGTAGAATTAAGAGACTGAAAGAGTAAAAAGACCCTGATTGGAGATGTGTACAGGGCTCCAAACAGTAGCCATGAGGTGATGTGCAAACTGGAGAGGGAGGTTGAGAAGGCATGCAGCAAGGGAAATGTTAGAATCGTCATGGGGGATTTCAATATGCAGGTTGATTGGGAAAACCAGCTTGGTGCTGGACTCAAGGGAAGGAATTTATTGAATGGCTTCAGGATGGCTTCTTAGAACAACTTGTGGCTGAGCCGACCAGGGAAATTATGGCAGTTCTGGATTGGGTATTGTGTACTGAAGCACAGTTGATGAGGAAGCTGAAGGTAAAATGATCTTGAAACAATTTCAAGTTTACATTTGCACAAGCATTTGTGTGCAGACTTTGGTCACAGGAAAAATATTTGAACAACATAAGATTTTTGTGCACACTGACTACTAAACATTAGAGGGAACATTGCACGGAATCACTCTATGATTCAACATTGGCATCTGGGCCTTTATAAATTAAAGAATTGAGTCTAGGAGTTGGGATTTATGATGAAGTTGTATAAGACATTGGTACGGCCAAATTTGGAATATTGTGTGCAGTTCTGGTCACCTAACTACAGGAAGGATATCAATATGACTGAAGGAGCGCAGAGAAGATTTACTAGCAGTTGAGTTACAGGGAAAGATTAAACAGGTTTGGACTTTATTCCTTAGAGCAAAGAAGAATGAGGTGAGATTTGATAGAGGTTTACAAGATTATGAGTGGTATAGTCAGACTGGATAGCTTTATCTACTTAGATTGGGGGAGATCAATATGAGAGGGTAATAGTTTTAAGCTGAAAGAGGAAATGTTTTGAGGGAACATTAGGGGAAAATTCTTCACTCAGAGAATGGTGGGAGTATGGAATGAGCTGCCATCTGATGAGGTGAATGCAGGCTCGATTGTGTGTTTTAAGAATAAAATGGATGGATACGTGGATGGGAGAGGTCTGGATGGTTATGGAATGGGAGCAGGTCAGTGGGACTAGCGAGATGATGGTCGGCACAGAATATCTTGTCCTGCAGCGTTCTATGGTTCTATATGGTTCTGCGTTCTTTCATCTGCTGTGTGCCATCACTCTGGCCTCTATGAAGATGGAACTAACCAGTGTCACACATCAACATTGCCAGATCCAAAACAGTGGAGTCTCATTTCATCACTGCAGGGAGCAGCTGCAGATTATTCGAGTTACTGAATGACCCAGGCATACATCAGCCTTTGTCAGCTTTATTTCAGTTCTGCCCCTCCCCACACCCTCCCCTCAGACTCTGTCCCCTTCCCCGTGAAACAGTTTAAAGTTTTGGTACTTCTCTCCTACCAACTACATGGGGAAGCAAGATTATCATAATGGTTAGTGCAGTGCTGTTACAGAGTCAGTAATCCGCCAATCCAACGCTGCCTCTAAGTTCGTAAGTTCTCCCCATGTCTGCATGGGCTTTCCCTGGGTGCTCCAGTTTCCTCCCACCCTTCACAAAAATTGTTCTGGGTTTGAAGGTCAATTGGGTATACTTGGGCAGGATGGGCTCGTGGGCTAAAAGGGCCAGTTACCATGCTGTATATCTAAAATAAAATGTGATGAAAAGAAAACAAGGCTTTAACTTAAATGTGCTGTGGCCCCAAGCCCCCATCGGGAATGGCTGGTCTAACTGGTCAAAAGACATGAATTTAAACCCCATCATATGAGCTGGGAAGTTAAATTCAGAGAATTCCGTACAATCTGATTATCGGTTGAAACCTAAATTGTTTAACTATGTATCAAATTTAAATTTTACCACTTGCTTTAGGTGTTTCTAGGAAATGCATTGCCATTACTTGGAAATCAGATACAGAGTTAGGGATGGAGAGGTAGCATATTGAATTGTGCACTTGTATTCCACTTGAGAAAATAACTTAGAATTTACATAATAAGTATCAATTTTTTTCAAAAGTATGGAGCTCATATTTCAAAATATGGAGGACTCTCTGACGCCCATCCTGTTGGTAACCCCAGCTCCATTATATTTATATTGAGACTTCATGTTTTTTTTTTACATTCTCCAAACTTTTTTCTTTTTTTTCATCTTTTTTTGATGTATTCTGAGGGGGAGGGTGGGTGGATGGGTGGAGGGGGAAAGGAGGGAGAGATGGAGTTTATGTGTGCATGCATTTTTCCCTTGTAGTTTTTTTGAATATTGGATGTGGTTTTAAAATTCTAAAATAAAATATTTAAAAAAAAACTCCAATTATCCACAATTGGATTATCCAAAATCACACAAAAATTTCTTTTTGACCTGGAAGTGACGTCTGATCGGCTCCAAAAAAAAATGTTCAGATAATTGAGGATTTCATTAAAATCAGAAATCCTCACTTATCCTTAAAATTTCAAAGCTGAAATGACATCATTTCACCTCCAAAAATGTTTAGATAAATGAGGGTATCTGAAACAATTAGAAATGCTCAGTTATCCAAATTTTTTTCAGAGCCGAACTCACGTCACAGGTTAAAAAGAATTAAACCCAGCATGGTCATGTGTGTCTCTGGGAGGCCATTTTGATTTCCCTCCACCTTCCCTTGTTGTTTATTGTTGTTTAAACACTGTTAGAAGTGATTTGAGTTGCTAATGACCAGTTCTCCCAAAATACCATTCATCCGAAATAGGCCTGGTGCTGACCATTTCGGATAATCGAAGATGTACTGTAAATCTTCAATAAAAGGGCATAATCAAAAACATTGATTGTAAAATCACAGGAATGCCCTCAAATCCGATCGTTCAATAATATCCTTCAGTGAAGGAAGGTTACTGCCTTTACCTAGACTGGAATATAGCTGTCCATAGATCATCAATCTGAGGCGCCTGAAAACTCACACCAAGACACAAGAGCAACTTGTCCGTGAACTACTCTTTGCAGATGATGCCGCTTTAGTTGCCCATTCAGAGCCAGCTCTTCAGCGCTTGACGTCCTGTTTTGCGGAAACTGCCAAAATGTTTGGCCTGGAAGTCAGCCTGAAGAAAACGGAGGTCCTCCATCATGACTACCAGCCCCCCCACATCTCCATCAGGCACACAGAACTCAAAACGATTAACCAGTTTACCTACCTCGGCTGCACCATTTCATCTGATGGAAGGATCGACAACGAGATAAACAACAGACTCGCCAAGGCAAATAGCGCCTTTGGAAGACTACACAAAAGAGTCTGGAAAAACCACCTGAAGAAACACACAAAGATCAGCGTGTACAGAGCCGTTGTCATACCCACGCTCCTGTTCGGCTCCGAATCATGGGTCCTCTACCGACATCACCTACAGCTCCTAGAATGCTTCCATCAGTGCTGTCTCCGCTCCATCCTCAACATTAATTGGAGTGACTTCATCACCAACATCGAAGTTCTCGAGCTGGCAGAGTCTGCAAGCATCGAATCCATGCTGCTGAAGACCCAACAGCGCTGGGTGGGTCACGTCTCCAGAATGGAGGACCATCACCTTCCCAAGATCGTGTTATATGGCGAGCTCTCCACTGGCCACTGAGACAGAGGTGCACCAAAGAAGAGGTACAAGGACTGCTTAAAGAAATCTCTTGGTGCCTGCCACATTGACCACCGTCAGTGGGCTGATATTGCCTCCAACCGTGCATCTTGGCACCTCACAGTTCGGTGGGCAGCAACCTCCTTTGAAGAAGACCGAAGAGCCCACCTCACTGACAAAAGACAAAGGAGGAAAAACCCAACACCCAACCTCAACCCACCAATTTTCCCTTGCAACCGCTGCAACCGTGCCTGCCTGTCCTGCATCGGACTTGTCAGTCACCAACGAGCCTGCAGCAGACGTGGACATACCCCTCCATAAATCTTTGTCCGCAAAGCCAAGCCAAAGAAGAAAAGATCATCAATATGGTCAACATTGCTGCTATCAAACTAGTCTCAGCAAGTCATGTAGTTCAAAAGTAATTGGGATAGGTAGTAAATCATAGACAATAAACCTTTCCAATTATGTCCACAAATTAGACTGTTTACATAGAATAGAGAGACTTTAGTAGCCATTCATCACCACCATTCAATGAAGCTGTTGTGGATCTTTTATTTCTGCACCAGTTCCCTGAATGCAGAGTGATAGAGTCAATCAGTATGGACCAGCCTCTTTAGCCCAAACTTTCCATGCTGGCTCAGTTGGCTTTCTGGTTTAGTCAGTGTACAGACTCCAGTCATACAGTATACCCTAATCTTGAACTGAACGAATTTTGTAAATGTTAATGAGATTATTCTGCTACAGTGGAGATTGCACAGGCCTGATATGGTCCTCGTCATCTTTTCGAAGGACAAACCAAGGTAAATGGTAGGGCACTGAGGAGTGCAGTAGAACAGAGGGATCTGAGAATGCAGATACATAATTCCCTGAAAGTGGCGTCACAAGTAGACAAGGTTGTGAAGAAAGCTTTTGGCCTTCGTAGATCAAAGTATTGAGCATAGGAGTTAAGATGTTAAAGTAAAGTTGTATAGGACATTGGAGTATTGCGTGCAGTTTTGCTCACCACACTAACTTCTATCAAAAGGATAGAAAGAGTGCAGAGAAGATTTACTAGGATGTTGCCCAGACTTCAGGAACTGAGTTACAGAGAAAGCTTAAACATGATAGACATTATTCCCTGAAACGTAGAAGACTGTGGAGAGATTTGACATAGGTGTACAAATTTATGAGGGGTTTAGATAAATTAAATGCAAATAGACCTTTGCCATAGAGGGTAGGTGAGATACAAACCAGATGACATGGTTTAAGGGTGAAAGGGGAAAAGTATAGGGGGAGATTGGGGGTGGGAGTGTGGAACGAGCTGCCAGCTGAAGTGGTGAATGTGGCTCAATTTTAATATTGAAGAAAAATTTGTCAGGCACATGGAGGGGTATGAAGAGATATGGACTGGAGGCTGGTCAGTCGGATGAGGCAGAATAATAGTTTGGCACAGACTAGAAGGGCTGAAGTGTCTGTTTTCTGTAATATTCTATAGTTCTATCTCTTCTCAGAACAATCTTCTGACCTAAAACGTAACAGTCAATTGCCTCCTGCTGCTACTTCACACAACACCTTTGGTGCACCACAATTATCTCTCTCTCCCTTTCCTTTCTTCTTTCTCCATGACTCTCTTCTTTTCCTATCACATCCTTGGCCCATCATCCGTCACCATCTCAATTTGCTCATTTTTCGTTCTCCCTGGCCAGCAAATGCCAGATCCTTTGGTTCAAACTGACCATAGAACCAGAGAAGCACAGAACCATTCAACAATCTGAGGCCCAGACCTATCCTTATCCAAAATTAACTTGAAACTAATGGCATTATGATCACTGGACCCAAACTCTTCCCCTACACTAAGGGCTACAGTAGAGGTCTCCAAAGTGGTCAATGTCAACTCCTCTGGGAGACGTCGATGGGACTATCCAAGGGGGTCAAAAATGCCAGGGGGTAGAAAGAAGGTCAATAAATGCCAGGGGGGGCATCCATTGAACTTTTGGGGTCTAAAGGATTGTAGACCCTGCTCACAAAGGGAGCCCGAAGTTCACGCTCCTGCCTGGGAGCCCGAGGTGACTTCTTCAATGCAGCACCTGATATTGAGAAAGGAGCCACAGTTGCCAATACTGAAGACTTGGACCCAGCTCCATTTGGCATCTTCCCGGCCAGAAGAAAAGATTTGTTTTAACTGTTATTGTAATCACTTCCTTGGTTAAGTTACCAATGTGTTACTTGGAAATTTGGGTGTGGTAACAAAGTTTTGGTTGTTGGTGGGAGGCCTGGACTCCATGTGGTACCCAGTTTCCCTCACTAATGCATATGGAAACTACACGTCTACTTAATTTTTATTTATTTAATTTTGTACATGCCTGGAGGTCTATAAGAGATCAAGGATTCCATGAAGAGGTTGATGGTCTGAAATGTTTGGGCACCTCTGCCCTACACATCCTTCTGTCACCTGTCCTGTCTCATTCCCTAATAGGAGATCCAGTATTTGCACTCTCTCTAGTTGGTTCCTCAATATATTGATTTAGGGCAACACTGCTGGTGTAGAGGTTAGCACAACACTGTTACATCACCAGCGATTGGGACCGGGATTTGAATCCCGCGCTGTCTGTATGTTCTCCCTGTGTCTGCATGGATTTCCCCAGAGGCTATAGTTTCCTCCCACTGATCGCAACATACCATGGGTTGTAGGTCAATTGGGTATACATTTGGCAGCATGGGCTTGTGGGCTGAAAGGGCCTGTTACCATTCTAAATAAAAAAAATACTTTCCAGAACACATTTGTCAAACTCCAAGCCAACCAGCCTTTTTAGAGTATGGGAATCCCAGTCAATATGTGAAAAGTTAAAAAAATTTCTTACTATCACAACCTTATGTTTCCTGTGCTGTCCGCTATCTCTTTACAGATTTGTTCCTCCAATTCTCAATGACTATTGGGCCGGTTATAATACAACCCCTTGAATGTAGTCATACCTTTCCCATCTCTCCACTCCTCATACCCTCAGTAGATGAACCCTCTGTTCTTTCCATGACCAGCAATGCCACTCCTCCCCCTTTCATCCACCACCCCCCCCCCCCCCCCACTCATCCCCCAAAGATCTATCACATCTGAAGCAACAGAAGCCCGGAAGATTGAGCTCCCAGTCCTGCTCCTCCTGCAACCAAGTTTCACCAACGGCACCAATCCACACTCTATCCCCTTTGCATTGACATAGATACACCTGAGAACATTTTTTCCACCCTGCACTACCCTTTAGTTTCTGACTGTAACTTTGAAAAATTAGCTATGGATGTCAAGGCATCTACATTATGATGTATTGCGAATCCCCAGAAGTGAGGCACTGTTGCAGAAAAGGAGGTTCAGAAAATGAATATGAATTAGATACAGAAGGTTTAAGAGACAATCCACTGCTAAATTTAATGACTTTTTCATTTTGCTATGATTGAAAGTAATTTTCCAATTATCTTCTGATATTGCATTTGAGTTGCTCTAATTTGAAGAATATCAGTGAGTAACGCTGAGAGAAATATGTACAAAAGAAGTCATAAATTCTTTGAAGCCCACACTTTCTGTTGTGTCCAAATTGGTTTTACACAGGAAGATCAACTTACAATAAATGGAAACAGCAGGGATTTCATATCTTCTCTTTCATTAAGCACTCTTTCCTCAGAAGATCATTTCATGAAGATGAAATCAAGTAAATGAGTGCAGGTTACCGACCTGCATGTAATGATGTTTTCATAACATTTCAATTTCAAGACTCAAGCTGCGAGTTGAATCTATCACCTTAATCCTTCCAACCTTGAGGAGTTTTGTCAGAGTGAAAGCTGAATCCCCAACCTCGAGTTCCATATCCTGTGTGGATTTCTCAATGTGTAACTGAACGATTCATAAATCAACAGAAATTTCATTCACACCTTTTTTTGTGCTCTATGATTGTTTATACCACTGTTATATAAGCAGCTTATTTGGATATAGAGCATTTGTGTCTTTATCCATTTTTCTTCATTCTCTCCATGGTTAACCTAGCGGTTAGTGCAAAGCTGTTACAGCACTAGCGATCAGGACGGGAGTTCGAATCACATGCTGTCTGTAAAGATTGTGTACGTTCTCCCCAGGTCTGTGTGGGTTTCCTCCATGGGCTTCGGTTTCCACCCACTCTTCAAAATGTACCGTGGTTGTAGGTTAATTGGGTGTAATTGGACGTCACGGGGCTCTTGGGCCAAAATGGCCTATTACCATGCTGTATGTCTACCTTTAAAACTTTAAATTTTAAAATGTTAAAATCTACAAGATTATGAGAGTCAAGGATAAGCCTGCATCTTTTTCGCGGGACTAAGAAACAGCAGAGGACATCTGTCAAAATGAAAGGAGGGAGGTTTAGGGGAGATACCAGGGATAAGGTTTTGTCACACAAAGTTGTGCATGCCTGGAAAGCCTTGCCAGGGCTGCAGGTGGAGGCTGAAACCTGAGGGGCATTTTAAGAGACTCTTAGAAAGGCACATAGATGAAAGGAAAATAGAGGTTTACGGGGTAGGAAGGGTTTAGTTGTTTTTTTGCTAGGAATATAAAAGTTGGCATGACATCGAGTGCTGAATAGCCTGTTCTGTGCTGTAGTTTTCTATGTTCCTTGTGTTTAAATTTAGACATACAGCATGAGAACAGGCCCTTCCGACCCACAAGCCCATGCCGCCTTCTTCTTCTTCTTTGGCTTGGCTTCGTGGATGCCGCCTAATTACACCCGATTCACCTACAACACTGTATGTTTTGAATGGTGGGAGGAAACCGGAGCCCCTGGGGGAAACCCACACAGGGAAGGACGAACAAACTCCTTACAGACAGTGCGGGATTCGAACCCCGGTCCCGATCACTGACACTGTAACTGTGTTGAACTACCACTGCGCCCACCATGCCGTCCCTAACTGTGTTGCAGTGCCTCTGTGAGGGACCCCTTGTTGTCTTTGTAAGAGCCTTCAAGTTTCACTGCCGCATTGTGTGTGAAACCCAATGTCATGTAGCAAAGGAATGGCTTTACATGATAAGCCAACACAAAAAGGCACTGGAGCAGAGGAAAGGTGAGTTCCTCCAGCATTTTGGTGAGTTTACTGCAATCAGCATCTGAGATGAAGCAGGTATCAGGTGGTATGGATGGGGTAAGGGTCAGGGCAATGCTCACCAGCAAATGGCGCCATCATGCATGTGGTGTATGGGGTATTGGCTATAATTATACTGTGGAGTAAGTAAACAGACACTTCAGCCCAACCGATTTAGCTGCCCATCCAAGCATCTGCATTTAATTGGTACCCTGGTCCTGATCGCTGGCATTGTTACAGCATTACACTAACCACTACATTGAGAAATAATAGCAGCGGTGCCTCATTGATAAGGTGACAATGTCCTTTGTTACCTCGTCAATAAATGGTGGCGCTCCAGAGTCGCTGAGGCGGCTGCGCTGCTGCAGGTGCAGACCCGTGGGGAGCGAGGGAGCAGAGACGCAGGATCCAACCACCCAGTCAACTGGCATCGGCTCCGTATAGGTTTTGAATGGCCCATTGAGGGAGTCAACGCTGGATTTATTTGAGATCCTGCGACTCAAGATGGCGGTGTCTATTAATTGGCAGCAGCCACAAGGGGCTGGAGACTCTGGGGAAGTTCACTCTGGGGAAGACCAGAGGACGGGAAGATCATACCCTGTCTGAGAAGGAGAAGCAGAGTTGACGGCCCATGGGGTTGGTGACCACAGCTAGAGCTCTGGGGCTGAGGGACCAGTGCAAGCAATGGATTGCTGGTGATGAGTTGAGGAACCTGCAGGAGCTGGGGGCTGCTGGAGACTCACGCTGGGCTATAGACTGCTGGAGGCTGGTTTGAACTCGATAGAGGGGTATCATGTATCAGAACCGAGATGCGAGGAGATGCTGAGGGCCTTGAAGGGTTCCTGATGGTGTTGGAGGTTCGAATTGGAGCTCGGGTCGCCAATGTTTGGACTGGACTCTGTGTGGCTGCGGGGGCTACGGAAGTGCTGCAAGCAAATCCATGGACACTCGGTAACACTCTTTTACTTCTCTCTCACTGTAAGTCTGACTGTAAGAGGCACTGAGGCAATTCCTGCTGGTGGTGAATCTGTCTGCCTTGCAGCAGGCAAAAAGAAATTTCATGTAATACGACACTGTTTCATTACTATGCTAATAAACTGAATCTTGAATCTTGAGGGAACAGTGAAGGAACAGTCTCTTCATCCACTATGTCTGCGCAAACCTGATTCCCAATGAAATTAATCTCCTCTTCCAGCACATAGTCTGTACTCCTCCATATTCTGTATCGTTCCAAATATCTTAAACATTGCTATCACATCTGCCTATGCCACCTCCCGTTCCAGCCACCTACTGCCCTCTGTGTAACTTGCCTCACCAATCCTCTTTAAACTTTCCCTCACTACTTCAGGGATTATGCCCAACCACTGTTCTCAGGGTACAACAAAGTGCACAGAAAAAGAACTGTGGTATTCAGAAACATTTCCCGTCTTTAGTAACCCAAGTGGAATCCATATTGGTCACTAATTGGTTAGAGAGGTACATGGTTAAACAACTGGACTCATGATCCATGGGTGGAGAGACACAAGTTAAAGATCTTCTAGATACACTGAAGAATTATATTTTTAATCAGATAAAAGTGAAATGGAATCTAGTTTTAATAATGGTATCACGATCGATGTAGGGTTTGCATTTCCTTCAGAACTCTTATTAAAAACCCATCCGGTCTCTTGAGCTTCTCCTTCGAAGAAGCATTAAATAAACTATTCACAAAAGGTAACGACCAGATCATCTATGAGAAGCGTATTGAATTCAGGATGAACGTTATGCAAGACATGAGGGAGAATGCCTTCTTCTTCATCCAAAGGGGGCAGCACGGTGGGCGTAGCGGTTAGCGCAATACTGTTACAGCGCCAGCGATCAGGATTGGGGTTTGAATCCCGCGGTGTCTGTAAGGAGTTTATATGTTCTCCCTGTGTCTGTGTGGGATTCCTCCAGGGGCTCCAGGTTTAATCCCAACCTTCAAACCGTACCGGAGGTGAGGTCAATTGGGTGTAATTGGGCACAAGGCTAGGGGGCTGAAAGGGCCTGTTACCGTTGTGACAGAATGTGCTTGAAATAATCTTTAAAGTTTTATGTTATTTCTTAGTAAGGGGATAATTGGGTTCCCATACGTACATTTACATTTTACAGGTACACATAACTACACTCGGAGAGTCCTTTGAAATGGCAGCTGGCAGATTTTGGAGACCATTTGTCAGCTTATTTATTGTCCTGTTGGAAGCCTGTTTGCTTAAAGAGACAGTGAGACTGCTAGTCAAAGCTATAAACATAAAAGTTTTATCACTGTTCTCTATTGAAAACTCAAAACAATAGGTGTTTGCTCAAAAGCATCTGTGCACATGCACATCCATTCTGCTGACTGGTCGCAACAGACAATTCAGAGTCATATCCACTCACACCTTTACAAGAGATTGAAGTACAAACTTCAAAGACAACAATGATGTCATGTCACATGACTAAAGACATTTTCAGAAAACATATTACTGAAACAGAGACATTTTGAAACCAGAAGAAGGTGCTTGACTATCCTGCAAGTCACACAGGATTGAAATGCCGTAACGATCCTTTGGAGAGGGACGGCTGCTTGTGTTCTCCTTATGGAAAGGAGGAACATCGAAACAGTGGTTTTGAAGAATTCAGCTGCCACTTCGAAAAGAGGACAGATTCATCCTGACATGGCCACTTAAAAAAAAACCCTTGCTTGCATTTGTGAAATCATCATGGAAGAAAAACAAGTTCTGATTTTCCATCCAAGAAAGAAAAATCATTCGTATGAAGAAACAATTCTTTGAAAACAACTTTTCAAGAAATTTGTGAGTTTTGAGAAGTCTGATGCCTCACCCTTACTCCATAATTGCTTTTGAACAGAAGTAAAGACTTCAAGGTTTCAACATAAAAGCTTTCTGAGCCTGAACTTTAAAATCATTTCTTCAGAATTAAGCTTAAACTATATTAGGTTGGATTTTGTCACGCGCACACATTACACATAGTGAGGTTAAGTTAGAGTTAAGTTTAGAGTTAAGTAAGAAGTGTTACATTACTCATAAAAATTATTGTTTTGAAGATACCATTGTCTTGGTGAATTTCTATTGCTGCTGGGTTATATGTCCATATATAAGAAAAGAAATTTCAACTAAAAAATACATCTCCCACTGGATGGCATTGGGTTGTTAGCTGAATATTTGTACTCAGTCACCAGAGTGGGACTTGAACCGAAAACCTTCTGAGAGAGGCAAGAGTGACACCTGCTGAGCACGCACTGACACTCTAGAGGAGAAAATAAAATGTTCCACGAGATATCTGTAACTAATCTGTTCTCGTCTCTTGTTCTGAAGTGAGGTGCAAATTTGCTAACTTCACCCAGGCCGTACACCTGTCATGAAGCACAGTGCCTGCTAAATTCCTTCCTGGAAAGCCCCTGGTGAACCAGATGGGTTTTCATGACATTCTCGTAGTTCTGTGATATCTTATTGACACAGATTCTTCTATGAGTTTTACCTGATTAGAAATTTAATTCATCAGATGTGTTGGAGAATTGACGCTGTCCTGACACCATTGATTCAGGCCTACAGATTACAATGATGACAGAGGTTATCGGGGGCTGTTAGGGTGAAGCAACCCTTCATTTGAGAATCTGCGGGAGTCACCTACTGCATCTGGTGCTCTTGTTGTGGCCTTCTCTACATTGGAGAAACTGGGCACAGGCAGGGAGATTGCTTCATTGAGCACCTTCGCATCAATGAGGAGGATCTCCTAGTAACCTACCATTTCAACTCTGCGCCCCGCTCTCACGCTGACAAATCTGTCCATGACCTTATGCGCTGCCAAACCAGGACCTCCCGTAAATTGGAAGAGCGACACCTAATTTCTGCCTGGGCCCTCTCCAACCGGATGGCATTAACATTGACTTGTCTGGTTCCTGCTAACGCACTCCCTGTTCTCCCTCTCTTCCTCATCCCTACTTGCTTTCCTCCAGTTCTCCACCCACTTCCCTCTCCATTCACAGAGCCATACCCCCCTCCCCCATTTTGCTGCTGTGCCCTCCCTCCCTTATCCACCTAGTCCCACCTGCCTGTGCTCCCTCCCCTGCCATTTTGTTTGGGTGTCTGTCTACATTTAACTCATTCCTTGATGAAGGGCTCAAGCCCAAAATGTTGGTTATGTATCTTTATCTTTGCTGTATAAAGTGCACTGTTTGACCTGCTGAGTTTCTCCGATGTTTTGTATTTTAATTCCACCCCAGTGTCTGCAGACTTTCATGTTTTGCTCTTTGACTCAGGGAGTCACTGACCATCACATCTCAAGGGCAGCTGAGGATGGTTTTGAAATGTGGGTTCTGCTAATGGTATTCCCACCATGTCAATGAATACAAGATCCGAGATTCATTTAAGAGACAGCACTCAAGGTTGTCTCCTTTATAACCCCGGCTGGTTTAAATTGTCACACAGTGAAACTGGAAACTGGGTTTGGAGTAATGAGGCTATCAGGGTCATTGGTCAGAAGGATTTGACAGGGTATTGATCAACATGGATGGCCTCGCTGATGTAGAAGGGATCTGGGTTACCAGTTAATTTCTCAACGATGATAGCCAGCCCCTCCTGCATGTTCAGTCTTTTAAGATTGAGTGCAGCTGTTAAATGCATCAGAACAGAAAACCAGGAGAGTCGTGAAGTTCTCCATACTTCCAAATGCTCTCATTCCATAGACAACATTAACAAGAAGCTTGTTCTGGGTGTTGGTTCAAAAGCAGCAGGTCTACGGCGGATGCCATCTCACTGGCTCTACACAAAGATGCATACATACATACAAAGGTTACAGCTCAGCATTTAACACCATCATCCCCTCAAAACTGATCAGCAAACTCCAAGGCCTCACTGTGTAATTGGATCATAGATTTTTTTCACCTCTAGACCACAATCAGTGAGGATTAGTAAGAACGTCTCCTCCACAATCTCCATCAGTACTGGAACACCAAAGGGCTGCATTCTTAACCTCCTGCTCTACTCACTCTACACCTATGACTGTGTGGCTCGGTATGAAAACACCATCTGCAAATTCCCTGCTGATATCAGGGTGGTGGGTTGTATAAAATGGAGCGATGAGGCAGCGTACAGGAGGGAGATTGAAAACCCGGCTGAGTGGTGCACCAACAACAACCTTGCACTCAATGTCACCAAAACCAAGGAGCTGATTGTTGACTTTAGGAAGAGAAAAAACAGAGGTGTAAAATCTAGTGATCATTGGGAGAATCAGAAAGGGAGAGGGAGACCAAAGTTAAGTTCTTGGAGTCACTTTCTCACTATCTCGGAGAATATTTACGAGACCCAACACACAAATGGCATCATGAAGAAAGCACATCAGTGCCTCTACTTCATCAGGAGTTTGCGGAGGTTTGGTACGACATTGAAAACCCTGTCAAATTTCTGCAGATGGGTAGTGGAAAGTGTGCTGACCGGCTGCATCATGGTCTAGTATGGGAACACCAATACCCTTGAGTGAAAAGCCCTCCAAAAGATAGTAGACGCAGCCCAAGACTTCACAGGCAAAACCCTCCCCACCATCGAGAACATCTAGAGGGAACGCTGCCGTCGGAGAGCAGAAGCAATCATCAAGGATCTACACCACCCAGCACACGCTCTGTTCTCGTTGCTGCCATCAGGAAAAAAGATTGAGGTGCCACAAGTCTCACACCACCAGGTTCAGGAACAGCCGCTACCCCTCCACTATCAGACTCCTCAACGACAAACTCAATCAGGAACAAGGATTCTTACTTGTGCACTTTATTGATTTTTTATCTCTGTATTGCACAGTCAGTTTGTTTACATCTTTATTTGTTTACATTAAATCTGTTTTTTAATGCATTCCCAATAAGTGATAATTCTGCCTCGCCTGCAGGATAAAGCATCTCAGGGTTGTATGTGATGTCATGTATGTACTCTGACAATAAATCTCAAGTGAATTCTTTGACAAGTTCTTTGTCCATCTATGCCAATCAAGACTCCCATCACTTTGTGCAGGGAATGTTAGTGCTGTTACAGACAATGAAGATTTTGCTGCCTGAACACTTTTGGGTGTATTTTATGTATTTTGGCTGCTGGTCATTAAAATCACCTAAAAGCTTTCAGTTTTTTTTAGATAAACCTATTTTAAGTCTAGAGCAACATATTGAAAATTCATTTTCTGCACTCACACTTGGACTCCTTCCCTACTGATCCTGGTGCAGTCAGTGACAAACAGGGTGAAAGATTTCACCAGGACACTGTAACCATGGAAAAGCAGTGCAACTGGAATCCATCAATGCTGGCTGATTATTGTTGGGCACTGACACGAGAGGCATCAGATGCTGAGGACAAATGAAAATCAGCAGTAAAACATTTTTAGGCCAGTTGAACGAACCCAATGTGTCAGCGTCATGATGCGATTAAACAGGCTAAATTCAATGAAAGTTAATTTAATGCCTCTTCAACTCCCTTCATGATACAGAAAATCTGAAATTTTGAATGAATAAAAATTGACATGTCAGTAATATATCGTTACCTTCTAGGGACGCTGTGAGCCCAGCTGAGTTCCTCCAGCATCTCTGTGTTTTCACTACTGTTTACAGGATATGTTAGAATACTTAATGGTAAAATATATCTTTAAATGAGATAGATTGTGGGGGTGTAGTTTTGGTTACACTTCACAAAAGACCTCATTTAAAATGCAAGAGCTTTGCTGAAGTGAGGCATTGCGTCAGCAGTGATTTTGCAGAGACAATGGAACTGTTTTGAAGAGAACTTCACAAGGAGGTGTAAATCGAATAATGACCAGGAAGAGGCTGATAAGATCTTTTGAAATTGAGGTTTTTAGCCTTGGGAGAGGTTATTTGGTTGTTACAAGCAGAGAGAGGAAAAAACAAACAAGTGATTCTCTTTTGGGGGGAGAGAGAGAGAGAGAGAGGGAGTGAGTGAGAGGGAGAGAGAGAGAGAGAGAGAGAGAGGTCAGTTCTACAGTAGCAGTTGAGACTGCAAAATGAAAATGCAAGCTGGCAGCTTGTTGAAAACTCCCATTTTGAAGACAGGTTGTGAGTTCCGAGTTCAGCCTGTTGAAAACACTTGTAGTCCTTACAAGAGGAAATGGATGGCTAGAGTGTTTGTCCTGAAATCAGGGAAACAAGAGGAACTCTGTGGCAACCTTGAAGAAGAGGTTATCATTTGGAAAACCAACGATGGGTCACGTTTCTTTGGCAAGACACTGAAGTGACTGATCAGAGGGAATCAGTTTGTGTGTGTCCAACGAGCAACAAATCTCTCTCTGAAACCAACAAGAACCTTCCTGAATGGTAACCATTTACCTTTAAGCACCAAAGCTAGGTGGAAATTATTAATGTTGAATTCTGGGCACAGTATAAGAATTGCCTGATTCTGGTGATCTTGGAAAAGTGAAAAGTAAATGATTGGTCAGTGAAACAGAGAACTTTCCTGAATATATACACATTACATACACGTGTGCTTAGAATTAGAAGCGGATTAAGTTAGATTAAGTTAAGTTAATAGTAATAAGATTAAGATTGATCTTATTATGTTTAAAGAAAATTAAAAACAATGTTTGTTTAAGTAACCATTGTCTTAGTGAATTTCTATTGCTGCTGGCTGTTGGAGTCCTCTAGGCTTGTAACTCTGCAATCAGAGCGTCTGTAGCCTTTCATGTTACATTGCACTCATCCAGGTGGCTGGAGTTGAGAGCCTGGAACAGTGAGTGCCTCAAGTTCCCCATTTTGTGGAAGAGGGTTTTGAACATTGTGGCAGGTGGTGAATAAGAATATAAGAACATAAGAAATAGGAGCAGAAGTTGACTATCCAGCCTATCGAGCATGCTCCGCCATTCAATGAGATCGTGGCTGATCTGATGATAGGATCTATTCCACCCATTTGCCTTTTCCCCATATCCCTTAATTCCCTGACCATGTAAAAATCTATCCAAACTTGTCTTAAATATATTTACTGAGGTCACCTCCACTGCTTCCATGGGCAGTGAATTCCACAGACTCCCCATCCTCTGGGAAAAGCAGTTCCTCCTCATCTCCATCTTAAATCTACTACCCTGGATCTAGTTCTCATCTCACCTACCAGTGGAACATAATCAACCTACTTCTATCTTATCTATTCTTTTCATAATTTTATGTTTCTATAAAATCCCCTCTCATTCTTCTAAATTCCAGTGAGTACAGTCCCAGACGACTCAATCTCCCCTCACAGGTCCACCCCCTCATCCCTGGAATCAACCTGGTGACCCTCCTCTGTGCAACCTCCAAAGCCAGTCCATCCTTCCCCAAGTCAGGAGACCGGAACTGCATGCAATACTTCAGATGGGACCTCACCAGGACCTTGTACAGTCGCAGCAGAACCTCCCTGCTCCTAAACTCAATCCCTCTGGCAAAGAAGGCCAACATTCCATTTGCCTTCCTAAATACTAAACAGGAGGGTGAAAAAAGAGAAGCGAAGTGAGGTCTTGGCCACTGGTTAAGTGTTGAGACCGTTGCTTTTTAGTCAGGGGGCAGTTTGGGCTAGAGGTGGAGTGGACTCCAGAGTGTAGTGGAGTATCAGCTTGTGGGAAGTGGGAGGCAGAGCTGAACATTCATCATCTGACTAAACAAAGCCGCAATGATGCTGAAACACTTCACAGCTTGTCTTCTTACACCACTGAAGTGGAATGTGTAAAAAATATATAGCATTGTTCGTGCCTGTTGAAAGAAGAGGGCAGCTTAAATACCCAAAAGGACTTCATTGCAGTTTTGGAGAGCTAGCAGGTCAGCTCATTTTTTGACCTGCTGTCTCTGTCTGATTCTCTGGTGACCTGGTGCTGTTCTCCTGCCTGAGAAGGAGAATGTTCAGCTTGTAGGCTGCCTTGTGCAGTGTGAATGACTGCATTGCAGGTTTTAGAGAGGGGAATGTTGCAAACGTCACAAACCCACATCTCCTTCGCTGCCCATGGAAGCAGTGGAGGTGACCTTAGCAAATATATTTCAGACAAGGTTGGAGAAATTTTTACAACATAGGGGAGTTAAGGCATATGGGAGAAAGGCAGGTCGGTGGACATGAGCCTATCATCAGATCAGCCATGATCACATTGAATGGCAGAGAGGGCTCGACGGGCAGGACGGCCGACTCCTGTCCCTGTTTCTCATGTTCTTATGTTCCTTTCCAGTGTTACTCTAGTGGTGCTTGAGAGACAGCTTCCAGAGTGGGAGGCTTTTCTTCTTCTCTCTGATTCTCTTCTCTGATGTTCAGGGGAACTAAATTGTCAGTCAAGAGCTGGGGTCTTTCCTGAGGTCAAGAAATGAATTCAAAGTTTGCTCCTCTGGTAGTAGGGACTGCTTCGTATGGTGTGGATCATCATGTATTAGATAAGTGGCACCACTGAAGTGTGAGTAGGTCTCACAGACAACCCCTATTCCTCAATGTGTACGTCCAAGCAACTCCACTGGATAACCTTCAGAAACAGACATTGGGGCTTGTATCTGGAGTCAGCAGCCTAAATCCCTCCAATTAAACTCACATGGGTGGAAAAACATCAAACTAACTTTTTTCTTTCAGACCTATATTGCAGATGATGCTAATTTAATTTTAATTGTTTTAAATTTAGACATTAAGCACAGTAACTGGCACTTCTGACCCATGAGCCCATGATGCCCAATTACTTCTAATTAACCTACAAACCCCAAAAGTATTTGGAGTGTTGGAGGAAACTGGAGTGCCTGGGCAGGACATGGGGACATGGGGACATGGGGATGACATATAAACTCCTTACAGACAGTGCAGGATTCGAACTCCAGTGACAGACACTGTAACAGTGTTGCACTAACCATTACTCTAACAGCACCACCATAACTCAAGATGCATTTTTTTACAGGGGAAGGATCAGTGGAAAAGCTGACAGTTCTACTTCCTGAAATAATGAAAAATGTACATTTTTCCCACTGAGTTTTAGAATCTAACACAAGCTCTTACTCCTATTGTTCGGTGTCAGAACAGCTCCGTCATAAGTTGTGAACACATGAAAAACATCCTGCTCAGTTTATCCCAGTGTGGACAAAGAGTGTCATTCAAAACTTGGTGAGAACTGCATGGTGGAAAATACTGACATCACATTAATTACATATTTTTCAATCTGTCACAGCTCCGGGCCAAGGCCAAAATCAGAAGAGTTATGATTCGAGAACTGCTCTATGCAGATGATGCTGCCTTCGTAGCTCACTCCCAGGCAGAGCTGCAAGCGTTGTGCGACACATTTGCATCTCCCTCCACTGAATTTGGTCTGAAAATCAAACTGGGCAAGACGATTGTCTTTAGCCAACAAACCCACAACACTCCGTCAATTACCATCACTGGGTCAGTGCTCACCAACGTAGAGAAATTCCGCTACTTGGGCTCCACCATGACAACAATGAACTCACTTGACACAGAACTGGACACGCCTGTGAAAAGCATCCACTACCTTTGGACGCCTCTGTACCTGCGTGTGGGTTAACTGCCAACTCTCCACCAAGTTGAAGATCTGAGTCTAAGAGGCCTGCGTGATGAGTACTCTTCTCTACGGCTGTGAATCCTGGGTCACATACAGAAAGTAAGAACACTGCCTTAACTCATTCCATTTCCGCTACCTCAGATCCATCCTAGGCTACTCATGGCGCAACAGAGTCACAAACGTCTAAGACCTGGAGAAGACTGGAATTACGGACCTCTACCCAATCATCTGCGCTCGCCACCTGCAGTGGGCTGGCCACATTGTCCGTATGGAGGATGGCCGATTGACCAATGATGTACTCTACGGTGGGCTATCAGATACTCCCGCCCTGTTGGCCACCCATGTATTTGTTACAAAGACATAATCAAGCGTGCTCTCCAGTCATTCTATGTCAACCATGCTGTCTGGGAGGGCCTCACAAAAAATCGCACTGCGTGGCATTCCACGATTCGCAGGGGCATAGCACAATGTGCCACCAACTACAAAAAGTTCTGCGAGGGCAGAATTGCTACAAGGCACCGTGTTCATCTTTGCTCGCGAAGGGATGGGCCATGATGATATAATGTCTGACACCTTCCTGAAAATACATAACCAGCCAACTTAGTAATGAAACAAGTGGGTCAAATATTTCCCAGTGTAGCTATTTCAAAAGCCAGTGGATTTTCAATTGATCTACTCTGTTTGTTCATGCTTGTTTATAATATAGGAGTCCATAATGCCTATTGTGAATGCTAGCCCTCAGAGCAATTGGACTTTCTGATTTCTCCTGTGACTGTTCTCTTTAATATCCGTTAGCTTCCCTGATTCTTATGCATATCAATATTCAAAGGGAAAATTAACTGCAGCAAATTCATCTCACAACCAGAGAAAAGGTCGCTGCAGAGAAATGGATGAGAGGTCAATCCACAGGATCATAAGAATGGCAGAGAGGAGTCTCTCTTTCCCCCACCACTCATCAATGTGATCTACCGGGATCGTTGTCTGAAGAGAGTGCGCAAAATCAGTAAGGATCCCCTTACACAGCATCTGCTTCCCATTGGGAAAGACATCCAAGAGTATCAGAGCCAGTTCCACCAGGCTGAGGAACAGCTCCTTCCCCCGGTGTGTGAGAACGGCAAACAACCAAAGGAACTATTCACCCCCACCATCCAAGACTCTCATATTCACAAAACAATATTTATTTATTGATTATATAGATGAGATACTTGTCCTGCATATGTATCTTTTGTCGGTATGTGTGTTATGTCTGATTGTGTTTTGCAATGAAGGATGGAGAACACTGTTTCATCGGGTTGTACTTATAAAATCAGATGACAATAAACTTCACTTGACGACTTGAAATCAGAGCATCATGGAAAACAAGAATCACAGATAGAACATGTAAACTCCTCATAGGCAGAACCAGAGAACAGGGTTGAGCCCAGAGAGTAGGGGTTTTCCTGTGGCTGTCCCTCTCAGTAATTCCAATTTGGATACTGATGGGGAAATGCCCTCTTTGTGGGTAGCAATCATGGAAGGGTGAAATCAAGAAGAAAGATAGTGATAGGAGACTCAATAGTTTGGGTCACAGAGAGGCATTTTTCTTGCTATAGGATTGCTAAAGGATTGCTTACGGTGGGATGTGAGTGGGAAGGGAAGGTTCAGAACCACTGCTCTAGACCCATTTGTTATTGGAATATTTTGCTTGAGAAAAATTGTCATTGGCCCATTTCCTTTCGAGTCATGAAACCGTGCACAAAACAACTCAAATTAGGTACGATTAAAACAGTGGTTCTCAAAGTTTTTATTTCCACCCACATACCACCTTAAGCAACCTATGGCATAGGGAATAATTAAGGTGGAATGTGATATTTTTTAAAAAGTTGCCCACCCCTGCTCTACAAGATACATTAAACATGATCTACCACACACAAAGCCATGCGGACTGTCCTTAATCAGCCCATGGCTGTCCAAATACCTGTATATCCTGTCTCTCAGAACTCCTGTTAATAATTTACCTACTACTGATGTCAGGTCCATAGAAATGCTGGAGGAACTCAGCTGGTCTTGCAGTGTGCAAAGGAGGTAAAGATATATTACAAACGTTTCGGGCCTGAGCCCTTCTTCAAGGTAAAAGCAAAGAACAGGAAAGCATCAGAATAAAGACTGAAGACTAGCCGGGGGAGGGGTTCAGACCAATAAAAGGTGTTAATTCGATCATAGGAAGAAAGATGAGAATTGACTTTGGCTCTGTGAAAGGAGATAGAGGGAAAACTGAAGAGAGAGAAAGAGAGAGAGAGAGAGAGAGAGAGAGAGAGAGAGTTGGAGGAAAGGCAAGTGGGGGAAGAATAAGGGGGTCAGATTTAACAAAAACTAGAGAAGTTGATGCTAATGCCATCCAGTTGGAGGATGCCCAGTCAGAAGATGAGGTGTTGTTCCTCTAATTTGTCTCAGTCTGAAAGTGCATGAACGCATGGAGAGACATGTCAGCAAGGGAACAGGAGGGGGAATTGAAATGAGTGGCCACTGGGAGATCCACACTATTGAGGTGGACAGAGCTGAGGTGCTCAACGAAGTGATCTCCCAGTCTGTGCCTGAATGTAGTGCCTGAATCAGCTAAATAAAATGAAGTTGATGCCATTGCAGGGACTTGGATGCAAGAGAGACAAGGCTGAAGGGTTAATATTCCTGGGTTTCAATGTTTTGGATAGGATAGAGCAGGAGGTGAAAGAATGGCAGAGTTCCATTATTGATCAGACTCAGATTTCAAATTTATTATCAGAGTAGTACATGGCATCGCAAACAAGCCTGGGAATCTTTTTTTGGTAGACAAAGCAGAATTACCACTTATTGGTAGTGCAAAAGAACTGTACTCAATGTATACAAGTAAACAAAAAAGAACTGGGAACAGATAACAAATGTAAACAAACTGATTGTGCAATACAGAGAGAAAAGATCAATAAAGTGCACAAGTCAGAGTTCTAAAATGAGACTCTGATTGAGTTTGTTGTGATGAGAGAGACTGTCACAACTGCATTCAGAGAGACCATACTGGAGGGTCCATTCACTGAGTCAGTATGGAAGGTGCAGTCATTCTGATGGCGTCATTTTATAGGCCTCCCAATGGCCCTGAGAGAGAGAGAGAGAGAGAGAGAGAGAGAGAGAGAGAGAGAGAGAGAAAGGAGTATATCATAGTGGGTGATTTTAATTGTCCTTGTATTAAATGAAACTTCCTCAGTGTCAGAGGCTTAGATGGAGCAGAATTTGTTTGGTGCATCCAGGGGGGAAGGAGGGGTTCTTGAAAACGTATGCAGCAAGTTCAACCATTCTGGACCCTGTGCTGAGAAATGAGCTTGGCTGGGTGATCAGTTTTAGTGACAGAACATTGGGGAACACCTGCATAAGGTTTAACCGGAAGAAGTGTGAGCCTGGACCTTGCATGACAGTATTCGAATGGGAGTGGCAAATTGCAACATTATTAGGCAGGAGCTAGGGGGAGTCAATTGGGAACAGCTGCTAACAGACAAGTCTAGCTGTGATGTGCAGGAATTGTTTAAGGATCTGAGTCCAGGACTGGCATGGTCTGGTAAGGAGGAAGGATAGGGTTGGCAAAAGAAGGGAAGTTTGAATGATGAAACAGGTTGTAACTTTCATCAAAAAGGGAAACTCCAATCAGATGGGGTCCAAGGTGGCAGAAAAGAGTTCAACCAGGTCTTTTTAATATAGACATACAGCTCGGTTACAGGCCCTTTCGGCCCACAAGCCCATGCTGCCCAATTACACCCAACTGACTTACACCCCCAGAACGTTTTGAACAGTGGGAGGAATCCAGAGCCCCAAGGAAACCCTTACAGACAGCGCGAGATTTAAACCTGTCGTCACTGGCGCTGGATCTAATCATGTCTTCTCTTTTTTTTAACCATTGGAAAAATGTCCTAGGATTAAAGAGAGATCCTAAAAGAATTTTATACTTGCATACAATCAAGATGATGACCATGGAGAAGATAGAAGTAAACATAAAAGTCTGTAAACACTGTTGTCGAAGTAAAGACACGAAGCTGGAGAAACTCCGCAGGTCGACTAACGTTTCGGGCTTCAGCCCTTCATTGAGGTATGGAAAAGTGTCGGCAGGCGTCTGAGCAAAGAGTAGAGAGGAGGGGTGGTCGCAAAGGCAGGAGGTGATAGGTGGCAAAGGGAGGGAGGGGACAGCAGTGATTAGGGTGAGGTGGGATAGCTGGGTGAATAGAGGGGGAAGGGAGGAGAACTGGAAAGTGGAAGGGGGAAGGGGAGGGGGAAGAGGAAGAGGCAGAGACCAGAAAAGTCGATGTTAATGTAATCCGGCTGGAGAGCGCCCAGATGGAAAATCAGATGTTGTTCCTCCAATTTACGGGTGATCTTGGTGGGATGGTACATGAGGCCATTGAGACATGCGAGTATCGGAGAGTGACACAGAAATGAAATGGTTGGCCACTGGGAGATCTCTGTCACTGGTGCGGATGGTGCAAAGGTGCTCAGTGAAGTGATCTCCCAGTCTGCGCCCAGTCTCTCTGATGTAGAGAAGGCCACAAAGGGAGCACTGGATGCAGCGAATCAGTCCTGTAGACACACAAATGGAATGTTGCTTCACTTGAAAGGTCTGTTTGGGGCCCCAGACAATGGTGAGGGAGGAGGTGCGGCCACAGGAGAAGGTGCAGGGGTGGGGTCAACTGGTGGGGAGGGAGTGCATGAGGGAGTCACGGAGGGAGCGGTTCCTACTGAAAGCAGAGATGGGAGGACAGGGAAAGATATGTCTGGTCGTGGGATCCTATAGTAAATAGAGAAGATAGAACTC
This sequence comes from Narcine bancroftii, assembly GCF_036971445.1. Classification (NCBI taxonomy): domain Eukaryota; kingdom Metazoa; phylum Chordata; class Chondrichthyes; order Torpediniformes; family Narcinidae; genus Narcine; species Narcine bancroftii. Next base: position 93,682,818 of record NC_091470.1, on the reverse strand, counting down.
CTCAAGGACAAAGGAGGGAAAATATGCTTGGAGTTAGAGGAAGTGAGTGAGATACTAATGAATACTACCTTGGTTAGAGAGAGAGAGCAGAATGGAGAAACATGAAATCAATAGGATAAAAATGGTGGTGCTGCCAGAACTGCTGTCATGGCAGCATTGAATGGAGAGAGGAGTCTCCGCGCTCCCCCACCAAGTCCAACTGCCCAATCCGACTGCCGTCAACTCCGTAAACGGTCCGTAAATGGAGCCAACAATGGTTTTATTTAAAATACTGCGACCTGGGTGGGGTCTGGGCCAAAGATGGCAGCACCTATGATTGGCAGCGGCTACGAAGGTTTATAGACTCCAGGAAAGTAGAGGACTGATGCAGGACACCAGAAAATGGGGCAAACACCTTCCTGTTTGAGAAGGAGAAGCAGAGGAGATGACCCATGGGCGGTGACCACAGCGGCAGAGAAGTGAGGCACTCTGAGGCTGAAGAACTCACAGGCGGTGGTGGGCTGTCGTCGACTCGAGGAAGGGAACTCATGCGGGCTGCTGGCAGTTCGAGGCAGGGAACCCACGCGGGCTTTTGGCGACTCGAGGCAGGGAACCCACGTGGACTGTTGGCGACTGCGGTCGAGGGATTCACACCAGGCTGCGGACTGTTGGAGACGAGCTGAACGGGTACCAGGTATTGGAACCGGGATGTGAGAGGTTGCCAAGGGCACTGAAGGGTTCCCAATGGTGTCAGGATCTGGAGCTTGGGCTGCTGATGGTTTGGACTGGACTCTGTGTGGCTGCGGGGTCTGCAGGAGAGCTGGAGGTGATTCCATGAACACACAAGGACTCTCTTTTGCATTTCTTTCTCTGACTGTAACAGGCACTTCAGGCAATTTCTGCCAATGGTGAATCTGTCTGCCTTATGGCAAATTAAAAGATATTTTGTGAAATATTGCCCTGTATTTATTACATGACAAATGTGGTAAACCACTGTATATATATGTTTATCTGTCTGACCACACCCATTGGCTGACTGTTCCCCCTCCGCGCACCCTCCCCACAGGCTCCTGAATAAAAGTGACTGCCCCTCAGGCCCCTCCCCAGTTCGGGACAGTTGACCAGCAGGGATGTGCCTTCATTCTACTGTGAATAAAAGTCTATCAGTTTTGTTCAACTTCAGTCTTTTGAGTCAATGACAGTGGATCAATTTTATTCACAATAGTCTTAACGATGGAGCAAATCTTGAAGCCAGAGAAACAGGAAATCGACCCTCAATCACCTGAGGCCTCTACCAACTTTGAACTCTGGCTGCGCTGTTTCGAGTTGTTCCTGCAGGTATGTCCAGTCATTGTTCGATCAGAGAATGACAAATTACAGGGATTGTACTCCCAAGTTGGGTCTCTGGTTTACTCAATGATCAGGAACACTGTGTCATATCCAGAAATGATGGACTTTTTGAAAGGCCTGAAAGGTTAATGAGGTCTACAACAGATACCTCCTTGTGACCCAAAAACAGTGACCCAGATAGTAGAATGTTGAGTACCTCTGGACCCTGTGAACCTTCAGGTGGGTGCAGAGAACACGGAGGACCTGATTATGATGCCTATATCACAGGCATCAGGCCCATTTACATCGACCAGAGATGACTAGATCAAGGTGAGTTCAGGCTTCAGAGGCCGGATGAATTGGCAGGTACACTGGAGGTGGCCGTTCAGAACATGGAGGCCTACTCAACCGACAATGCAGCCGCCTCGTGGTTTCCCCCAGGTGCCGCCAACTGGGAATAAGCTACCACCATCACATTCCGCCAGAAATCTGACCATGGCAGCCTTACTCTGCAAGCGCCTTACACCACTACCACCATGACCCGCCAGCTTACTGACCATGGCTGCGGCACTCCATAAGCACTCAAAGTGCTACTTCTATGGCCTGGGCAAGCACCCAAGGAAACGCTGCTCCTGCTGTTGGAAGAAAGAGCATTCTGCTAAGGTGTGAAGATCAAAACCCTTCCATTGCAGGGTGGCGTGTGGACTGTGGGGGCCGCCACCTTGGACGCCACCATTCCTGGGAACTAGCAGCACCACTCACAAGTCATGGGCGCCACCATTTTGGATGCTGCCATCTCCTGACGCAGCAACTGTGTAGTGACACTAACCGTATGGGACACATTCTATAAAATCTTTAAACTTCTGGTGATGCCACAGGTCTGTGCTGTCATGCTACTGGAACTGGACTTTCAATGTCATCTTAAACCAGCAGTTTTTAAATCGCCCACTACACTCCACTGACTCTTCAGACCACTCCCCCATTCCCACCTCACACAGCCAACAATATAATCACCCATTGCATACGACCTGCGGACTCTCCAGCCTCAAAATCACTCCTCCATTGCTGTTCGCTAACCTCATCCCCAACTGTTAACCCGTTGCCCCCAAAAGTAGGCTGTACAGTGCAGGGCCTTCATTAGGATGGAGCTACAGTGACTCCTCAATGAGGGGATCATTGAGACCCACACTATCCCTTGGAGAGCACAAGTGGTGGCAGGATGGTCATCGACCTCAGTCAGACCATTAACAGGTAAATACAACTGGACGTGTACCCCCTTCCCCATATATCTGATATGATGAACCAAATCACACAATATCGGGTTTTCTCTACCATCGACCTGAAATCAGAATACCAGCAGCTCACCTTCCGCCCAGAGGATAGCCAATATACTGGGTTCGAAATGGACAGCCGCTTCTATCATTTTCCGACAGTTCCCTTCAATGTCACCAACAGGGTCTCGATCTTCCAATGGGAAATGGACCACATGGTAGATCAGTACCCACTGCAGGCCACATTTCTGTACCTCAACAATGTCACCATCTGCAGTCATGTCCTGCAGGACCATGATACCAATCTTCAAAAATTTCTCCACACCGCTAAGCTCCTCATACAATAAGCTCACATACAATAGGTCTAAATGCATATTTTGTACAACCTGCCTTGCCATCCTCAGCTGTGTCATGGAGAACGGAGTCATTGGTCCTGACCCTGATCGAATGCACCCACTCCTGGAACTCCCCCTCCTCTACAGACTCAAGGCCCTGAAAAGGTGCCTGAGTTTCTTTTCTTACTCTGCCCAGTGGGTCCCCAACTACACAGACAAGGCCCATCCCCTTTCCCCCTAACACCAGAGCCCGTACAGCCTTCAGCCGCATCAAGGCTGACATCGCCAAAGCCACGATGCACGTTGTGGATGAATCCAGCCCATTCCAGGTGGAAAGTGATGTATGAGACTTTGCTCTGGCTGCCACACTTAACCAGATGGACAGACCCGTCACTTTATTTTCCTGCAGTCTCAAGGCCCTGAAATTTGACATTCCTCTATTGAGATTGAGGCCCAAGCCATTGTAGAGGTGGAATGGCATCGGGGAACATTACCTAGCTGGGGAAGGTTTACCTTATAACCAACCAACACACAATTGGATTCATGTTCGATAACCAGCAATGAGGTAAAATCAAGAACGAGAAGATATTGAGGTGGAGAATTGAACTTTCCACCTACAATTGTATCAGCCCTGGAAACTCCATGAGGCCCTCGATGCTCTATCCCACCTTTCAATCGACCTCTTACAAGCCCTCCACAATGATCTCTGCCACCAGGTTCTTAAATGTCGTCAAAGCCCGCAACCTGCCTTACACCATCGGGTCGATGACCACAAACTGCCAGATATGCATGGAAACGTTTATGGAGTGCATGGAGTGCAAACCACACTTCTTCCAACCAGACAGAGTGCAGTTGATAAAGGCCACCCACTCATTTGAATGCCTGAGTGTTGATTTCCAAGGACCCCTTTCCTCTGCAGACCACAATGTGTACTTCCTCAATGTCATTGGCAAGTACTCACATATTCTGTTCACTATCCCCTGCCCTGACGTGACAGATGTGATAGCTATCAAGGCCCTACACAGTCTCTTCACTCTGTTTGGCTTCTCCAGCTTTATTCATAGCGACCAGGACTCTCATTAATGAGTGATGAAATGCTTCAGTTCCTGCTGGCCAGAGGCATCATTAAGAGCAGGACCATCAGCTACAATCCTGGGGGAATGGGCAGGTGAAAAGGGAGGATGCCACAGTCTGGAAGGCTGTTCTCCTAGCCCTGCAGTCTAGGGGTCTCCCAGTCTCCTGCTGGTGAGAGGTCCTCCCGGAAGCACTCCACTCCATCAGGTTCCTTCTGTGTATGGCTACCAATGCCATGCTGCATGAACATATGTTTTTATTTCCTAGGAAATTGGTGAAAGACACCTCGCTGCCGGCATGGCTGACATCCCCAGGGTTGGTCCTATTTTGGAAATGTGAAGAGACACAAGTCCACCTCCTCCATGCCAACTCCCAATACACCAACGTGGCAAATTCCAATGGGCATGAAGACACTGTCTCTGTTATGGACCTGGCACCCTCAGGGATTACAGAGACCACCACTGATCACCCCACAACCCTCCCACCCCTCACCACTCACGATGGACCAGGTCCACGGCACATTACCTTAGCCCCAACAAATGACACATCAGATTCGTCGCCGACCCATCAGCTCAACACCGTCGACCGCAAACAGGTGCCCCAGGACCCATCGCTGCACAGTCACAGCCAGTACTGCAAAGGTCACAGCAGAAAACCAAACCACCCGAAAGACTTAATTTTTAACGGTATCATCAACACTTCACCCCGCGGAGATCTTTATAAAAACAAGGGGTGAATGTGATAAATATATTTATCTGTCCGGGCTCATCCATTGGCCAACTGGACCTGTGGCCCCTCCCACAGGCTCCTGAATAAAGGTGACTATCCCTCAGTTCGGGACAGTCGACCAGCAGGGATGTGCCTTCATTCTACTGCGAATAAAAGTTTATCAGTTTTGCTCAACTTCAGTCTTTTGAGTCATTGATGGTGCATCACCAATAAATTGAATCTTGATTCGTGAATGCTCATGTTAGAGCATTTTGAGATCACTAATTCAATGGTACATGTGACAATAAAGTCGAACTTGAAGCAGACACGATAGTAGAATTTACAAGGTCTGAGCTGCACTGCTCCATGCTCTATTTCTGCTGTTCTGAAGCAGCAATGTTACCTGCCACACCACTGTGTTGCTTTGTTTCCACTTCACACAGTATTTCTCATTTCTGAATTAGTCTCTGGCCCCAGTGCCACATTCACTGGCCCATTCCTCAACTCTGACATGGTTAAGCCAGAACGAATTTAACAAAGTGTTAAACCTGCCCTGCTTGACCATGATAAAGTTCCACATGCACAGAAAGAAGATAACTGTAAAATTGGGAAAGATTGCGGATTCTTGGAGGAATTGGCAGAATTGCTACTGAAGGACTTTTCTCGCAGGCTCGGACGTTACACTTGCATCTCATGGATGAAGTAAAGAACCCACTCAGGATGCGGGCTGCTGGTGACTGCTCAAGACTAGCTCAAGATTGGTTAAAGGGGTACCAGGTATCAGAACTGAGATGTGAAAGGGAGTCGAGGACTTCCTGATCGTGTTGGGGTGTTCACCTGGAGCTCGGGCTGCTAACGCTTAGGACTGAAGGCTGTGTAGCTGCAGAGGCTGCGGGAGCACTGGAGGCAGATGCACAGACATTCAGTGTCCCTGAGGGAGCGGGGGGTGGGGGCGACTCTTTTCTGCTTCTCTTTTTCTGACTGTGACACCAAGAAATTTATGCTGATGGAGAATCTTTGTCTGCCTTGGAATAATTTTGTGTAAGATCATATTTTCTGTCTTATTACATGACAATAAAATAATCTTGAATTTGAAATATTCATTTGAATCCCACCAGAGAAGCTAAAGAACTTAACTTTTACATTTAAATTTAGACATACAGCATGGTAATTGGCCCTTTCCCACCCATTGACACCCTATTAACCTATACTCCTGGCAAATTTTGTATGGTGGGAGGAAACTGGAGCCCCCAGCGAAAACCCACATAGACATGCGGAGAATATACAAATGCTTTACAGACAGCACAGGATTCGAACTCCGGTCCTGATTACTGGCACTGTAAAGGCATTGCACTAACCACTATGCCAACCGTGTCGTCCCAGGAAATTAAATGAAAATTTGGAATAGAAAGTATAAAAAGAAAGAAGGCATTGTTTGTCATTAAAAATAGTGTTTACCTTGCTCTCAAGAATGGAGCATTAAAGTAGAAACAGAGCAGAGCATTCAGTAAAGTTCTGACCTTGACCCTCTGCTCTATTCCATGATTCTCTACTACCTAATCAATCTCTGCTATGAATGTACTCAGTGCCAGTGCTCCAATCCTGATAAAGTCTGACTTTCATTCGATTCCAACATGAGTTTGAATCTGCAAAAAATGGCCGGGTGAATTCAAGGACAATTATGGATTAACAATAAATGTTAGCAATTCCAGCAAGTTGCCAATTGTAATATTAAAATATTATTTTACATAAATGGGGCAGCACGGTTGGTGTAGTGGCTAGCGCCATGCTTTTACAGCACCAGTGACTGGGATTCGAATCCCGTGCTGTCTGTAAGGAGTTTTTACGCTCTCCCCGCGTCTGCATGGGTTTTCCCCTGAGGGATCTGGTTTCTAGCTGACTAGTTCCCCTCTTGCTTCGTTCAAACAGCATGTTTGAGGACAAATCCTTGAGACTGTGCAAACTTATGGAGAGGATTCTTAAGGGATAGGATCTATGAGAAGTAGACTCTATTGAAGGATAGTCAGCATGGCTTTGTGAAAGGGAAGTTGTGTTTCATGGGTCTAATTGAGTTTTTTGAGGAGGAAACAAAAGAAATTGATGAGGTTTGATGGTAGGTGTGGTCTACATGGACTTTAGCAAGGCATTTGACAAGGTCCTCCATGAGAGGCTCATCCAGAAGTCATGAATCACAGGATAAGTGGAACATTAATTGTATGGATAAAAAATCGGTTTGTAGGAAGGAAGCAGTGAATAGTTGTGGAAGGAACATATTCTGCCTGGAGATCGGTGACTGGTGGAGCATCGCAGGGATATGTTCTGTGATGTTTATAAATGACCTGGATGAAGAGGTGGAAGGACGGGTCAGTAAGTTTGTGGATGACACGAAAGTTGGAGGAGTTGTGGATGGAGCTGAAGGTTGTCGAAGGTTACAAGAGGATATAGACAAGATGCAGAGTTGGGCAGAAAAGTGGCAGATGGATTTCAATTTGGATATATTTTGGAAGGCTAAGTACAGGATTAATGGTCAGTTACTTAAGAGTCTAGATGAAATTGGGGTCCAAATCCATATATCCCTCAAGGTCACTGGGCTGGGCTTCATTAATGGGGGATTGAGTTCAGGAGTAAAGAGGTCATGTTGCAACTCTACAAATCTTTTGTAAGAATACATATAGAGTATTGTGTTCAGTTCTGGACACCTCTTTATAGGTAGGATGTGGAAGCTATGGAGAGGGTGCAGAGGAAATTTACCAGGATGTTGCCTGGATTGGGAAACAAGTCTTATGAGGCAAAGTTATCAGAGCTGGGACTTCTCGCTTTGGAGTGAAGAAGGACGAGAGGACACATGATAGAAGTTGAAGAAGGATGAGAGGAGACATGATAGAGGTTGAAGAAGGATGAGAGGAGACATGATAGAGGTTGAAGAAGGATGAGAGGAGACTTGATAGAGATCGAAGAAGGAGACTTGATAGAGGTCGACAAGATTCTGAGAGGCATAGATAGGGTGGACAAGCTGTTTCCCAGGGCAGGATCAGCAAACACCAGAGAAGTGAAATTTAGGGGAGAGGTCAGGGGTAAATCTTTTACCCAGAGAGGTGTGGATGCCTGGAATGCTTTGCTGGGGATAGTACAGTGATGGAGGTGGAAACATGGATTAAAAAAAATAGAGGGTTACAGGGTAAAGAGCGTTTAGTACATTATTTTTAAGAAGGAATATATGGGTGGGCATAACATCGAGGGCTGATGGACTTGTACTGTGCTGTATTGTTCTACATTCTATGATGGGAATCTAACATCTTTAGATAAGATTCAAAGCCTCCAAGTGATTATGCCTGTGATAATGTCAATATAAACTGTAATCGATAGAATTAGAGGGGTTAATGTAACTAAAGAATGGTCAATCAATAGTACTGACAGCAGATGACTCCAGAGTGTACAGAAGCCATAGAAATTAGCATAGAAATTAAAAATAAAACATATTTTATCACATTTATCTGCTCAGTGCCAAGTAAGATTATGGAGGGGAATTCCCTCCGAGCCTGTTGCATTTCTCAGCTCTGATTTCCTTTGTAGTTCCTGGAAAGTTGCAATAATGAAACGGAATGGGACGGGATCAGGAGAAATTTTCGGATGACATTAAAGTGCCAAAGGGACCATCCGGCAAAACAATGATATCTTCCACATGGAGGCTGTGCTGACAGTCAGAACCATGTTATTTACTCATGTAAATAATGAACTACTGTCCAAGTGCTGGTGATAGTTATCAGACATTTATTGTGTATAATAAGGATGACCTTATGACAGCAGAAGTAAAGAGTCCAACCAACAGGTATAAATATATATATAGGTCACCGTGTTTCCAGGATTTTGTTGTGATTACTTGGATAAATTATGCCACCTGTTCCTGAGTTGTAATCCTCAATTAATCCTTTGCCCCGAATCATTCTCCCAGAGAAAAGTTTAACAGCAGCAAAATGCCGCTGCTCAGGCCTCAACATTCTCAAGCCACCAGCCTAGAAAAACAACCCAAAATCATTACGTTCTGCTCTTCCTCACCCCAACACTGACAATCTGGAATACACAAATGTGCTGGAGAAAGTCAGCAGGTCGAACAGCCTCTGTAGGAAGTAAAGGGAGTAAACCGATGTTTCGGGTCTGAGGCCTTTGTCAAGCAGGCAAGCACCTGATTGAAAAAGCAGTGAGAGGCGCCTGCCTGCTTTTTGTTCATATCTTAATCAAGGGTGTTACTTATACCTGTCTGAAATGTTGGTTCCCATTTAAGATTCAAGATTGAATTTATTGTCATGTAATAAAAATAGCATGGTTGGCTTGTAGTTAGCACAACACCTTCACAGCACCAGCAATTGGAACCGGGATTCAAGTCCCACACTGTCTGTAAGGAGTTTGTACGTTCTCCCCATCTCTGCGTGCGTTTTCCCCAGGGGCTCTTGTTTCTTCTGACCATTCAAAACATACCAGGGATGTAGATTAATTGAGTGTAAATTGTGCGGCATGGACTTGTGGGAAGTAATGGCCTGTTACCGTGCTGTATGTCAAAATTAAAAATACACCAAATTTGTTTTTGTCTGCCATAAGGCAGACAGATTCAACATCGGCCTCAAACACCTCTCAATCCGAGAAAGAGAAGCAAAACAATATCCTCCCAGAGTCGTTAAGTGTCTGTGGATTCACCTCCAGAGCTCCTGCAGGCCCTGCAGCCACACAAACCAGTCCAGTCCAGCCCAAACCATCAGCTGCTGGAGCTTGAGATGCAAACCTCGAACACGATCAAAAATGATGCTGTGTGACCTGCTGAGTTTCTCCAGCATTTTAGTGTATTGCACTGCAATCAGAGCATCTGCAGACTTTCCCCTTTAACTGATGGGTTGAAGCCAGTTTTAGGACCAATGTCTCAGGCCATCAGTGTCTGCACTTAGGACTGAAGGGTGTCCACCTAGAACAGAGAAATGTCTTCAGTCATAGGGTGGTAAATCGGTGGAACCATTCAGAATCTCGGCCTGTGTTAAAGTCCTTCACTCTCATGGATGGATCTTTGAGGTGCAATTGCTGCTGTAATTCTGATTTGGCCTCACAAAAGGTTCTCCTACACTGCCCTGGGTGGTCAGCTGCGGACTCTGATGGGTCCTCGGCAGTCTCCTCCTACACTGGTTCATCTCTCTCCCCATCAGAGCTGCAACTGAACCATCCTGATGTGCTCACTGAAGTCGGAATCGGTCACGCACTCGTCTGTAATTTTAAGATCCTACCAGGGTATCTGATTGAATCTGGAAATAGTCACCTCCAGGTAAATCAAAGGTAAGAATATCATCAAGTTGACATTAGCTACCTTTTGTATGAAAGCAAGAAGCTACAGGATATACACAGCAGATTTCAGATTTATTATCAGTGTACATACATGACAAAATCCCTGAGATTCATTTTCCTCCGGGCGAGGCAGAATTACTTTTTTGGAAAGAATATATATAGGTCAGCACAACATCAAGGGCTGAAGGGCCTGTACTGTGCTGTAGTGTTCTATATTCTATGGCCGTGCAAAAAAACTGGTCACAATGTGCACATGTAAACAAACTGACTGTGTAATACAGAGAGAAAATAGATCAATAAAGTGAACAAGTCAGAGTCCTTAAATAAGTCCTTGATTGAGTTTGTTGTTGATGAGTCTGATGGTGGAGGGGGAGCAGCTGTTCCTGAACCTGACGACAGCAGTGAGAACAGAGTGTGTGTTGGGTGGTGTGGATTCTTGATGATTGCTGCTGCTCTCCGACGGCAGCATTCCCTGTAGAAGTTCTCAATGGTGGAGAGGGTTTTGCCTGTGACATCCTAGGCTGTGTCCACTACCTTTTGCAGGCCTTTACACTCAGGGTATTGATGTCCCCGTACCAGACCTTGAAATGTTGTATTAATATAGCACATTTGGCCCATGTTACAAACACAATTAAAATTATTTTTGTTTTTCATATGTCTCACCAACGACATATTGCTTTCAAGAGCAAACTTAGTACAAAATACCCTTTTGCTTTAAAATATATTTTGTTTACCTTCTCCGCCAAGCTTTTAGCAAAAATGGATTTGTTTCCCCTGTTACTGATTCACTTTCCAATAGCATTAATCTTTCATTATTTTCGGCTCAAATATTCCAAAGTTTAAATGGACTTTCTCTCTACCATTGAAAGTTATGCAACATAACGGATTGCCTGTGGCAATACTCCTCTTATTAGAAGGAGTGTAAACACAGGAATAGGCCTTCTGCTCACTCCCAATGTGCATGCTCCACACCATTCAACCACCAGTTTACTTTGTGTGCTCCACAACAAAACCTGTTTCCATTCCTTGCCAGCTCGAGCAAGTCAAGTCACCTTTATTTATCGTTCATACTATCGTCGCATGGTAAAAACGAGATAATGTTTCTCTAGGTCCACAGAGAAGATTTACATAAATATAAGTTAGAAGGTTAGCACATTGAAATATTAAAATATTAAGACATATACAGTAAAGTATATATCCATGATTCACTATCCACATCTGTTCTGGGAATTCAGGAGCCTGATGGTTTGGGGGAAAAAACTGTTGTCCAATTTGGACGTGAGGGCCCAAGTGCTACGTTACCTCCTACCAGATGGCAAAAGGAAGAACAGCTTACATGAGGGTTAAGTGGAGTCCTTCACAATGTTTACTGCATTGAGCGTGGTCGATGTCCTTCGTGGTAGGAAGGGAGCCCCCAATGATCTTTTCCACTGACTTCACTACCCACTACAGGATCTTGCGGACCAAGGAGATACAGCTTCCAAACCAGGCTGTGTTGCAGTTGCACAGGATGATCTCGATACATCCTCTGTAGAATGTGGTAAGGATGGAGGGTGGGAGATGAAATTTCCTCAGTCTTCGCAGGAAGTAGAGCCGCTGCTGGGCTTTCTTGGTGAGGGAGCTGGTGTTAAGGGACCAGGTGAGATTCTCCGCCAAGTGCACTCGGAGGGACTTGATACTCTTGACGGCCTCAATGGTAGAGCTGTCAATGGTTAGCGGACCATGGTCTCCCTGGGCCCTCCTGATATCGACAACCATTTCAAGCACCTATCGATCTTCAGTGTTGCGTAACATATCTCTCTCCTCCTGAAGCCTCCTTCTTTGACCAGTTGTCCTGATATCTCCTTGCATGAAACTATGTCAGATCTTATTTGATGACAGCCCTACTAGGGGCACCAAGATTCTTTACCACTAAAGCTCTGTACACAAGTTCACATACCAAGAATATCCCATGGATAATTCTGCTTCAATCAGGGAGATGGCATTGAAGACACAAATTGCTGGAATTTCTGAGGTCTTTTCCACAATTAAATCAAGTACACAGCCTATAAAAGGGAGATATTAATATACTTGCAACATCTTTAAGAATGACAGGTGGATTCCAGGCAATCAGGCACAGGATGATCTGCTTTATAGTAGCACTAAGTATAACCGCAAGATCACAAAATAAAGGAAAAGAAGTAGGCCATTCAGCCCATTGAGTCTGGTCTGCAACTCCACTGAGCTAAACTGTTCTCATATCTAGTTCCAAATTTCATCCTTCTCCCAATTCCCTTGATACCCTGACTAATTGGATATCAACCAATCTTCTCTTTAAACACCCCCAATGATCGGGCCTCCACAATGGTATGTGGCAACGAATTCTACAAATCCATGACTCTGGCTAAAGAAATTTCTCCTTATCTCTATTTTAAATGTGTACCTTTTCATTCTAAGAATCTTCCCTCTTGTTTTGTCCACCAAAGGAAACATCTTAGTCACATCTACTCTGTCCAGTCAAAATGTTTCTATGAGATCCCCTCTCATTCTTGTATACTCCAACGAAGCTGCTAAATATTCCTCATATGTTAGCCCTTGAATTCCGAGAATCAACCTGGTAAACCTTCTCTGTACTCTCTCCAACATGATTAGATCCCTTTTCAGATTAGGGGCCCAAAACTCTACACAGTACTCCAAATGAGGTCTCACCAGTGTCCCATCAACATTTCCTCTTGAAATGCTTGCCAAGCTAAAGGAGCATCTCAGAGAAATTACTGACCAAACTCAAATGTTACAAGCTTTAACCACACATGGTAAATTGGAACGTACTAATGATCCTCTTTCTCCATCGCACAGTTCTGCATTTTACAATTCTTTAATTCACAAACATAGGCCGCTGTTCAGACTTAAGCCAGTCCACAGTCAAACTTAATCAGCGTTTTCTTCAGTTATGAGGACATATTAAGATTTTAGGGATTGAACAATGAATTGAAGGTGGTGTCCAAAGTAATTAAGGAGTTATATAATGTGATTAATGATAACTTGGGCCACACAGTTGGTGTAGCGGTTAGCACAATGTCTTCTCAGCAACAGCGATTTAGTTCGATCCCGTGCTGTATGTAAGGAGTTTGTACATTCTACTTGTATCTGTGTGGGTTTCCCCCGGTGGCTCCGTTTCCTCCCACTGCCCAAAATACAGAGGGGATGTCGATTAATTGGGTGTAAATTGGGCGGCACGGACTCGTGGGACGAAATGGGTTGTTACCATGCTGTATGCCTAAAATTTTAAATTTTAAATTTAAGTGTTTCCCATTTGTGGAAGGGTAAAGCATGCAGGTGTATAGATTTAAAACAGAGTGACATGAGAAAAACCGTTTTCACATAGTGAATGGTGATGTTCTGGAGTTCCCTGCCTGAATGAGTGTTGGTAGTAGGTTTAATCACAATAGGCTTTGCACCTGTCTTCATTGACAGGACAATGGCAGAAAGGGTTGGAAGCTATAAGCTCAGTTGTGGTCACCTCATTACAGGAAGGATGTGGAAGCTAGGGAGAGGGTGCAGAGGAAATTTACCAGAATATTTCCTGGATTGGAGAATAAGCCTTATGAGGCAAGGTTAGCAGAGCTGGAGCTTTTCTCTTTGGAACATAGAAAGATAAGAGGAGTCGATAGAGGTCTATAAGATGAGAGGCAGAGATAGAGACTCTTGGACAGACACATGGTTGAAGAAATGGGGTAGAGAGGGTTTAGAACAATTTTTAAAGGAATCTATGGGTTGGCCCAACGTCGAAGGCTGTAGTGTTCTGTGTTATACAAAACACAATGAAATAGGTTCCCATCTCTTACAAGGGGCAAGTGAACATGAGGATTGAGCTCACATGGAAGAATAGAATTAAACACCTCAGAAATGCTCTCTACCTTGTGCATTCTGAATGGGCAATGATAATGTCCAACCAATTTGTCAGATACCATTTGGAAATTAGCTGCAGGTGTCCAGCAGAAGAGAACATTGGCTGAAAACATTGCATTGCTTATGTATGCAGAAGTGAGTTATTAGTTGGGGGCTAATTTATACAGATGACCACAGTGAAGGACAATTTCATTCTGTTTTCTGAGATGCTTATTGGTGTTGAGAGACCTCTTTTGCTTTTCTTAATTTTAATTTAAAAAAAATTTAGACATATAGCACTTCAACAGGCCAATTCGGCCCTACGTGTCCATGCTGCCCAAATTACACCCCATCAACCGACACCCAGGTACGCTTTTGAAGGGTGGTAGGAAACTGGAGACCCCAGAGAAAACCACGCAGACAAAGAGAAAACATACAAACTGCTTACAGACAGCATGGGATTCAAACCCAGGTCCGGTCCCGATCGCTTGTGCTGTAAAGACGTTGTGCTAACCGATAAGCCAACCGTGCCAATCAATCATTTCCTATAAAATGAATTTTATGATTATTTCTGGGTGCATTCAGTAGTCATTACGCTGCACAATTGGCAGCGCATGAGACCGTGTTCCGGGGTGGAGGGAGATCCATGAACTTTAACAGGGGTGTGGCACAGAGAAGGGAGCCTCATGCTTTTTCCAGCATTGTTCTGGCAAGCTTGGTTGCTGTGAGATTCAGCCTCCATGTTTACCTAGCATTTCTTTATTAATTTTTTTTTTTTTTTACAAAGGCCAGTATTTTTATTTTCCATTCCTAATTAGGTAGGTGCTAATAACTGTGGCATTCCTGCTAAAAGCATCCCTGAGGGCTGAGGGTGGCATGGTTAGTATAAGGTTGGCCTAGTGGTTAGCACAACTCTTTTACAGCGCCAGCAACATGGATTAGAATCCTGCGCTGTCTGTAAGGACATTCTCCCCGTGTCTGCATGGATTTCCTCCGGGGGCTCCATTTCCCCCCCCCCCCCCATCGTTCAAAACGTACAGGGGTGTAGCACAATAATTGGGCGGCACATTTCAGATTTATTGTCCGGGTACATACATAACATCACATACAACCCTGAGATTCTTTTTCCGACAGGCGAGGAAGAATGACCATTTATCGGTAGTGCGAAATTGTACGCAGCATGAACGTCTAAACACATAAAGGAATGCAAACAAACTGTGCAATATAGAGAGGAAAAAAGTCAATAAAGTCCACAAGTCAGAGTCCTTAAATGAGTCCCTCATTGAGTTCGTTGTCGGGGAGTCCGATGGTGGCGGGATTGCAGCTGTTCCTGAACCTGGTGGTGCGAGTCTTGTGGCAGCTACACCTCATTCCTGACGGCAGCAGCGAGAACAGAGCATGTGCTGGGTGGGGTGGATCCTTGCTGATTTAAATTTAAATTTTAAATCTAGGCTCGTGTCTACTAGTCATCCTGTCGGTATAATTGTTTGGAGCATGTGCTACTGCAGTAATTGATGAAAGGTTGACATGAAGAACAAGTTGGGCGAACGGGTACAGGTTATTAGAGATGTAACAGCTACTGTTAGAGAAGCAGGTGAAGAGTTACGCCTACAGGTTATTGTCAGAGCTGGGTTTTTTAATAATATTTTGCTATACTCTCCTTTTTATAACGTCGCATTCCTGTTCTAAAGCTTCTTATGTGGGTCTGGGTCCATTTACCTTTCCAAAGTTGTGTGTATATAATGAGCCATGGAAGAAGCTAGATAATTTAATACAGCACAGTAACAGGTCCATTCGGCCCACAAACCCATGCCGCCCAATTACACCCAACTCTCCTACAACCTCAGGGAGGTTTTGAAGGTTGGGAGGAAACCGGTGCCCCAGGAAAAAAACACATAGACATGAGGAGGACCATACAAACTCCTTAAGGACAGCACGGGATTTGAACCTCAGTCGCTAGCGCTGTATTGACATTGCGCTAACCGTGATCTTCCACTCTCCAGGTGCTTGAGGTTTCTAGACAAGGCTCCAGTTAACCACGATAGCTTCTGATCCAGGGAGGTGGCTGAGATGTTAGGCCAGATGGCACTTGGCCATTATTTGTTCTTCTGGTGCTGGGAATAGGAGCAAGTTCAACGAGTGCAGATACAAACCAATAGGCTACACTGAGAACACGGAATTTGTACAGGAGTGAAGGAGAAGCCAATATATGGAACAGATGCAATGGAATTACTTTAGTTCAGGTCCATTGTCAAATGAGCCAAGATGCAGTGATCGAGGTTGTGCAAAGGAGATGTTGTATAGGGGGATATGAATCTCATAATGATATAATGGCTGGTACTATTAGCATAGAGGTTGGCGCAATGATTCCCACTAGAATCCCGCGCTGTCTGTAAGGAGTTTGTACATTCACCACATATATGTGTGATTTTACCCGGGGGCTCTGGTTTCCTCCCACCATTTAAAACATACTGGGGATTGTAGATTAATAGGGTTTAATTGGGTGGCCATGCGCTTGCGGGCCATATATCTAAATTTTAAACATTTAAATAAACTTCGATCTCTCTCACCAAAGTGAGTAAAAACCCTTTTGGGTATTTTGTGCTGGCAGTGAATGATTTTACTTCCTGAACCAGTGACGCATCATGTGGTGGGACCTAGGGTACACTGCGTGAAGCACACATATCAGGTACAATAGATGGCTCTAATGAAGTGGCACAAGGACAGCTTCTTCCCCTCTCTGCCATCAGATTCCTGAATGAACAATGAACCACAGACATTACCTTACTTTACCTTTTTAATTATCTTGCACTATTTTTATTCATTTTGGCAGGTGGTTTATAAAAAATGTTTAACCGATGTTTCGGGCTTGAGCCCGTCATCCAGCGTTGGTTATGTATCTTTATCTCTGCTACATAATGGACACTGTTTGACCTGTTGAGTTTCTCCAGTTTTGTGGTTTGACTTCAATCATGGTGACTGCAGGCCTTTGTGTTTCACCATATAAATATTCGCTGCCGCAAAAATTTCTGATTCTGAAACAACCAGACATGCGAGGCTGGGTGACAACCTTGTGCTGCTGAGAACAGTGAGGTGGAGCCAGGCTCAATGGAAGCCAATACAGACTCGTAGGTCTAAGCTTCAATCACCTACAAATTCTGCATTCGGGTGAGGACCCTGGCAATGTTTGCTGAACATGGGGATGGGACACGAGCTTTTAAGGGGATCTGAGGAATTCCTTTCCCACAGTCACTTGATGGATTCTGGAATGCACTGTCAGTGTGGGTGAAGTAAGCAGCCCCTCCTCACATTGAAGTGAGGTGGGGGGGGGGGGTGCGTCACAGTCAATAATAGGTTGAGAATAGCTGCTCTAAGGTGTTTATTTGAAGGTGCACACATAACAAGTGACCTGATCACACAAATGAAAAAGATCTTGGAATATTTAACTCCCTCTTTGTGATTTACATATAGTGCTGTGTCACTATATGTGCCAGAGGCACCATCTTACAAATTACATTGATTGATGTCTTGCGCATCCTGTTAACTAACGAATAACAATGAGGGAGGGAAATCAACGGTTGACTCCACATCATGCCTATAAATCATTACTAATATGTTTATATGGTCTATGATATTATCTAGATCACGTAACAACCAATGCTTTGCTCTTTCACAATCCACAGCAAGTACCCACTGGAGATCTTCATGAAGGAGGCTGTGAGCTTCAGGAGGAATTTAGGGGAACATGACCCAGTCCTCATTGAGGGCTCAGTAGTGGAGAGCACATCAAATTCCTGGGTGAGAAGATCTACGAGGATCTGTCCTGGAGCCTCCATGTTGATGCCATCACAAAGAAGTCTTGCCAGCGGCTATACTTTGTGAAGAGTTTGACAAGTTTTGGTATGTCACCAAAAACTCTCATAAACCTCTACAAGTGAACCATGGAGAGCATTCTGGCTGGTTGCATCACTGCCTTGTATGGAGGCGCCAAGTCTCAAGTCAAGAATAAACTCCAGAGGGTTGTTAACTCGGCCTGCGACGTCAAGGGCACCAGACTTCACTCCATCCAGGACATCTACATGAGGCAATGTCGTAAAGAAGCAGCCTCTATCCTCAAAGACCCCACCACCCAGGCCATGCCCTCTTTACTCTGCTACCATTGGGGAAATGGTACAGGAGCCTAAAGACGAGCTCTCAGTGGCACAACAGCTTCTTCCCCACCGCCAACAGATAATATTTTTGTAAGATGGTTTAAATATAAATGATTGCACTGTGATGCTGCCACAAAACACCAAATTTGTTCATTTATTGTTTATGACAATAAATTCTGATTCTGATCTGAGTTTGATCAGGTACCAACAGAGGTGTCTCATTGAGTCAGACGTTAACAGCACAGAAACAGGCCCTTTGACCTATCTCTCTCTAAGCCTTTCTTATCCATGCACCTGTCTTGTGTATTTCAAGAGAGGAAGGCGTGTACAGCTGGCCCGCCCCTTGCTGATTGTACCTGTGGCTCCTCCCCCTTGATTCCCCTAATAAAGGCAGTAACACCATAAACCGTCCCCCAAAACAAGCCCGGGTCTCGGGTCAGCAACATGAGGCATGCCGTCAGTTTATGGCAATAAAAGCCTATCGGTCAGGGAACTTCTAATCTTTGGAGTTATTGATAGCACATCAGAAGGTTTAGGGGTGATGGTGGTGGAGGCTGAAACATTAGGGGCATTTAAGAGGCTCTTAGACAGACACATGGATGAAAGAAAAATAGAGGGTTGCAGGGAAGGAAGGTTTAGATTTTATTTTGGTAGGAGTGTATAGGTCAGCACAACATCGAGGGCCAAAGGGTCTGTACTGTGTTGTAGTGTTCTATAATTGCCACACTTCACCACTCTATCTAGCAGCTCATTTCATATCCCAACACCCTTTGTGTGAAGAACATGCCCCTCAGAATCCTTTGAACTCTTTTCCCTCTCAACTCTAGATTTTGACTCCCCAACCCTGGGGAAAATCTATGACTATTTACCTTCAATGCTCCTCCTGCCACCATAAAGTGTCGTTCCCCCCCCCCCCCCCCCCCGCCCCCACCCATCCTCCTACAGTTCAGGTGGAATGTCCCAGCCTTTCCAGTCTTTCTTTATAATTCAAGGTTAGCAATCCCAAGATCATTCTCATAAACCTTTCTGTTCCGTTTCCAATTAAATGATAGCTTTCCAATAGTTGGGTGACCAGACTTGTGGACAGTGCTCCAACCGTGATCTCACCAACATTTTGTACAGTGGTAACATGACATCCCTGTTCCTGTTTTCAATGCCTCGTCCAATGAAGCCAAGCGTGTTGAACACTTTCAGCATGCTGTCTACCTGTGTTTCCATGTTCATGGAACTAAGTACCTGTATCCCCAAGTTTCCCTGTTCTACAACATTTTTCAGGACTTTCCCATTCACCATGCAAGTCCTGCCCTGGTCAAACCATCCAAAGTACCACACCATGCACTTTTAACTTTTTTTAACTTAGACCAAAAATGTGGTTACAGGCCCTTTTGGCCCATGAGCCCATGCTTCCCAATTACACCCAAATATACGACAATACCTGGTTTGTTTTGAAGGGTGGGGGGGAAACCGGAGGACCTGGAGAAAATCCACATGCCTGAGTGAAATTCCATCTGCCATTCCATGGCCTTCTTTCCCAATTGATCTAGATCCTGTTGTCCACTGAACTCTACGCTCTCTATTTTGGTGCCATCAATTAATTTACTCACCAGGCTAACTACATTACTGTCCAACTAATATAGATGACAAACACTGCCACTGATTTACACAGCTCACAACTGGCTATAGGCAAAAGCCAAATAGGAAAGTCTGCAGACACTGTGGTTGAGGTAAAAGCACGATGCTGGAGAAGCTCAGTATCGTTTATGTAGCAAAGATGCATAACCAATGTTTTGGGCTTGAGCCCTTCATCAAGGTGTATTTCTAACTGGTAATAGGCCTCCAGTGTGAGTAACAAACCTTCCTCTTCCACACTCTGAGTTCTACCATCAAACTAATTTGATATCTAATTGTCCAGCTCACCTGAATCTCTTGTGATCTAACCTTCCAGACCAGCCGACATGTGGGATCTTGTCAAAAGCCTTGCTAAGGTCCATGTGGACAATGTTTATGCTTCTCCAAAAAGCTTGATCAAATTTCTCAGATACAAAGCCACACTGAGTTTCCCTTTCCAAATCAAGGTAGATCCTGCCTCTCAGAATCTGCTCCGGTAACGGACGTTAAGCTCACTTGTAGGAAGGCCAAAGCTAAAGGGCCATTAAAATCAGCTAGTGCCTTCAGAGTAAATTAGAAAATTCCTGAGCTTGGCCTGAGAATGATAAGGGGCGGAGTGTTGGAACTGAATAGCAGAAATTGATATGAAGATGGAGAAGCAGAGAAAGGGTTTGAGAATGGGGAGGAGAAGGATATGGCAATTAGGTTAAGGTGGAGAGGGTCATACGGAGTGAAAGCAGGGCATCATTTATCGGGGATTTCAATGTCAGGCAGTGAACTAAATCTTATTAGTATTCAGTTGGAAACAAAACTGAATTAATATGGCCAAATAACCCAGAATGCATCGTTACTTTTATTCAAACAACTCCCAGAAGCAGCACAAAAGGGATTTAATCCTGACCACATACAATTACAATTCACAGACCTGTTCCTACTGACTAATTTATCTCCACCCATTGGGAAAAGCAAACACTTTTTTTTATTCTCACAAACTACTCAACCTTCCACATAAGATAGAAGCAGTTTCAGATGGAAATTTCTTCCACTACTGCTCCAGATACTGTATGGTAAAATGTGTAAGATGTCTCTCCGTCAAAATGGTATCAAGTTCAAATTCAAGTTTATTGGCATCGAATTGTACAAGTACAACCCGATGAAACAGCGTGCAAAAAACATTAAAACACACGTTAAACTTAACACAATATACAAACAATGTATTCGCAGTTTGTATATATAAAACAAGAGCATTACAGCATGGGCCATGCAGTCCACAACGTGGCGCTGACCCTTATACACCTACAAAAAAAACTAAACCGTCCATACCTCATAACCCTCTACTTTTCTTTCATCTGTGTGCCATTCTGAGAATTTCTTAAATGCCCCTAATGTTCCAGCCTCCACCACCACCTTGGCAATGTATTCCAGGCACCCACAACTCTCTGTGTAAAAAGAATTACCCCTGATGTCTCCTCTAAATTTTTTCCCTTCACTTTGTACAGACGTCCTTTGGCTATTCCAGCCCTGGGACAAAAGGTGCTGGCTGTCTACCTTTACTATGCCTCTCAGAATCTTGAAACCTCTAGTAAGTCACCTAATATCCTTTGCTCCAAAAAGTCCCAGCTCTGCTAACCTAATCCAGGCAACATCCTAGTAAATCCCCTCTGCACCCTCTCTAGAGGTGACCAAAACTGTATACAATATTCTAGGTGTGGTCTCAACAGAGATTTATAGAATTGCAACATTACCTCATGACTCCTGAACTCAATTTACTGATTTATAATCTCCCTAATGTCTCGCTATCCACCATCAATGTGATTTATCAGGATCATTGTCTTAAGAGGGCATGCAAGATCATTGAGGACCCCTTCCACCCTGCACACAGCATTGTTCAGCTGCTCCCATTGGGGAAGAGATCCAGGAGGAGCAGAGCCAGCACCACCAGGCTGAGGAACAGCTTCTTCCCATGGGCAGTAAGAATGTTCAACAACCAAAGGAACGACTCACACGAACCATCCGAAACTTAAATATTTGTGAAAAAATATTTATTTGTTTGTACGTATTGTTTGTCTGTATGTGTGTTATGTTTGGCGTGTTTGGCACTGAGGAGAACTCTGCTTCACCGGGTTGTACTTTTGCAATCAGATGACAATAAATGTGACTGGACTTGACTATTGCCTATTCAATCCCTCTGAATCGTCAGCAAAGGGGGGTTGTTAACAATGCCTTTGAGTAGCACTTCCTCATGAATAGTTAAAGAGAAATTGATCCGAGGAGATCTGAGAGACATGTTTTTCCTTTCAGCCCTCAATGTTGTGCCAGTCTATATATTCTTACTAAAACAAAAACTCAAAACCCTTCCTACCTTATAATCCTCTATTTACCTTTCATCCATGTGCCCGTCTAAGAGTCTCTTAAATGCCCCTAGTTTTTCAGCCTCCACCACCACCTTTGACAAAGCATTCCTCTCTCTGAGGGAAACAAAAAAAGTCTGCAGACGTTGTGACTGTAGTTAAAAAAAAACACCGAAATGCTAGAGGAACTTGTCCCGTCCTTCTGCGTCCATAAAAAGCAAAAGATATATTGCTGAAGTTTTGGGCCTGAGCCCTTCTTCAGGAATTGTCTGGCTCATTCTGCTTATTCCTTGAAGTAGGGCTCAGGCCTGAAATGTCGGTGATATATCTTTTGCTTTTGATAGTCGCTGAATTATTAACCCCGATGTCTTCCCTAAACTTTTCTCTCTTTTCCTTTTTGAATATTTTTGATTTTCAAAGACTCACACAAATCCAAACACAATCTCTCTCAACAATGGCATATAACAATCAGATATGGAGAAGATTGTTATGTAAAAGGGAAATTAATGTCGTTCGAACAATTAAAAAATAAATACAATATTCATAATAATACAATCTTCTGTTACTTTCAATGAAGAGCTTTCCTCAGAGAAGAATTAGGACCGACAATGTGTTACCAGACAGAGTGCATTGAAATGGAGATTCTGATTCCAAAGGAGACCACAAAGAAATTCACATCAGTTATGTATTCTTTACTTCTGTCGGGTAATTCTAAACAGGAGTTGTATAGATCAAAACAAAGATGAGAATCAGACTTGAATATTAGTATTGATGATAAGACCAGGTCAAATTTATGTCAGGACTGTATGACCAACACAATTAATGTAAGTGTTTGCTACTCCTGCCCTCAAGAAAAGGTACTGGCTGTCCACCTTATCTATGCCCCTCAGAATCTTATAGGCCTCTATTAAGTCTTCACTCATCCTTCTTCACTCCAGAGAGAAAACTCCCAGCTCTGTTAACCTTGACCCATAAGACATTTTCCAATCCAATCCAGGCAACATCCTGGTTTATATAGATTCAAATCCTTCCCGTAATGAGGTGACCAGAAATGAACACAATATTCCAAATGTGGTCTCACTGGAGATTTGTAGTGTTGCAGCATGACCTCTCAACTCCTGAACTCAATCCCTCGATCAATGAAGCCCAGCATCCCATAGGCCTTCTTAATTGTCCTATCAACCTGCGGGGCAACCTTGAGAGATCTATGGATTTGGACGACACATTGGTTGACGTCCAATAACCTGAGCAATTGGACAGGGCAGGGAATAATCAGGGCAGTCCTCTCCTGCTTCCCTGCCCCAGAGAAGTTTGAGTGAAGCACACTCAGTCCATGGCAATGATTAAAACCTGGTTAACTATAGCAAATATATGTTTTCATAATTCACCATACAGGTTTCACACCAAGTTCAGTGGCTAATACTCTGCATCAAGATCTGTAGTCCCTCCATGGCCAACTTTCTTTTTCTATTTGAGATTTCCTCTGTCCATAATAATTTGTCAAAACTAAAGTGGAACTTGGCAATGAATGCCGTCACAGTTGGAGAAGGAAGAGAGTGCAGACAAACATGTGGCTAAGGCGATTGTGTAGGGAGAAGGACTACAAGTTCTTACATTATTGGGGAAGGGGTGGCCTGTACAAGTGCGACAAGGTGCATCTGAATTTAAGAGGAGCAAATATCTTCTCAGGGAGGTTGCTAATGCTTTTTTTATTGGGGGAGGATTGGATTAAAATAGATTACCATGGGGTTGGGAATCAGTGAAGAGGCAGAAGAGGTGGTTGGTCATAGGTATGGACAGCTGGTAGGGAGCTTGTGTGAATAGACAGGCAGATAGGCAAAAATTGCAGTCATGAGTATTTATGGATATGCAACGGGGACACAGAGTCAAATGTAACAAATAAAGGGCTAAAGGTTTTGTATTTAAATGTACACAGCATAAGGAATAAGTGGATGACCTTGTAGTTCAGCCACAGATATGCAGGTATGGTGTTGTGGCCATCACAGAGTCATGGCTAAAGGTTGCATATCATTCGGAGCTGAATGTCCAAGAATATACAGTGTATCAAAAGGATAGGCAAGTAGGCAGAGGGGGTAGTGTAACTCTTTTGGTAAGGAGCAACTTAAAAAAATTAGAAAGAGGTGACATAGGTTCAGAAGATTATATAATCATTGTGCATGAGTTAAGAAAAGGCACTTGGCAGTTATATACAGACCTGCAAACAATAGCCAAGTTGTGGACAACAATTTGCAAGAGCAGATAGAAAAGACGTGTGAGAAGGGCAATGTTATGATAGCCATGGGGGAGTTTAACATGCAAGTAGATGGGGAAAACCAGGTTTGGATTGGATCTCCAGCCAATGGGATGTCTTTTTAGAGCAACTTGTTGATGAGCCCATGGGGGAATCGGCAGTACTGGATTGGGTGTGATGTAATGGGGGGGAGGCGGCAACAATCGCAGTATGATTGAGTTCAATTTAAGATTTAACAAGGAGAAAATAAAATCAGATGTGTCAGTATTTCAGTGGAGTAAAGGGAATTCTAGTGGGATAAGAGAGGAAATGGCCAAAGTAGATTGGAAGGAGACACAAGTAGGGAAGACGGCAGAGAGGAGTTTCTGCAAGAAATGGGAAAGATAAATACAGACCAAAAACATGGAAATATTTGAATGGAAAAAAAAATGTTGCATCTGTTGCTAACTTGGGAAATCAAATTCAACATAAAAGCAAAAGAGATTGCATCGAAAGAAGCAAAATCAGTGGGAAGAGAGAGGATTGGGAAGTTTTTAAAAACTTACAGAAGGAGGGAAAGGATGAGGTATGAATGTAAGTTAGCAAATAATATCAGAGGTAGAAAAAGCTTCTTCAAATATATAAAGAGTTAAAGAGAGGTGAGAGTAGCTATAGGACCATTAGAAAATGATGCTGGAGCGATAATAATGAGACAGTCTTCATTGTGGAAGACACTAGCAGTGTGTCAGATGTCGAAGGGTGTCAGGGAAGGGAAGTGCTTACAGTCACTATTTCAAGGGAGAAGGTGCTCAGAAAGCTGAATGGTCTAAGGATATATCTCCCGGACCAGATGGATTGCACCCTCGGGTTCTGAAAGAAGTGGCGGTGGAGATTGTGGGGGCCCTGGTAATGATTTTCAGGAATCAACAGATTCTGGAATGGTCCCAGAGGACAAGAAAATCGCAAATGTCAGCCAACTATTCAAGGGTGAGAGACAGCAGAAAGGAAATTTCAGGGCTGATAGTGAGATTTAGAGTGGATTGCCACGCGTGAGGTCACAGAGTACTTGGAAACACATGACAGGACAAAGGTTTTGTACAAATGAGTCTCAGATGATCAGGCTGAGCAGTTCCTTTGGTCATTCAGCGTTCTCACTACCCACGGGGAAGAAACTGTTCCTCAGCCTGGTGGTGCTGGCTCTGACCCTCTTATCTAAGTATATCACACACATTACGTTGTAATATATTATTACATGACAATAAAAGAACCCTTTCAACCTATGAACCCGATAGTTGTTTACCGACCACAGTTCCAATGACTCAATGTCAAAGCACACATCTTTATTTGCTAATCCCACCATAGTTTGACCCTCCAGGATATGTGTGCACCTCTTAAATTTGGTCCCAAGCATGAAATCACCTCCTCGACCTGCAGTTGTGCCAAAGCTACAAATCCCCCTCGAACATCTTCATCTCTTTGACTCTCTCATTCTTAAAGATGTTCTTTAAGGCCTTTTCTGACCAACTTTGTCCCAGTCAGTGCCAGTTTTGTGTGATCAATAGCTGTTTTTTAATATATATGCTAAAAATTCAGTTTGTTTTGAATCCAGTTGATTTCACTGGAATAGTTCATCAGATGGTAATTTTGTTTTTTTTAGATGAGGTGGTAACAGTCTGAATGATTGTATTAAAACAATAATTAAGGCCGATACAATCTATAGCACTTTGCAATATTTGTATTCTTGGTGCTTTTTATTCCTGTTCTTCAAAGGAGGTTGCTGCCTGCCGAACTGTGAGGCGCCAAGATGCACGGTTTGAGGCGATATCAGCCCACTGGCGGTGGTCAATGTGGCAGGCACCAAGAGATTTCTTTAGGCAGTCCTTGTACCTCTTTTTCGGTGCACCTCTGTCTCGGAGGCCAGTGGAGAGCTCGCCATAGAACACGATCTTGGGAAGGCGATGGTCCTCCATTCTGGAGACGTGACCTACGCAGCGCAGTTGGATCTTCAGCAGCGTGGATTCGATGCTGTCGGCCTCTGCCATCTCGAGTACTTCGATGTTAGGGATGAAGTCACTCCAATGAATGTTGAGGATGGAGTGGCGACAACGCTGGTGGAAGCGTTCTAGCAGCCGTAGGTGATGCCGGTAGAGGACCCATGATTTGGAGCCGAACAGGAGTGTGGGTATGACAACGGCTCTGTACACGCTAATCTTTGTGTGTTTCTTCAGGTGGTTGTTTTTCCAGACTCTTTGTGTAGTCTTCCAAAGGCGCTATTTGCCTTGGCGAGTCTGTTGTCTATCTCATTGTCGATCCTTGCATCTGATGATAGCAAAGATAAAGATACAGAACCAATGATTTGGGCTTGAGCCCTTCATCTAGGTGGGAGCAAAATGTAGGTAGGTGCCCGAAACAGGCTTGTGCTCAAACCTTGAGGACCTAAGCCTCTCCCTAATCAAGAGCCACGATCTATATTAATAAAATGTGTGCTTTATGAAGGAAGAGAGAAAGTTTTAAGTCTTGAGGTGAAACAACGTCCCTTGTTACGGGAAGGAGATAGGATCTTGTTTTACACTGATTTGAGTGAAAATTTCAAAAGAAGGAAAGCTAACAAAATTTTATACGATAAAGGCTGCAAGTTTGAATTCGATAAATAATAACTTTATTATATGGGATGCTTTAAAGGCATATTTACGATGGCAAATTATAAGTTTGACATCAACAATTAAAAAGGATTATACAACTTCCAAATTTTAGGAACTATTCTCAAGCGGCACAAATGAGCGTCATGGCTTCTTTTTTAGAAAATAGAAAAATTACATGGGTTAATATAAAAGTAAATAAAATTGGAGAAAAGAAAGCAGAAGAATTTATATATAAAGGGGAATCAAAATTGTTGGTTGCTGATAAAGAGACATCATTATTGAAGAATTTACTTAATATTTGGAATAAAATAAACCATGATATTTGTGGAGGGTCTATGTCACTGACCACCGCCAGTGGGCTGATAACGCCTCAAACCGTGCATCTTGGCGCCTCACAGTTTGGCGGGCAGCAGCCTCCTTTGAAGAAGACCGCAGAGCCCACCTCACTGACAAAGGACAAAGGAGGAAAAACCCAACACCCAACGCCAACCGACCAATTTTCCCCTGCAACCGCTGCAACCGTGTCTGCCTGTCCCGCATCGGACTTGTCAGCCACAAACGAGCCTGCAGCTGACGTGGACTTTTTACCCCCTCCATAAATCTTCGTCCGCGAAGCCAAGCCAAAGAAAAAAAAAAGAATGTCACCTAAAATCTTCTTTTGGTTTTATCAAGAGATAATCAGTTCTTAAATATATGGCAACATAAAGGGATTGTTAATGTGGAAGATCGTTATGAAAGAGGTCAATTAATGTCTTTTGAGCAACTGAGAAACAAATATGCTCTATCACATAATACCCTTATTTGTTATTTCCAAATAAGAGCATATTTGAGAGATAAATTTGGACCAACAATGTTTTTGTCCCACTGAACAAAGGTAAAACTTCGTATCAGGAGTTGAATTATTAAGAAAGTCATTTCTTTGATAATGTACCGTTCATACTACGCGAGCGTGGAGAAGAACAATGCACACCAAAGCTTTGAAGTCTAGACTGGCTTACTGCACTGGCCGTCATGCTATATGGGCCCCAGGCGCTAACATCAGGGCATTGCATCATCAGTGTGCTGACTTGGGATTGGCCGGCTTTTCCGTCACAGCTCACTGTCTTCCCACCACGCGGGAGTTCACCTGGGACAATGACCAGTGTCATCCTCAGGTCTGCACGGTCACCGCGTTCGTTGGCCATTTTGTGGGCCAGTCTGCATCTCCATGCGTGGGCCAGTACATGAAACACCCCCCCCCCCCCTAGAATCGGTGGATCAT
Source organism: Narcine bancroftii (assembly GCF_036971445.1). Taxonomy (NCBI): domain Eukaryota; kingdom Metazoa; phylum Chordata; class Chondrichthyes; order Torpediniformes; family Narcinidae; genus Narcine; species Narcine bancroftii. Next base: position 93,654,687 of record NC_091470.1, on the reverse strand, counting down.
GGGCTGTTGAATTGGATGGTCTGCCCCTGCATTGTGGGGGAGTAGTGGAGACTGGATGGTTACAGTCTGGGTATGCTGGCTTCAGGCAGTCAACGGTAAAAAGTCTTGCTACTGTGCCTTTGCGAGAGCCACGTAGTCGACCTCCTGGGACAGGACGTGGACTGAATTTGTCGTTGGGCATGACATCAGCTACCACATTGCTTTTCCCCTTGATGTGCTATATGTCCAAAGTATTTTCGGACATGTAGGATGTGTCTTTGGTGCTGGGCCGATCATGCGTCTGATACCTTATGGAAGGCAAAGATCAACGGTCCTGAATTGCTGACCTCCCTAAAAATAACGGAAATATCTTACCGCCAGGTACAGCACCAATAGCTCTCGGTCAAAAGCACTGTATTTGAGCTCTGAGCTCGGGGGGGGGGGGGGGGGTGGATCAGAGGTGTCTGCTGAAAAGGCCTGGGGTTGCTAGTGGCCTTCAATGAGCTGTTCCAGTACACCTAGTGCTGTGCTGGAGACACTGTCAGAGCAGTAGGTGCCTCTGGTCTGGGCTGTACCAGGAGGGTGGTGTTGGCCAGCATGTCTTTGGCATTCTGGAACACCCTTGAAGACTCATTGTCCCACGTAATAACCTTTGACAAGCCCACAATTAGTGCGAAGAGCGGGCACATGGTGTGAGCCACTGCCCGTGTGAATCTGTGGTAAAAGTTTATCATACCAGCGAATTCCTGTAGCCCCTTTACTGTTTGTGGCTTAGCGAAGTGCCGGATCACCTCAACCTTTTTAGGGAGGGGCATTGCCCTGTGTTAGTTTATTCTGTGCTCCAGGAAGTCAATAGTGTCCAGGCCAAATTGGCATTTCATGGGGTTAATTGTGAAGCTAAATTCACTCAATCAGGTACACAGTTGTCTCAGGTAGGTGGCGTGGTCTTTGTGGCTGTGGCTAGCAATGAGGGTATCATCCAAAAGGGAGGTCCTGGCCCACTGTGTCAATCAGACACTGGAAAGTGTGAACTGTTTTTCAGCCCAAAGGGCAACCATAGGAATTTGAACAGGCCAAAGGGGGTTATAATCATGGTCTTGGGGACATCCTGGGGGTGAACTGGGATTTGGTGGTATCCCCAGATGAGGTCCACAGGTGTTTTCTGAGGTGCCTCGCGCAGGTTGGCGGTGAAGTCTTGGATGTGGGGCACAGGATATCTGTCAGGCCTGGTGGCCTCCATCCCCCAGCTGTTTTTGGCCCCACGTAGAGGGGGGGAGGCCCAGGGACTGTCGGTGTGCCGCACAATCCCTAGCTCCTCCATTTTCTGGATCTCCTCCTTAGTGTGGCTGAGCTTCTCGGGAAGAAGACAACACTCAATGTAAGATATAAATTAGTTCAATGCAATTTTTTACATCAATTATATCTTACACCACAGAAGTTAAATAGATTGAAATCAGATTTATCAGATGAATGTTTTAGGTGTGGTGAAGATGTGATCTTGTGAGAACTTTTTTGGGTGACTATATGTAACATTTTAGAACAAGTTACAGGAGTTGTTTTCCATTAAATCCTGATTTAATAGAAGGTAAAAATCCTAAATTGATATGATTAATTTATCAATTAAAATTTGTTAAATTACCATTAGCGGTAGCAACAATATGTATTGCACTTACTTGGAAATCGGATGAATCTTTAACTCTGCCAAAGGAGGCATGGTGAAATTCAAAGTTGTATTCCTTTGGGAAAAATTTGCTCATGATTTAAGAAATAAATACCCTATGATTTTACAAATCTGGTGCCCGCACACTCAAATAATGGGATTGAATTTGTAGTGATAGCCTTCTTCTCCCTCCAGCCCTGCGGGATTCTCCTCTGTGTTTACGTTAGAACAGATGATTTGTACTGGACAACATCTCTCTCTGCAAACCAAGGATTCTTCTTTACTTTCTCCTTTCTGTCTTCATCTTTTTATACAATAACATTTTTTTTACTTTTTTCCATTTGTATATTGATTTTTTTGGGGGGAGGTTGGATGGGAAGGAGGGGTTTTGGGGCGGGCTGAAAATCATCATCTATGCAATCAATTTGTTCTTTTTTTGATATCTGTGTATTATAATAATTGTAGTTACTGCATGTATGGAATATTAAATAAAATATTTAAAAAACAATGTTGGAGAGTGTACAGTCATGCACTTTGGTAGAAAAAACTAAACTGGCAGATTATTTTATAAATGAGGAGAAAATTGAAAATACCCAGATGCGAAAAGACCTGGGAGTCCTCGTGTTGGACAGCCAAAAAATAAACTTGCAGGATGAGTCAGTGGTGAAGAAGGCGAATGCAACGCTGGTGTTTATTTCAAGAGGGATGTGACGTTGAGGATTTAGAGGCACCAGTGAGACCTCACTGTGTATTGTGAGGAGTTTTGTACTCCTCATTTAACACAAGGACGTGGTGATGTTGGACAGGGTTCAGAGGAAGTTCACAAGGATGAAAGGATGATGCAGGGAATGAAAAGTTTATCACACAAGGAACCATTGTCCTGATTAATTTCTATTCACACACACACACACACACACACACACACACACACACACACACACACACACACACACACACACACACACACACACACACACACACACACACACACACACACACACACACACACACACACACACACACACACACAAAAATATATATGAAAATAATTTACAAGTTTCTAGGATTCTTAGATGCCATTTATCCAAAAACTACATTCAAAAACTACTGTTTTAAACAAGTCATGGAGTTTTACAGACTGGAGACAAGACTCAAGGCCCATTTGGCATGCTGACTAAACTAGTTTTATTGTTTAACCTATATCCCACTGAACTTTTCCTATTCATAGTGAAAGACTAAAGTCTGCAGACGCTGTGGTTGTAGTAAAAGCACACAGAAATGCTGGTCTCGCAACAGCCATAGGAGGTGAAGATAGCTTGTTAATGTTTCTGACCTGAACATATTTCGAGGCATCAGAACAGGATGCTCAGAATAAAGACAGTGCTGGCTGGGGAAGGAGTTCAGACCAACAAACAAAAGGTCCTAATTAGATATGATGAGAGGATTTTGGCTTCGAAAAAGGAGATAAGAGGGAAAAAGTAAAAGAGAAAGAAAGAATGAGCAAGGGCTGGTGGAAAGGTGATAAGTTGAAAAAGAATGGGGAGGGGCCATCTGCCAGGGCATGAAACCAAGGGAATGGGGTGGGGATTTGAAATGGGTGGCCACTGGGAGATCCACACTATTGCAGTGGACAGAGCCGAGGCACTCAACCAAGTGATTTCCCAGCCTGCGCCCAATTTCTCTGATGCAGAGGAGGCCACTGTTGGTCTGGACTCCTCCCCTGGCTAGTCTAGAGTCTCTTTCTTCTGACTCCTTCCTGTTCTTTGCTTATTCCTTGAAGAAGGGCTCAGGCCTGAAACATCAGCAATATATTTTTACCTACTTTGAATAATGCAAGACCATTTCTGTGTTTTAACTTTTCTATTCATAGAACTGTCTAAATGGCTTTTAAATATTATAATTGTCCCTGCCGCTACTATGGTCTCTGGAAGCTCATTCCAAAAACCTATGCATGAAGAAGATGTCCCTCAGGTCCCTTTTAAATCTTTTTATTTAAAATCTATGCCCTCTAGTTTACCCTTCTCTGGAAAAACTTACTGACTGTTTTCCTTATCTATGGTCCCCGTGCTTTTATAAACCTCTTATGATCCCCCCCCCCCAACCCCCAGCATCCAACAGTCCAAGGAGAAAGGTCCCACCCTTATCCAGCCTCTCTTATAATTCAAGTCCCCCCACTCTTGGTGATAATTTTGTGAATCTCTTCTATGAGGAAATTTATGAATATGCTATTAGATCTCCTCTGCTTCTTCCATATTAAGGAAAACAAACCCACCCTTTAAATGTAGACATACAGCACAGTTACAGGCCTTTCCAGCCCACGAGTTCATGCCACCCAATTTACACCCCATTAACTGACATCCCTGGTACATTTTGAAGGGTAGGAGGAAACAGGTACCCCCCAGAGAAAACCCATGCTGACACGGGGATAACGTACAAACTTTTCACCAAGTGCAGGATTCGAATTCTGGTCCCGATCATTGGTGCCGTAACATCGTGCCACCCCTCATCACTGAAATATTCCATCCCAGGTATCAGGAAGATTTGAAGTTATGGAATTTTGAGGAAGAAGAAGTGAACTTCTTCAAAACATGCAGGCTTGATCATGAGTGAGCTCGACAGAACCTAGAACTTGGAGCCATTGGGATAAGGGGTTGGTCTTTCCAGTCTAAAGAGGTTCAAGAGTTTTTGGAATCCTTCACCCCAAAGTGCCCTGGTGGACATTTTTAAAGCTAAATCAAATAAAACTTTAGATTTTAGGAGAATAAAATTGCAGAGCAGAGACTAACGAATATTTGATTAGTCAGGGCATCAAGGGTTACAGAGAAAAGTCCGGGGAGTCGGACTGAGTGGGTGGATGCATCAGCTCATGATAGAATTGAGGGGCTGATTAGCCTACATCTGTTCCTATAGAAGTACTCATGTCCCGATTTACATCAATGGAGTGGTGGTGGTGTGTTCACAGAGCTTTAAATTGCTAGGGGTCCATATCTCTGCTGATCTTACTTGGTCCTTGAATTTATCAATTTTGATTAAAAAGGCACAACAAGGTCTTTATTTTTTGAGATGTACGAGGAAGTTACACCTCTGTCCCAGGATACTGTTCAATTTCTATATATTTGCAGCCTGCTGACTTACAGCAGCATTTCGGTGTGGTACAGGTCTTGTACTTACGAGGCCATGAAAACTGCCCAGCGAATTGTTGGAATGCAATTGCTGACCATCAAATCTAGCTATAGGGGACGATGTTTGGACAGGGCGAGAAATATTATCGACTATTTACTCTCCTACCATCGGGCAGATGCTTGCTCACAACTCAGCTTAAAAAGAGCTTTTTAATGAAGTCATGACAATATTAAACACCAATTCACGGCGCTGAGCAGTTATTGTAATGTATGTAACTCTACTTTAAATTCTGGTTGATGTTAGTTATCTTTCATTGACTGGCCTACCAACATGATGACCATAAAGTCCAGGATCATCATCATATCTTGTGAGCAGGTTTGAGAGTTGTATGGCTAACTCCTGCTTCCATTCTGTGCACATTTTGAATAGCATTTCTGTGCTCTTTAAAACCCGATCTGGTTCACATCTTGAAGGGTGGCACAGTTTTGGCATCGCTGTTACAGCGCCAGATACCTAGATTCGAATGCCACGCTGTCTGTACGTACGTTCTTCCCATGGGTTTACGCGGATGCTCCTGTTTCCTCCCATCGTTCAAAATGTACGGGGGTTGGAGATCAACTGGGCCGCACGGGCTCGTGGGGCAGAAGGGCTTGTTACCGTGCTGTCTGTCTGAATTTAAATTTAAAGATCATATCTCTTTATACAAACTTACTCCACCAAGCAAGATATTCATGGAGCACACATGGTCCATCCCGAGAAAGCAGCAAATTTAATCTTTTAGCTTTCTGCTTGATTTTGTCTCTGAAACTAATCTGATTAGTTAAACAAATCGTATGGAAGTATGTTTATTCAGCCATTCCCACATGAGGAATGGCAGGAGCAATAGATTGGAGCAACAAGGGAACAGTAATGGGCCATCCTTGTAAGCAGCAGAGGAATGATGCCTGCAGTGTGATCTTCATTGTGCTAGCCAATGAAGCTGCAGTAATGAGAATATCTGTAACATCATTTATTTCTCTTCTGAAGGAAGGAGTCTAAAATTCAAAGGTGCACAATCTTCATGGCATGAGACTTGTTTAACCTGGATTTCACAAGATCACAAGATATTGGAGCAGAACTAGTCTGCTTCGCCATTCTATCGCTCTCTGATCCCACTCAGCCCCATTTCATGGCCTTTTCCCCCGTAACCCTTGATGCCCTGACTAATCAATTACCTGTCAATCTCTGCCTTAAATACACCAATGAACTCACTTCCATAGCTGTCTGAGGCAACAAGTTCTAAGGACTCATGGCTCTCGGACTACAGAAATTTTTCCACATCTCTGTTATAAATTGATGCCCTTCGATCCTTAAATCTTGCCCTCTTGTCCTCCATTCCCCAACCATGGGAAACAAACTTCACTGGATTTACTTCACAAGGGTCACAAATATCTTGCTCATAGCCATCATCTACTGCATCTGGTGCTCCTGTTGTGATCTCCTCTACATCAGAGAGTCAGGATACAGACTGGGAGATCACTTTGTTGAGCACCTCAGCTCTGTCTGCCACAATAGCGTGGATCTCCCAGACTGAGACTACATACATATTGGAGGAACAACACCTCATCTTCCAACTGGGAACCCTCCAACAGGAGGGCATTAATATCTACCACACCACTGCCCATATCCCCTCATGTCTCTTTTCTTGCAGATCTCTCTCTCCCTCTCTCTCTCTTCCCTTTTTTCTTTGTCTCCTTTACCCCACCTCTGCATTCACAGAGGCAACCCATCCCTCCCTCGCCCAATCAATTCTCACCTTTTCTCTCTTCCGACCTCTTTTCCATATCCAATTAGAGTAAAACTCCTGGTATTGGGCATATACAGGAATTGGTAAATGCTGGATAAGTGAATTTTCTGGTTGCTTGAGATTGCACGTTGCATGATTGGCGAACAAGATGTAGGGAGGTGCGCCAATTTGACAGTTGCCTGAATTCCATATAATGGGGATTTTACTGTACCTCCTTTTGTCTGTTGATCTGTATTTCTCCCTCTGCCATTTCTTTTAATTCTGAAACCTGCTTATACCATGAAGAAGGGCTCAAGGTCAGGCCTGTAACATCAGTTATTCATCTTTACCTCCTATAAACACTGTGAGACCGGCTGAGTTCCTCCAGCTCTTCTGTGTTTTTATAGCTTGTTCTGTTGATTTAGTTGCACTGACAATTCTTGATTCCAATCTGTACCTTTAACCCTTTGAATCCCCAAATTTAACTGCCACATTTCCTGGTCATATCACTCAAATGCATTATTCTTCTCATAACATTTCTTTCCTCCACTTTCCTCCATCATCACCCAGCGGATCAGGCTCCAAGTGTACGACGCATTCTGTGTGACAGTCTGAATGCATCACACCCTGATCACAGTTCACACTTCCGACCATACTGTGCTCAATCTCTCTGCAAGAGCATCACATGCTGGGTGTCTGGTATAGGCTGCCTGGATTAGTGGGGAAAGCAAATATAAGAGCAGTGTTAAAAGGCTTTATTGTCAGATGAATATGAAGGGGGTGAAGGGATATCTGTCAGATGCAAACAGCTGAGTTTTGGTCTGATTTGGACATCATGTCGAACACAGGCACATGGGACCATACACCATAATTAGACCCCTCTGTCTTTCCAATCGCGGCATTCTTCTGCCTTCTCCAAATAACTTTCCATCCCCTTACTAATCAAGAACATATTAACCTTTGCAACAAATATACCCAATAACAGCTTCCACAGCCATCTGTGGACACAAATTAAACATTTTCTCCTCAACTCCATTCTAAAGAGATGCCTTTTTTATTCTGAGGCTGTGCATTCTGGTCCTACACGTTCCATCCTCTAAAAAATATCTTCTCTGCACTCTATCTAGCCTTTTCAATATTTGGGAGAAGATCCCTCCTCCCAAACTCCAGTGAGTACACGTCCAGAACCATCAAACTCTACTCATACCTTATTTCTCCCATTCCTGGGATCATTCCTGTAAATTGGACTTTCTTCATTCAATGCCAGCACACCCTTCCTTAGATAGAGTGCCCAAAACTGCTCACAATACTCCAAATGTAGTCCTTATATCTTTGCTTTTATATTCTGGTTCTCTTGAAATGAAGTTTAATATTGTATTTGCCTCCTGACTAGTGAATTAACCTGAAAGTTTACCTTTTAGAATCCTGAACTATGACCTATAAGTCCGTTTTGATCTTTGTTTTCTGAATTCTGTCCCTGACTAGAAAAGTCTACTTTATTCTTTCTACCAAAATGCATGACCAGACACTGTATTCCACCTGCCATCAGAACAAGAAATAGGAGCAGGAGTCGGCCGTCCGGCCCGTCGAGCCTGCTCCACCTGCTCCGAGATCACGGCTGATCTGATGATCGGCTCCTCCCCACTGTCCTGCCTTTTTCCCATATCCATTAATTCCCCGACTATGTAAAAATCTATCCAACCTTGTCTTAAATATATTTACTGAGGTCGCCTCCACTGCTTCAATGGGCAGCAAGTTCCACAAACTCACCGCCCTTGAGGCTATGTCCCCTAGTTCTAATCTCTCCCACCAACAGAAACAACTTACCTACCTCAATCATATCAATGCCTGTCTTAATTTTATAGGTTTCTATAAGATCCCCTCTCATTCTTTTGAATTCCAGGAGTACAGTCCCAGATGACTCAGTCTCATAGGCCAACCCCCTCATCTCTGGAATCAACCTGATGAACCTCCAAAGCCAATACTATGCATCCTTCCCCAAGTAAGGAGACCAGAATGGCACGCAGTGCTCCAGATGTGACCTCACCCAGAACCTTGTACAGTTGCAGCAGAAACTCCCTGCTCTGATATACAATCCTTCTATCAATGAAGGTCAACGTTCCACTTGCCTTCTTGATTATCTGCTGCACCTGCAAACCAGTCTTCTGCGATTCATGCAGAAGCCCTTCCAAGTCCTTCTGCATGGAAACATGCTCCAATCGCTTTCCATTTAAATAACACTGATCTTCCATTTTTCCTTCTCAAGTTGATCAGCCCTCATTTACTAACATTGTAATCATCTTCCAGATCCTTGCCCACTCACTCAACCTATCTCTCTGCAGATTCTCCATATCATGTACATATTTTGCTTTTCCACTCACTTTAGTGTCATCCTCTTCCAGATTGTTCTTTGCCCAATATTCCAATCTGTGGAAGTCCCTCTGCAGACTCCCTACTTCCTCAGCACTACCTGGACCTCCACCTATTTTCACGTCATCTGTCTGTTCCGATGTTGTACTGTTCTCTTTTCTATAGGGATCACTCATGCCAGACTGATGAAAGGAATGTCTTCTCTCGTCCTTTGTCACCTCTGCCTGTGAGAGCATACTGAACCAAGTTTTAACAAAACTCTGCGATGTACTGGAGTGTTTGCATTGGTTTGGTGCTCCTGTCTTTTGAGTGAATTTGAACCCCAAATCTTCTGACTTGCTTGTGGCAATGCTATCACAAGATATAAGAGTCGAAGTCAGACCCATCGGTCCATCGAGTCTGTTTCACCATTCTAATCATGAGCTGATCCATCCACTGTCTCAGCCCCACTCACAGCCTTCTCCCTGCAACCCTTGGTGCCCTGACTAATCAAACAACTGTCAACCTCTGCCTTAAATGCAACCAACGATCTCACTTCCACATGCTCATGACCCTCTGACTAAATAAACTTTTCTGCATCTCTGTTTAAAATTGGTATCCTTTTATCCTAAAATTATGCCCTCTTGTCCTAGACTCCCCAACCGTGGGAAACAACTTTGTCAAATCTACTCTGTCCAGGCTTTTCAGTATTCATTGAGGCCACCCCCCCCCCACAACCATGATAGTACAGATTCTATCACCAATGTGTATATGTATAGATTGTAGTGTAGGATGACTGTGATTAGCTGAGAGTGTAGCTGAGAGTGTAGCTGAGAGTGTAGCTGAGAGTGTAGCTGAGAGTGTAGCTGAGAGTGTAGCTGAGAGTGTAGCTGAGAGTGTAGCTGAGAGTGTAGCTGAGAGTGTAGCTGAGAGTGTAGCTGAGAGTGTAGCTGAGAGTGTAGCTGAGAGTGTAGCTGAGAGTGTAGCTGAGAGTGTAGCTGAGAGTGTAGCTGAGAGTGTAGCTGAGAGTGTAGCTGAGAGTGTAGCTGAGAGTGTAGCTGAGAGTGTAGCTGAGAGTGTAGCTGAGAGTGTAGCTGAGAGTGTAGCTGAGAGTGTAGCTGAGAGTGTAGCTGAGAGTGTAGCTGAGAGTGTAGCTGAGAGTGTAGCTGAGAGTGTAGCTGAGAGTGTAGCTGAGAGTGTAGCTGAGAGTGTAGCTGAGAGTGTAGCTGAGAGTGTAGCTGAGAGTGTAGCTGAGAGTGTAGCTGAGAGTGTAGCTGAGAGTGTAGCTGAGAGTGTAGCTGAGAGTGTAGCTGAGAGTGTAGCTGAGAGTGTAGCTGAGAGTGTAGCTGAGAGTGTAGCTGAGAGTGTAGCTGAGAGTGTAGCTGAGAGTGTAGCTGAGAGTGTAGCTGAGAGTGTAGCTGAGAGTGTAGCTGAGAGTGTAGCTGAGAGTGTAGCTGAGAGTGTAGCTGAGAGTGTAGCTGAGAGTGTAGCTGAGAGTGTAGCTGAGAGTGTAGCTGAGAGTGTAGCTGAGAGTGTAGCTGAGAGTGTAGCTGAGAGTGTAGCTGAGAGTGTAGCTGAGAGTGTAGCTGAGAGTGTAGCTGAGAGTGTAGCTGAGAGTGTAGCTGAGAGTGTAGCTGAGAGTGTAGCTGAGAGTGTAGCTGAGAGTGTAGCTGAGAGTGTAGCTGAGAGTGTAGCTGAGAGTGTAGCTGAGAGTGTAGCTGAGAGTGTAGCTGAGAGTGTAGCTGAGAGTGTAGCTGAGAGTGTAGCTGAGAGTGTAGCTGAGAGTGTAGCTGAGAGTGTAGCTGAGAGTGTAGCTGAGAGTGTAGCTGAGAGTGTAGCTGAGAGTGTAGCTGAGAGTGTAGCTGAGAGTGTAGCTGAGAGTGTAGCTGAGAGTGTAGCTGAGAGTGTAGCTGAGAGTGTAGCTGAGAGTGTAGCTGAGAGTGTAGCTGAGAGTGTAGCTGAGAGTGTAGCTGAGAGTGTAGCTGAGAGTGTAGCTGAGAGTGTAGCTGAGAGTGTAGCTGAGAGTGTAGCCTGCCGATGACAAAACTCCAGCGACCCCAATCCTGGCACCACGGCAGTCACGCCAGATGGCCAGGCCCCCTGACTGGTACAGCTTCTAATCTCCACCGGGCCCTTTTTTTTTCCTTTTCTTTTCTTTTTTTTTTTTTTTTTTTTTTTACAGCCCTCCATCCACCCCGGGGTCAGTTCTCAAAGAAGGGGTGAATGTGATGGTACAGGTTCTATCACCAATGTGTATATGTACAGATGGTAGTGTAGGATGACTGTGATTGGCTGAAAGCTTAGCCATACCTACTGACAGGTCTTAAAGGATTGCTCCAAGCCAGACCAGGTCATTCTGGACTGGTTGTCCGACATGTGATATGCTCCAGTCTTTTAATTAATAAAACCCTTGGTTTGGATCAACAAGTCTTTGGTTCTTTCGACGCGCTCTACACCCCCCACCCAGCCCCCCCATCCTTCTGTACTCCAACGAGTACAGTCCAAGAGTCGACAATCATTCCTCATACACTAACCTTTTCATTCCTGGTATCATTCTAGTAAATCTTCTCTGAACCCTCTCCAATGCCAACATGTCTTTTCTCAAACAAGGTGCCCGAAATTGTACACAGTACTCCAAGTGCTTTATAGAGTATCAACATTGCATCCCCCTATTCTGACCTACATGGCTGGATTTAAACACAAACACAGCTTCTCATTCCAATTTGATTTTTGTGTTCTTTCTATTTGCAATTTGTCACCTGTCTGAGTTGCTGACAATGTGTTTAATGCATGCAAATCACCTTAAAAATAACCCCATGTTAATGGAATCCTTGGTCATAATTGCGTCAGTCACTATGCCCTGATAAGGGATTATTGTCATACCTTTGAAATTTTATTTTCAGCCGTGTAGGTATCTGAGTGTTAAAATGCATTTAAGTCATTATATCTTGAAAATAGCCGTCTGTGACTTTCAGCCATGATGAGAAACTGATGGCTTTTATCTCAGAAGTTTTATGACTAGAGATGGGATGCCGGATGATATTTGATGGCCAACTAATAACCATCTCTCTGCAATAAATCAAAGAGAAGACATGCATCAAAATGATGGTTCCCTTTGGTGACATCAAAATTACATCCAATACACAGATTGGGGAAAGGGGCATCCTTCACATCTGATTAACCCTTGTGTGGGGAGTGACGGTTAATTTCACAGGCAATGCATCTGGATGCAACTTGCAGAGCTGGACAGGAAATCAAAGAAATGTATCTTCGTGTCAGGACAGGAAAAAAACTCAGCCCGCGACAGCAGTCTGCTCCATCGTGGACATCAACAAGAGAATGTGTCTTAAGTAAACAGCCTCTACACTCAAAGACCCCCCACGACCCAATCAGGATAATGTGGACTATTTTGTAACCATGTAAGAATACACCCTTCTCACTGTAGTACACCACTGTAGGGCATATGAATATGTATATGAGTGTGTGTGAACAGTTTCCTGAGATGCTGGAAGGCATCAGTAAGTAAAGTCTCTTCTGTTATCTGAATCTTGCATTTCTATGTTATTTAAGAAACCTCCCAAGTAACACAGAGACATGATATGTGTAAGAGAACAGGAATAAAGCCATACAATTGATTGCAATTCACTGAAATTCGAAGGGGAAGAAGAGAAAAAAAATGGCTGGAGCAACAGCAGTTCACCCAGTGATGGATGGGGAGGCTGAAGACATTGAATCGTTTAAAAAGTTTTAGCAGGTGTAATATAGCATTCAAAAGCTATTTTAAAAATGCAACAGCACAGGAGAAGGTCAGTTCTATACTTCTCTGGGCAGGGGAGTGAGGCCTTGACTTATTTAATAGCTAGGATCATTTAGAGATGGAGAAAAATGATCTAGAGCATATATTTGCAAAGTTTGCTTCTCTCCTTGAACCCAGGTCTAATCATAGAATTAAACACTATGAATTTCAAGGTTTAATGCAAGAGACTGACAAAACTGTTGATAACTTCCTCACTAGACACAAAATTGTTGATGCAAATTACAGACTGAAGGGTATAGAGGAAAGATTAGTTGATCAACTAATATGGGGGAGTGCCCATCCCGAAGTGCAGTCTCTTATAGGGAAGGATAGCTTGAACTGGCCGGAGCTATAGGCACGAGGACACAAATGAAATCCCCATCTATGCAGACCCACCCACGGCAAAGAGAAGGAAGGATTGATGCTATAAAGAACACAATCAGAAAAGTGCAAACCCCCAAGACCTGCAGGAAGTCCGACAGACAACACCCCTTTGATGAGCGAAAAACTGCCCCGCGTCCGGTTCTGAATGTAGAGCCTGTGGTAATGCAAACCACTGGGTGAAGATGTGCAAGTCTGGTATGAAGGAAACAGTCAGACCAGTGAAGAAAAAAGACAAGGAGACAATCCATCGCATAAAAGGAAACAACAATGAAGTCTCCAACACCCAGATACTAGACATGGAATCCATACACCTTCACGAGATGTCGGGTAAGATGAAGGAAGAAAGCAAGTTGCACACAAGGAGCCAAATACAGAGGACAATCCAGAACAATGGCTGCCATAAGGGAAGGAACATCCTCTTACGTTCTACGTGGTAGACGCAGATGGACCAGCAGTTCTAGGTCTAGATAGTTGATGGGAGTTGTAATTGATCTTTGTCAATTATGAGATCCAGATGAAGAAGATATCAAGAAGGATTATCAGAGAAGATGAGTCACCCAGATCGTACATTGTCGAGACAGACTCTGACAATCAGCTGAGGAGGAACAGAATTCACACCCGGCCGACACAAGATGTGATGAAGCAGAAAGTTTTAATACCAGCAAAGTCGGCAACACCAATATCAAGTGAGGTATAAAGTGAAGAGACCACAACCACTAATCCCAAAACATCATCACAGCAGTTGTCAGGTGAAGCGCAACAAGCTCCATCACCTACACGTGCCCCAGCAACACGGAACCCAACGGTCGCAACCAAATCCACAAGATGGCGAAGCAACCTACTGCCACCAGGAAATAAGAACTATTTAAAATTGGTTGTGTAAATAAACTAGTGTACAAGTTCAGTTACCTAATTTGCACTGGAAGGAAAATGTTAAAGAACACTATTTTTTTCTTTATCTTGAGAAGTTATATAGTCAGGATAATACACCCTTCTCACTGTAGTAACTTTAGTAACTGTAGTGCACTACAATAGAGCATATGTATATGTATGTATGAGTCTGTGTGTAGAGTGTCCTGAGATGGTGGAAGACATCAGTAAGTAAAGTCTCTTCTGTTATCTGAATCTTGCATCTGTAAATTATTTAAGAAGCCTCACAAATAACACAGAGACAACACATGCCATGCTCTCTTCACTCTGCTACCATTGGGGAACAGGTATAGGAACCTGAAGATGAGGACTCAGCAGGCACAGGGACATTTTACAAAATGAATGAAAATAGTGCAAGGAAAAGAAAAATACAAAGTGAGGTATTCACTGAGTATTCAGGAATTTGATGGCAGAGGAGAAGAAGCCCAGATTAAACCAATTGATATGTATCCTTCTATTTCCTGAATGTTTATGTGTTCGCCTCTTAAACACTACTGTCATGCTTGCTTGCACCTATATCCTTGGCTGCCCATTCCCAGTACCCACCACTGCCTCAGTAAAAAAAATTGTCTGTCTATCCTAGTAAGATGTCTTATAAAATGTTTGCGCTGTGATGTTGCCACAAAATAATGAATTTTGGGACATGTTCACGATAATAAATTCTGATTCTGATAATGCCCAAATCTTGAACAGAGCAGTGGTTAGCAAAAACACAGAAATGCTGGAGGAACTCAGCTGGTGTTGCAGCAACCAGAGGAGGGAAAGATATATAACCGACATTTCAGGCACTAACCCTTCTTCAAGGCTGCTGTGAGACCGACTGAGTTTCTGCAGCATTTCTCTGTCTTTACTACCATCAATGTCTGCAGACTTCCACGCTTCACTCTGAGAAGTGGTTACACCCGCTGACAAATGTTTGGATCTGTTCATTTACACAGACGTAACCTATTGAACGGTGATAAGCAACACCAACCATAACTTAAAACCAATGTCAAGGTCAAACTCCAGCAAGTCAAATTTATAATTAGAACATAATAACATCAGAAATAGGAGCAAGGTTCGGCCATCTGGCCTGTCAAGCCTGCTCTGCCATTCAATAAGATCATGGCTGATCTGGACATGGATCAGCTCCACTGATCTCCCTTTTCCTCCTAACTTTTAATTTGCAAAATTCCATCTTGCTTCTCTTGCAAATATTTAATGAGGCAGTATCGAGTGCAGTGGTTCTCAATCTTTTTCTTTCCACTCACGTACCACTTTAAGTAATCCCTATGCCATAGATGCTCTGTGATTAGTAAGGGATTGCTTAAGGTGGTCTGTGAGTGGGAAGGAAAGTTTGAAAACAACCTCATTGACTCGTTATGTGCATGGTTTCAGAACTCCAAAGGAAATGGGCCAATGGCAATTTTTCTCAAGCAAAATTTTTCAGTAACAATTGGGTCTAGAGCAGTGATTCTCCACCTTCCCTTCCCACTCACATCCCACCTTAAGCAATCCCTAACTTAATAGAGGTCTACAAGATTCTGAAATGCATAGATAAGTTAAATAGTTTCCCCCCACTTTTCCCCATTACTCATCCAACTGAGTTCCTCCAGCAGTTCATTTTTTTTTGCTCCATCCCTGGTATTCCGTGGTATCCCCATGTCCTCAGGAGAATGTCAAGTTCAAATCCAGGCCATGAGTATTTACGAAAATACTTCCCTGTCATGAGTGACAATATTTTGAAAGCAGAGAACTGCATGTAATTCTTGTCACTCTATTATAAGAAGGAGAGGCGACCAAAGGGATTTTCCACAGGATGTGGCCTAGATTAGAGATTTGGCGCTGTGGTAAAATATGATAAATTAAGCTGGACAAACTTGAGTTGCTTTCTCCCGAGTGTTGGAGACTGTGAGGAGACCTGATGAAAGCTTATAAAATTATGAGAGGCACCACTAGGATAGAGAGTCAGAATTGTTTACCTGGCATAATAATGTCGCTTGCAAGAGGGCATGTTGATAAATGGCGTGCAGGGCAAGATTTAAAGACGATGGCAAGACAATTTTTTTTTACTGAGACAGTGGTGGGTACTGGGAACGGGCAGCCAAGGGTATAGGTGCAAGCAAGCATGACAGTAGTGTTTAAGAGGCAAACACATAGACATATAAACATACAGGAAATAGAAGGATACATATTAATTGGTTTAATTTGGGCAGCTGCTCAGTGCCAGCATTATGGGATGTTGGGCTTGTTGCTGCACTGATCTAAGAGCAGTAGAGCTGACCTGGTATCCCTTAACATCCAAACAACAGTAGGTCTGGGCATTGTAACTTTGCAATTCCAAAGCAGTTCGTTTTCACTTCAAGCAACATGTTTGAATAAAAAGCCACAAAAAACAAGGGTCTTTTTCTTTCTACATTCCTGAAGTGGTTCTCAACTTTTTCTTTGACGCCATAGGCACTCTGTGGTTAGTAATGGATTACTGTATTTGACAGCATACAGGACCCCCATTCTTTCCCCCAAAATATCTCCCGATAAACCATCCTGGGTCTTATTTGTGATGGTGACATTTTGGAGAGCATGGTATTGTTGCCAGGGCCCAGTATCAGAGATGGAGGGATCTCCCCCCCACTCCATGGCCCAGGGATGCCATTTGAAGCCCTCCCCTGAGCACCACTGCTCTTATCCCTAACTACCCCAAGTGCCACCGCCACTCCTAACCCGAACCCTAGACCCTCTGAGCGCTGCCGCGACTGCAGCTGCTGCTATCCCAAGCATATAACGTATGTTCATCCTAGCGTTCGTCCTCAATTAAACAACGCCAAATAAAACATGGTGGTCACCAAGGCCAGGTCGCACGAGACCTGGCCTACCTGTCTCTTTGGCTTGGCTTCGCGGACGAAGATTTATGGAGGGGGTAAAAGGCCTACCTGTATAGACACTAAAACATGTGCACTAAAATATTTTTAATTCTTACAAATTCTTTACATTCCCTGCTGAAGTGGGGGTAGTCTTATATGCCTTATATGCCAGTGGGTCTTATATGCTATCAAATTCGGTACTTAAGGTGGTATGTGAGAGGAAAGGAAAAGGTTGAGGACCACCGCCTTAGGCAATCAGCACTCACAGGCCCTTTTGGCCCATGAGAACGTGCTGCCCAATTACACCCAATTGACCTACAACCCCTGGTACGTTTTGAAGGGTGGGAGGAAACTGGAGCCCCCAGGGAAAACCTATGCAGACACGGGGAGAACGTACAAACTCCTTACAGACAGTGTGGGATTCGAACCCTAGACCCAGTGACTGGAACTGTAACAGCATTGCACTAGCCGCTATGCCAACGTGCCATGCTTTTTACATTTTCACATCGCTTATCATGTGAACCTTCTGTGATCGGAATTATCTCCCAAATTTACACAGTACAGCAGCGATCATGTGATATCTACACAGCGCCACGAGACCAGAAGCAGTCAATGACATTTGTATATGTGACCTGGTGCTCTGCTTTCTTCCCCAATCCATGCTGTTATGTTAATTAACAGGCAAGGCTGACCTGATTTTCTAGCACTCCAGTATTGTGGACTTTCCGCCAGTTCCCTCTGACACTTTTTAAAAAAACTTTGTCAATAGTTCTTCAATTATTGTTCAGCAGTATACCTTCTTTGAGCCAAAAAATCCAGGCTATGTTGGATGCTTAATGGAGAGATGCCAACACCACATTCTGTGAGTGAGATGTCACATATTACCATACACTGATTCACTCAGAGCCACTCCAAGGTGTTGCTTCAGAGTGCTGCATCTAACACTTGCAGCTGTCACAGCACACCACATGCCGTGCATGTCACCTTCGCATTGAACAATGACTTGGTGCCAAAGGAAAGCAAGATGTGAATTTCTACATCACCTTTCCCACTGTCAGAAAGAAGCACACACTTCACAAAGAAAGGCCAACATGGCTTGTTTCTGCTCCGTAAATGGTTATATGGTTAAAGAACCAGTGATCTTTGTAGACTTGTGGTCCAACTTCTACGCAATGCAATTCCAGAGTTCGCTTAACTAATGACCTAAAGTGGACACACAGCATCTCCTCACTTGTCAGGATGGCTCAGCAGTGACCACTTCCTGAGAAGACAGAATTGGGCAAGGCTACCATTATGTCAACCTTCTATAGGAAATCTATCAAGAGTGTCCTGGCCGGCTGCATCACAGTGTGGCACGGTTGCTGCAGAGAAATGGATTGGAGGTCAATGCACAGGAGCGGCGAGGATCATTGGAGTCTCTCTCCAACCCAACTCTTCCCCCCACCATCATAGTGATCTACTAGGATCATTGTCTGAAGAGGGTGCGCAAAATCATTGAGGACCCCTACCACCCCGCACACAGCATCTTTCAGCTCCTCCCATCGGAAAAGAGATACAGGAGGATCAGAGCCAACACCACCAGGCAGAGGAACAGCTTCTTCCCAAGGGCAGTGAGAACGACCAAAGGAACTGCTCACACTGACCATCCAACTCTCAGACGTACAGAATAATATTTATCTCTTTTATGTGTATCGATAAAATACTTGTCCTGCATGTGTATTATTTGTCTGTCTGTGTGTTATGTCTGGATGTGTGTCTGTGTATTTTGCACTGAGGACCGGAGAACTCTGTTTCATTGGGTTGTACTTGTACAATCAGATGACAATAAACTTGACTTGTGGAGAATTAAGGGGCAGAGGTTTAGAGGTAACATGAAGGGGAACTTCTTTACTCAGAGAGTGGTAGCTGTGTGGAATGATCTTCCGGGAGAAATAGTGGCGGCGGAGTCAATTGTATTATTTAAGAAAAGGTTGGACAGGTATATGGATGAGAAGAAGATGGAGGGTTATGGGCATTGTGCAGGGAGGTGGGATTAGAAAGGGGTGTTTGGTTCGGTGCGGACTAGAAGGGCCTAATGGCCTGTTTCCGTGCTGTAATTGTTATGTTATAAGACGAGGGGCTTTTCCTGAATAATTTTAGTAAGCTGACTAATGTTGTACAGGAAATTGGAGTGAACTGCAGTGATGAGAGTAGATCTGTCACAACCAAACAGGAAGACAAATTATGAATTAACATCAGTTGAAGGGTGCCCCTCCAACAGTGCAGCACCCGCTTAGAACTGACCCTTTTTTTTTTAAAAAACATTTTGGACAGTTAATCAACTCCGCTCCTTTTATAATCATCGTCCAAAAGTTACCAGAACTACATCAAACTGCAATTTGGGCTATTCACATAAAGTTGCAAATGGAAACATTGTTCATACCGTCAAATCCTTGGGGGGTAGCCAACCATTCCCAGAGACCTTCCAAACTGCCCATGAGCACCGAGATCTCCTTCTCCAGGGATACAGGGGCACACAGGTGTCCACAGAAGAGTCAGCCCAAACTGAACCCTTGACTGCCCGCTGCATGGACCCATGTTTGGCCATCTTGGTCAGGCCCAGTACCAGACTAATGAGGAAAACCCTCGACCGACCTTCCCTCCTCTGTACCGGGTGCCTAAAGATCAGGCTGAACCTGAGGAGCCATCCCTTCCAACACGCGAGTAGGGGCTGCACCCTCACACACTCCAAATCTCTGAGAACATGCAGCCTCAACCAAGCCACTGAAGTGACAGATGGATGGTGAGTCCAAGAATTGACTCAGCTTGTGACTAGACCAACCACCTTCACGGTTCGTAGACGCATCACATCTCCATTTTCACTCATTGTAATGCCCAGGGTGCCATCACTCCCCACCATTGTCTTGGTGCATTATCCAACTGTAATAGTTGGGGACAAGTATCATGACCACATTCTTGTCTCTAGTGATGCAAAAGAGTTCCTGGCCACAGAGTTCATTGAAGTTGCTGCCCAGCGCGACTCCTGTAGGGCCCAGGTCTTTTGGAAGATGGGTCCGGCTAATCAGTGATGAAACAGCAATGGATTCACCGATGTTCAACTTTTAATGAGCAAATAAGGCAAAAGGTATTAGTTCCATGGTGGAGTAAATCCACCCTGGCAAACTGCCAGCTAATTGCTGGATCTGTGTAGACGGAGACAGGAGAGTTTTACTCACAAGCAGCGGACTCCTTCAAATCAAAACGTCTGCCCAAATACTTCCACACCACACACTCGATCCAAATCCCATTACAGCCTTTTAAATCATTTATCTTTCTGTCTTCCTCATGGTGCAGACTGTGACTTCTACACTACCCCTCCCACAGTGACCCACCTCAGTTCTGCTCCTCCCAGAGTGGGAACCTCCCTCAGCACTGCCCCTCCCACAGTGACCCACCTCAGTACTGTCCCTCCCACAGTGGGACCCCCCCCTCAGTACTGTCCCTCCCACAGTGGGACCCCCCCTCAGTACTGTCCCTCCCACAGTGGGACCCTCCCTCAGTACTGCCCCTCCCACAGTGGGACCCTCCCTCAGTACTGCCCCTCCCACAGTGTGAACCCTCAGCACTGCTCCTCCCACAGTGGGACCCTCCCTCAGCTGCCTTTCCCACAGTACTACTCCTCCCACAGTGACCCCCCTCAGTACTTCCCCTCCCACAGTGGGACCCTCCCTCAGCACTGCCCCTCCCAAAGTATAAACCCTTCAGCACTACCCCTCCCACAGTGGGACCCTCACTCAGCACTGCCCCTCCCACAGTGGGACCCTCACTCAGCACTGCCCCTCCCAGTGTGACCCCCCTCAATACTGCCCCTCCCACAGTGTGACCCCCCTCAATATTGCCCCTCCTTCAGCCTCCCCTCACCTCCGTCCATATGATAGTGTTCTGCTTCCTCAGTATTGTCTCCTTGATTTTGTACTGTGTCCCAGTCCTAGCTCCTCTGCTGTACAGCTCTGTGCCTTGCACTGACCAAGCACCAATTGGCTGCATTCAATCCACAAAAGTGCTGGAGTAACTCAGCAGGTGCAATGGGAGGGCCATGTGACCCCTCCATTTGAACCTGGTCGAAGTCACCTCACCTGCCAATCAAGTCACAGCCCCACCCCCCAGGTGAGCACACGCTTTGCTACTGGCTACTTTGAAAGTAACCATCTCACAATGGGTGATATCGGAGCCAGCATTTCTTGCTGGCTGCAGTCCAAAATGTCCTCACGTGGGGCAGCTCTCAGGCCTGGCCCCAAGGATCTAACTCCAGCTCCACTCCGGTGGGCAGAGATGTGGCCTTCACTGGCGAAGTTCACGTAATGAGTGTGTCATTAAGGGAGATGGATATCGTTTCATGCTGTTTTGTCCT
The DNA here is from genome assembly GCF_036971445.1 of Narcine bancroftii. NCBI lineage: Eukaryota > Metazoa > Chordata > Chondrichthyes > Torpediniformes > Narcinidae > Narcine > Narcine bancroftii. The sequence continues at coordinate 93,633,471 of NC_091470.1, read as the reverse complement.
GTTTTATACTATTTGTTGCGTAAATGTGGGCAACAAATTTTTTTATCATCTGTGTGTATGAGCGTGGGAATCACGATTTATTATCTATCTCTTGGTTGCAGCAAGCACTCACTGTTCAGCTCCGTCCGCTGTGTGTGAGTGAGACCCCCTGTGGTGATCTCCACAAAGCGATAATAAAGATTCTTTTAAAGTAAAAACACAACACTGAAGAATCTCAGCTGGTCAAACAGTGTACTTTATATATCAAAGATAATGAATCCCGCAATGTCTGTAAGGAGTTTGTACGTTCTCTCTGTGTCTGCATGGGTTTTCCCTGGGGGCTCTGGTTTCAGCCCACCCTTCAAAATGTACCAGGGATATTGGTTAATTGGGTGTAATTGGGCAGCATGGGCTCGTGGGCCGAAGCGTCCCGTTACCTTGCTGTACGTCTATTGTTTTTTAAATTATATAAATTTAATCTGCTGAGTTTCTCCAGCATTGTTTTTTACTTCAACCATGGTGTCTGCAGACCTTCATCTTTTATTTCTGTCTACTGCTAAACTCTGTGAAAACTCTTCAAAGGATGTCTACTCCCAGTAAAAAAAATTCTCTGTTTTTCACCTGCGTTCCAAAATGCAAACACAGACCTGTTGAATCTGCTCCTCCTATCTCAGCAGGTCCCACAGCATCCATGGAAAGCATCAGGCAGTTGAGGCCAAGGAAAGATCAGGCCTGCCAGAAATCAGATAGATGCCTGAATAAAAAGCTGTGAGTGAGAAGGGGAAGGGGAGGAGGACGAGACAGCAGGTGGATCCAGGTGGGAAGAGGAAGGGGCTGGGCAGTAATGTGGGAAAGGGTCAGTGGGTTAGGAAAGATTCTATCTGATAGGAGGAAGGAAGAGAAGGGAAGGGTGGGGTGCAAGAGGAAGGCATGAGGGAGACTGGGAGACCAAGAGAGGCGTTACAGAAATGGATGCTGTTAGGTTGGAGACTTCCAAGATGGAATAAAAAGTGGTCTTCCACTAGTTTACATATGGCCAATTTACAAACTATGGCTTCAAGCTACAAGCTATGCCAGCTTTTTCAGGGAGTGCAGGCCACTACAAAGTGAGGTCAAATACCACACATGGCTGTGATGATTCACTAGCTGATGAGCTGAACACCTTCTATGCTTGCTTTGAGAAGGAGAACTTCACAACATCTACAAGAATCCCTGCAAAGGCTGAGGACCCTGTGATATCTGTTTCTGAGGGTGACGCGAGAACACCATTCAAATGGGTGAACCCACACAGGGTGCCAGACCCTGACAGTGTACCTGGCAGGGGACTGAATACCTGCAGCAACCAACTAGCCGCAATGTTCACGGACATTTTCAACCTCTCATGGCTGCAGTCAAAGGTTCCCACCTGCTTTTAAAAGGCATCAATCATCCCGGTGCCCAAGAAGATCAGTGTGAGCTGCCTCAATGACCATCACCCAGTAACAATGACTTCTACTGTGATGAATTGATTCCAGAGGTTGGTTATGTCAGAATTAACATGTACCTAAGTAAAGGACTGAATCTACTGCAATTTGCCTAGAATCACAAGCACTCCACCACAGATGCAGTATCACTGGCTCTCAACTCAGCTCTGGATCACCTCAAAAACAGCAGCTTCTACATATAGCTGCACTTCATTGACAATGTGCAGCCTTTAACACCATTATTCCCTCAGTGCTGGTCAACAAGCTCCAAACTCTGGGCCTCTGCACCCCTCTCTGCAATTGGTCTCTGGACTTCCTCATCAAACAACAACAGTCAGTATGAATTGAAAACAACATCTCCTCCTCACTGACTATCAACACAGGCACACCCCAAGGATGCGTGCGTAGTCCACTGTTCTACTCATTATACACCCATGACTGTGTGGCCAGGCACAATTCCAATGCTGTGTATAAATTTAACAATGACACCACGGTTGTTGGCACAATCACAGATGGCAATGAGGAAGTGCTCAGGAGGGAGATATACATATACAGACATACAGCACAGTAACAAGCCATTTTGGCCCACAAGCCCTTGCCACTCAAATGACCTACAACCTCCAGAATGTTTTTCAATGATGGGAGCACCCAGAGGGCACCCACGCAGATACGGGGAGAACGTACAAATTCCATATAGACACCGCAGGATTCGAACTCAGGTATTGGTCGCTGGTGCTGTAACAATGTCGCACTAACTGCTATGCTCACCGTACTAACTGAGTTGTGTCACAACAAGCACCTTGCACTTGACACTAACAAAACCAAGTAGATGGTTTTGGTCCTCAGGAAGAAATCAAGAGAACATGACCCAGTCCTCATCAAGGGGTCAGTAATGGAGAGGGTCAAGAGCTTCAAATTCTTGGTTGACAACATCTTCAACGATCTCTCTTGGAGCCTCCATGTGGATGCAATCATGAAGAAGGCTCGTCAGTGGTTTTACTTGGTGATAGTTTAAGGAGATTCGGTATGTCACCAATGCCCCTGTAAACTTCTACAGGTATATCATGGAGAGACTTCTGGCTGGCTACATCACTGTCTGTTATGGAGTGCCAACTCTCAGGACAAGAAAAATCTCCAGAGGGTTGTTAACTCAGCCTGCGACATTACAGATGCTAGACCACTCCATCGAGGACCTCCACAAGAGGCAGTGTCTTAAGAAAGCAGCCTCTCTCCTCAAGGACCCTCACCACCCAGGCCAGGCCCTCTTCACTCTTCTACCATTAGGAAAAAAGTACAGGAGCCTGAAGATGAGCTCTCAGCGGCACAAGGACAGCTTCTTCCCTGCTGCCATCAGATTCCCGAATGATCAATGAACCATAGACATGGCCTCATTTTGACTTTCTCTTTTTTTTTGCACTATTTTAATTTATTTTGTACTGTAGTTTATAGAAATATTTGCACTGTGAAGTTGCCACAAATCAACAAATTTCATGACATCTTCATGATAAAAAATTCTGATTCTTGTCTGCACTCCCATTTCAGAGAGCTTCCCATGTTGGATCCAAAATCATGTGCCAAATTTCCATTCCCAAGTTGCTGGAAGTCCAAATATCTTTGCCCTTTGATGCTTTGTTCAGTTCATTCTTTCATGAGTAGAATGGTGGAAGGGCCAAGTAAAGTTTATAGTTGACCCTCTCATGACGATCAGTCTTCCATCCTCATCCACACACTCTGGCACCTCTCTTTGAAATAAACTGTGAAATATCTCTGCCATGCTGCTCCATCAACCAGCTGACAACCATAAGTTAGACGGCCAGTGCCTTTTTCCCAGGATGGGAGAAGCAAACACCACAGGATGTCTGCACAAAGTGAAGGGAGGAAGATTTAGGGGAGATGTCAGGAATACTTTTTATACACAGAGAGTTGTGGGTGCCTGGAATGCCTTGCCTGGGATGGTGGTGGAGGCTGAAACATTAGGGGCATAGATGAAAGAAAAATAGATGTGATGGGTTTAGTTTTAGGAATATAACATTGGCACATCATGGGCCAAAGGGCCTGTCCTGTTCGGTAGTGTTTTCTGCCCTATGTTCAACTCCCAGTTCACAGATTATCCTCTTGTTTATTCTCTTTGCTGTTGGTTAGATCTTACTGTGTGTAAATCTGCCACTGTAATGTGACAATAAAAATACAACGCTGGAGAAACTCAGCAGGTAAAACAGCGAGCTTTAGATGGCAAAGGTAAAGATACATAACCAACGATTTGGGCTTAAGCTCTTCATCAAGGTACGAGAAAATGTAGGCAGGTGCCCGAACAAAATGGTGGGGGGTGAGGGGTAGAGAGAGGAGCACTGTCCCATGGGCAGGAGGTAACAGGTGGATAAAGGAGGGAGGGCACAGCAGCAAACGGGGAGGTGGGGAGGGGGATGAGTCTGTAAATGGAGAGGGAAGGGGTGGAGACCTGGAGGAAAAGAGGACAGAGGGATGGGGAAGGGAGGAGAATGGGGAGTGGGCTAGAGTAGACACCAGAGAAGCTGATGTTAATGCCATCCGGTTGGAGAGGGTCCAATCGGAACATTAAGTGTTGCATCTCCACTCATTGTGAGAGTGTAATTCATTAAGCTCGCAGCTCCTGGGCAGCTGATGAGGAAAGTTTTCCCCTTCTCTCCTGCCCGATGGCCAGATTCAGTCAAGACCTCAACCCACTCTGGACCTGCACTATATTTGAGTCTGCCTCGAAAGTTCTTGCCTGAACGGCTTAACGAACCTTCTGCAGCAGCTCGTCTCATGAGTTAGCCAATTGAAGTCAGTGGGGAGGGATATCTGTATCTTTCTCTCTTGCTAAGTAGGTCACCATCTGTCAGGTGGAGGAGAAGAAGTGTGCTGCATACGCGAGCTCAGTGGCCGGGTTTTAAAGTCAGGTTCCACCCCTTCTGTGCATTTGCTCTGAGGACCTGGCACGTTAGCTGCATCTGCTTCAGCTGAAAAGAGCTCCAAATTATTCCAAATTCTTTTCCCTCCAAAGGACTGCTGGAATTTACAACTCCCTGTCAGAAAAATCAACTGTGTCACAATTATAATGATTTCTCCTTAAAAAATTAGCTCTGCTAATGTGGTGTAGTACTCGCCTTGGATCTCAAAGCAAACTGTAGGAAATAGTGGCTAAGAGTGATGCCCCTCCAATCATACTGATGGGTCAATTCATGGACTGGTATGATAAATATTCCACACATTAATCATTCCAATGAAAGAGTTTCTAGAAACCTAGGAACCGCTCACACTAACTATCCGAGACTCTCGTAGTCACAAAGCACCATTTATTTATTTAGCTATAATACTTGTCCTGCGTACGTATTGTCTGGCTGCATGCATGTTATGTCTGGTTGTATGTCTGTGTGTTTTGCACCGAGGACCGGAGCTCGCTGTTTCGTTGGGTTGTACTTTAATAATCAGATGATAATAAATTTGATTTGACTAAATCGCTTGGGATTATATTCACTCAAATTCTGAAGAAGGAGAGAAGATCTGATAGAAACATATGAAATTAAGAAAGGAATAGATAAGATAAAAACAGGAAAATTGTTGTCACTGGAAAGTGAGACCAGAACTAGGAGACACAGCCTCAAGATTCAAGGAGTAGGTTTAAGGCAGAGATGAGGAAAAAGGGAGTTTCCCAGAGAGTCGCGAATCTGTGGAATTCTCTGTCCAGGGAAGCAGTTGAGGCGATTTAAAGTTCAGTTAGATAGATTTTTACATAAAAAAGGAATTGAGGGATAAGGAAAAGCTAAGTAGGTGGAGTTGAGTCAATGATCAGATCAGTCATGATTTTATTGAATGGACGAACAGGCTCGATGGGCTGGATGGCCGACTCCTGCCTCTATTTCTTACATTCTTATATTCTCATATTGACTTGACTTGAACGTACCATTGATAATCAGTGGAATTACCATAGCTGAATCCGTCAACATCAGCAGGCTTGGGGGTCACCATGGAGCAGAAACATCACGGGGACAACAGCATAACTAAGCCTATAAGACATAAGAGCAGAAATAGGCCATTCAGCCCTTTGAGTCTGCCCTGCCATTCAATCATGAGCTGATTCATTTTCCCACTCAGCCCCCCTGCCTAGCCTTCTCCCCATAACCTTTAATAATCTGTCTAATCAAGAACCTATCAATCTTTGACTTAAATACACCCAATGACCTAGCCTTCTCCCCATAACCTTTAATAATCTGTCTAATCAAGAACCTATCTATCTTTGACTTAAATACACCCAATGACCTAGCCTTCTCCCCATAACCTTTAATAATCTGTCTAATCAAGAACCTATCAATCTTTGACTTAAATACACCCAATGACCTGGCCTCCACAACCATCTGTGGCAACAAATTCCAAAGATTTACCACCCTCTGGCTGAAGAACTTCCTCCACATCTTTGTTCTCTGTGGATGCCCTTCAATCAATTCTGAAGTTGTGCCCTCTTGCCCTAGAATCTCCCACCATGGGAAACATTTCTACACCTTCTCTGTCCGTGACTTTCAACATTCATTCTATGAGATTCCCCCTCTTCATCCTAAATTTCAATGAGTACAGGCCAAGAGATGTCAAATGCTCTTCATGTTATGACCTTTTTATTCCCAGGATCATCCTTGTGAACCTCCTCTGAACCGTCTCTAATGTCAGCACATCCTTTCTTAAATGAGGATCCAAAACTGCTCACAATCCTCCAAGTGAGGTCTCGCCAGGGCCTTATAAAGCATCAACATCACCTCCCTGCTCTTGTATTCTATTCCTCTTGAAATGAACACCAGTGTTGCATTTGCCTTCTCCACCCCTGTCCCAACCTACAGGTTTACCATAGGCTCCTACACAAGGACTCCCAGGTCCCTTTGCATCTGGTAATTTTCAAGTTCCTGCCCATTTATTTCTTTTACCAAACTGCATGGCCAAATACTTTGCAACACTATATTTCATTTGCCAGTTCTCTGCCCAGTCTCCTCATCTGTCCAGGCTCTTTTGCAGGCTCCCTGTTTCCTCAACACTACCAGCTCCTCCACCTGCCTTCATATCATCTGCAAAATTGGCCACAAAGTCACTCATTCCATAATCAAATCACTAATATACAACCTAAAAAGAAACGGCCCTAACACTGACCCCTGTGGAACACCGGCTGCCAGCCAGAATATGATCCCTGTATTCCGACTCTCTGCTTCCTGCCACTCAGCTAATGCTCAACCCACACTAGTATGTTTTCCCTTATCTTGTAAGTAGTTTCGTGTGCAGCACCTTGTCAAAGGCCTTCTGAAAATCCAAATACACAACATCCACTGCATATCCCTTATCGAGCCTGTTGGTCACTTTCTCAAAGAATTCTATGAGGAATTGCAATGGTTACAAGAGCCAGGGATTGGCTAGGTATCCAGCAAGAAGTGACTAACCTCAACAACTTTTCACTGTCCTCCAGAACACAAGTTGCACAAATTAACAATTACAAAGCTCAACAATATGCAAAGTACACAGCCCAGGACATCACAGACAAAACTCTCCCCACCATCTATGGGGAACGCTGCTGTCAGAGAGCAGCAGCAATCATCAAGGATCCACACACTCTGTTCTCACTGCTGCCATCAGGAAAGATGGTGCCACCACCAGGTTCAGGAACAGCACCTCTCCCTCCACTATCAGACTCCTCAACAACAAATTCAATCAGGGACCCATTTTAGGACTATTACTTTTGCACTTCATTGATTTTTTTTCTCTGTATTGCAGAGTTTGTTTACATTTCTTTATTTGTTTACATCTGTCCATTCTGTACAGTTTGTTTGCACTACTTACTAATAAGTGGTAATTCTACCTTTGCCCACAAGGAAAAAGAATCTCAGGGTTGCATGTGATGTCATGTATGTACTCTGACAATAAATCTGAACTCTGAATCTGAATAATTGTCCATCTTTTATCAACCCTAGACATCATTTCCTCCTCAGTCCGCTGTGGCTTCAAAGTGTTGCAGTTATTCACCATGCTTACAGCACCTCCCAAATCCATGACCTTGAACTGGAAGCAGAAAAGGCAGCAAAAAACACAGGGAAACAACCATCCACAAGGTCTCCTTAAAATCCCTCTAAATCTGGGCTCCCCCTCCTCCTTCTCCTAGCTCCTTCACCGCCTGAATTACAATAATTCAAGGTGGTTCAACATTGCCGTGCCATTGTAGTTACAGCTGGCACTGTGTCCAAGATCATATTAAATATATTTACACTTTCATATTTATATATCCGTATATATAAAAAAACACACAAACAGACAAGCACACACACACACACACACACACACACACACACACACACACACACACACACACACACACACACACACACACACACATGCTCTCCATGCAAATTAATATAGAAAATTCTAGAAATGTCCAAGGAGGAATCAGTCAGGGATAACATTTGATGCTGAATGTCACGACCACATTGAATTTAACCGTTAAGGTCATATGAAGTTCAAAAGTTAAAAACAAATTAAACTTGCACCAGGGACACCTCGATTAGTTACGGTGCTGGGCACCAATGTACATTTAGAATAAAATCAAGTGGCCAAACCCTGTTCAATCTGGGCCCATAAAAGTGAAGCAACGTTGGCAGAAGCTCTTCACAAGCCCAAAGAGTTAGACAAAGGAGAAAGCGAGAGACAGCAGAGGAACATCAGCCTCGCCTCACTGTTGATGCTTCCAGGCATGCAAGGAGCAGGCAGCAGGAAACAGATGTGACAGTGTATTTAAGGTGGTTTGGGAGGAATTGTTAGAACAGCTTCCACACACATATTTTAAAACACAGAACATTTGCAGGACTTTTGCAGAATGCTTTTTGCAGGAGGCAACAAAGTATTGACAGCAGCTTGCCTGGGAGAGCATGTGATCTTTGCAGGCAGAGGAGAAGAGTTTTGGTCTCAGAGAGGGGGGATGTGTAACAGAGAGAGGAGTCACAGAAATTATTTCCAGAAGGACAAAACTGGCAAACTTTGGAAGGCTGTCTGGTCAAAGGAGAAGACTGGCGATCTGAAAGGTGATCTGAAAGAAAGAGGATCATCTGGAGAACCCTGAAGGGGGAAAGTTTCATCCGCAAGATATTGAGAAGGAATCAGTTGCGGATGGCCTGGAAAAGGAATCTCTCTCCGAAAACCAGCAAGAACCCTCCTGACTGGTAACCATTTGCCTGTTAAACACCAAAGGCTGGTGAACTTTGTTAATGCTAACTTCTGTGCACGGTACAAGAATTGCTTGCAACCCATGAGATTGGACTGTGATCCAAAGAACTTTTCTAATCTTAAATATACATTACACACACCTGCACTTAGTATTAGAGGTGGGTATTAAGTAGTTAGGTACGTTAAGTAATAAGTTAAAGTTTAAATCTGTTTTCTTGTTCAATTATAATTAAAACTACTTTTGTTTAAGTAACCTGTGTTGTGGTGCATATCTATAGCTGCTGGTTTTGGGGTCCTCTGGTCTTCATAACACAGAGCAGCAGTGATACACCCACCTCAGTTCTCAGGCCTCCAGACAAACAAGGAGGAGGGATCAGGAAACTGAGAAACAACACAAAGCCCACCTCAGTGTTGATGCCGCCAGGCATTCCATGAGCAGACAACAAGAGCCTGCTGAGGAAGAACAAGCAAGACTCCAAGCAATGCAAACTAAAGCCACCAGCCGAAGGGCAGCACCATTTACTTCAGCCAACCTGGTGAATACTGCATCCAATTAATGCAGTTGTAATTGGCTCCATTTTCAGAGGTATGTTTTATTTCCCTGGGTTACACCAGGTATCCTGCTAGTATATGTTGGCAAGTCGTAGTCTAGATATTCTTCAAGGTGAATTGTTTTTGGCATAAAGATGTCTATTTGTATTAGGTTTGTGCAGAAGGTATGAGGGAGGAGGGGGTAAATCAGCCCTTTATCAATGGTACAGCTTTCCAAAATGGAAAAAAAAAATCTCCCTGCCAAATGAAGCCATTAATTCTTGACTGTTGAAACAATTGGTCTTGTGAAGCTGTAAGCAAATGAGGGTGCACATGATTTACTGTGAGAACTCAGTAATGCTAATGAGAAGCTGTGGTGACTCAAGATTTGAGTAGGCAACTAAATACCTTCAAACAAAATCGGGGATTTATTTGCTCCCTGTTAAATCACAAAATGAGTCCTAATATTAATTGTTTTTAGCATTTAGATGCCAAGACACCAAGTTGGCAATTATCTCAGCTGCAAAACTGATTACTTCTAATTTGATAAGCATGGGTAACTATTCTTGATGCATTCCACTAACACATTCACCATACATCACTCACACGCTGTGATGCAATTGCACAGTACAAATTAAAGTATAATTCTGTGCCAAAACTAAGCTCGAGTCAATCTGTTGGATAGAAAACATACTAACTCAAGTGTGGACACAGTGCTTGCTGCCTCCAAGATTCCAATGTAAAATTAATTTCTGGCAAATATTTTTGAGTGGCCATACTTTGGGAACAAGCTGTCACTCAGTTTAGCTGCTTCCACACAAGTTTCCATTCCCACTGGTTGGTAAAGGTCCAGCCAACACTGTATTCCGAGCACTGCTTTGGAAAGCGTTTACTTGGCTGACAGAGACAAATAGTCCAGGATGTACTCAAAGCACCTCTAAAGAAAAGCAATGTCCCTACTGACTCTTGGGGACACTCAAAGTACAAAAGGAGCATTTGGAATGGATTTAAGAACATAAGAAATAGGAGTAGGAGTCGGCCATCCAGCCCGTCGAGCCCGCTCTGCCATTCAGTGAGATCATGGCTGATCTGATGATCAGCTCCTCTCCGTTGACCTGCCTATTTCACATATCCTTTAATTCCCCGACTATGTAAAAATATATCCAACCTGGTCTTAAATATATTTACTGAGGGAACCTCCACTGGTTCAATGAGTAGCAAGTTCTACAGATTCACCACCTTCTGGGAAAAGCAGTCCCTCCTCATCTCTGTCCTAAATCTACTCCCCTGAATCTTGAGCCTGCACCCCCTAGTTTTCGTCTCCCACTAATGAAAACAACCTAGATCTTATCTATGCCTTTCAGAATTTAATACTTTTTTATAAGATCCCCTCTCATTCTAAATTCCAGCTTTACAGCATCTGACAACTCAACTCTCTTCTTAGGCCAACCCTTTCATCTCTGGAATCAACCTGGTGAACCTTCTCTGCTCCGCCTCCAAAGACGGTACATCCTTCCTCAAGCAACTGCACGCAGTACTCCAGATACGGCCTCACTTGTACATTGTAGAGTTGCAGCTTAACCTCCCTGCCCCTAAAAGTCATAGCTTGGGAGCACAGGGTATCATTGAATATGGACAGCAGAGGCAGACAAGTCACAAACTCCCCTTCGTCCTCAGTCTGTGGCATTTGTTAGATTGGCCTTAGTAGCCATCTGAAAACCCATAAAACCAGAGTGGGAGCAAATCCTCCTCAATCCCGAAGGAGGGAGGGGGTGTGATTGGGGGAAGTGGTGGTAATGAAGATGAAGAAACATCAGACAGAATGGAGAAGAGTTCTGCATGGTGGTGGATTTATAATTGGTACATGAAACATTATCTTGGCCACAGCCAGAGGATGAGCTTTTCTACCATGCTATGTCCATATGGAGAAGATGCAGAGTTCTCTCCCAGATGTTGGCCAGGATGAAATATTTCATCTCTGTATTCTTTGGAGCAGTGAAGTCTGTAGGGAGACTTTTTAATTTGTTTTGAAATTTAGACACACAGCACAGTAACAGGCCCTTTCTGCCCATGAGCCTGTGCCATTCCAACTACACCCAATTGACCAACAACCACCAGTACGTTTTGAACAGTGGAAGGAAACGGGAGCACCTGGTGAAAATCCACGCAGACACAGGGAGAATGTGCAAACTCCTTACAGACAGCACAGGATTCGAACCCTTATCACCGATGGTGTAACAGCTTAACTTGATTGGGACGTAAAGATGATGAGGGACCGTGATAAGGCAGATAGTGAATTAACATCCCTTTACCATAATCAGAGGATACTGGCTTAAGATGTGATTTGTTTTCACCTTGAGATGGTGACAGGAACAGATACACTAGCAAAACTGAGTAAGCACTCAGTTTTGTGCTTCAAATACCGTGGCTATTACAGTGAACTGGGATTCACTGGGACTGGTACTCCACCTCTTGGCTCCGCCCCCATCTGCTCACATATAATCCTGGTTGCCCACCTAAACCCAGAATCCTTTTGAAGACTACTGTGAGACCCTACCCTTAGTTATAAGAGTGTCTGTTCTCCCTTCTGTCATGACAGCATTTATTCGCAATACAACTATAGAACAAGTACTGGGAAAAGAGATGAGTAAAAATGGGTACTTCCTGACCAGTATATACTGTGGGCTGAAAGGCCTGTTTCAGTGCTGTATGACCCTTCCAAGACAAGAAAAATTAAACCCAGTGCCTTTGCCAGTATTTGTCACCCGCCTCCCCCCCCCCCCCCCCACCAGCCCCAGCAAATTGTAGGCAGGCGCAGACTGGGAGATCGATTCGCTGATTACTTTCTCTCTGTCCGCATCACTGACGGGGATCTCCCGTTGGCCAACCGTTCAATTCTGCACCCCACTCCTGTGCTGGCATGTCTGTCCATGGCCTCATGTGCTGCCAAACCCAGGCCACCCATTAATTGGAGGAGAAAATCCTCACATTTTGTCTGGGCACTCTCCAACTGGATGGCATCAACATTGTCTTCTTTGGTTTCTGCTAGACCATTCCCCATTCTCCATCTCTTCCCTGTCCCTCTGACTTCTCTCCTCCAGCTCTCCACCCCCTTCCCTCTCCATCCACAGAGCCATTTCTCCTTCCCCCTGTTTGCTGCTGTGCCCTCCCTCCCTTATCCCTCCTGTAGGTGGGACTGTGCTCCTCACCCTGCCCCTCCTCCCACCACCATTTTGTTCGGGCAACTGCCGACATTTTGCCGACATTTTGCTCATACCTTGATGAAGGGCTCAAGCCATGAAGGTCATGTTTGACCAATCTGATTGAATTTTTTGAAGAGGTGACTAGGAATGTGGATGAGGGTAGCGCAGTGGATGTTGTCTATATGGACTTCAGTAAGGCCTTCGATAAGGTACCACATGGAAGGTTAGTTAGGAAGGTGCAGTCTTTAGGTATAAATTTTAAGATAGTCAAATGGATTGAACATTGGCTGAAAGGGAGAGGCCAGAGAGTGGTAGTGGATAATTGTCTGTCAGGTTGGAGGCCGGTGACCAGTGGTGTGCCTCAAGGATCTGTATTGGGCCCATTGTTGTTCGTTATATACATTAATGATCTAGATGATGGGGTGGTGAATTGGATTAGTAAATATGCAGACGATACTAAGATAGGTGGAATAGTGGATAATGAAGAAGGTTTTCAAGGATTGCAGAGGGATTTGGGCTGCTTAGAAAAGTGGGCTGAAAAATGGCAGATGGAATTTAATGCTGATAAGTGTGAGGTGCTTCATTTTGGTAAGAAGAATCAGAATAGGACATACGTGGTAAATGGGAGAGCATTGAGGAATACAGAAGAGCAGAAAGATTTAGGAGTGACGGTACATCGTTCCCTGAAGGTAGAAACTCACGTGAATAGGGTGGTGAAGAAGGCTTTTAGTATGCTGGCCTTTATCAATCATTGCATGGAATATAGGAGTTGGGAGGTGATGTTGAGATTGTATGAGACGTTGGTGCGGCCTAATTTGGAGTTCTGTGTGCAGTTCTGGTCGCCTAATTATAGGAAGGATATAAACAGAGTGGAGAGAGTGCAGAGAAGGTTTACCAGAATGTTACCTGAGTTTAAGCATCTAGAGTATAGGGAGAGATTGGACAGATTAGGTCTTTATTCTTTGGAGCGTAGAAGGTTGAGAGGGGATTTGATAGAAGTATTTAAGATTATGAAAGGGATAGACAGAGTGGATGTGGATAGACTATTTCCGTTAAGAGGAGGAAAGATTAAAACAAGAGGACATGAGTTAAGAATTAAGGAGCAGAGGTTTAGAGGTAACATGAGGGGGAACTTCTTTACTCAGAGAGTGGTAGCCGTGTGGAATGATCTTCCGGGAGAAATAGTGGCGGCGGAGTCAATTGTATTATTTAAGAAAAGGTTGGACAGGTATATGGATGAGAAGAAGATGGAGGGTTATGGGCATTGTGCAGGGAGGTGGGACTAGAAAGGGGTGTTTGGTTCGGTGCGGACTAGAAGGGCCTAATGGCCTGTTTCTGTGCTGTAATTGTTATGTTATGTAATGTTATGTTATTTGCTATATAAAGGTAACTGTTCCTCCTGCTGAGTTTGGCATCTGCAGATTTTCTTGTTTTACCCTAAACAGACCAGCCCAATCTTCAACTGCAGTTTTTTTCACACTGAAATTTGATTTTTTTGGAGTGCAATGCAAACACAATGATTTTTGAATGGTTTCCTGTCACCCCAGAAATTTGACTGGCTCTGAGCTACCTTCATGTCCTGACACGATTTATCCAATCTTGGGGTAATTGGAAGATTAATGTCTCAGGGCTAATAAACCATAATTGAGATGAAACATTAACTCTGCTTCACTTTCCACAGCTACTGCCTGACCGACTGTCTATTTCCAGCTGGTTTTATTTCATCTTTCACTTCTTCTGGCTATTATCACATAATGGAAGTCAGGAGAATGCAAACCAGTCTTCATCGAGGGTCTGCCTTGAGAGGGACAAGAACATCAAATTTCTGAGTGTCAAAATCTTCAAGGATCTGAAATGGAGTTTGAACAGATTTGGTATCTCACTGCAGACTCTCGAAAACCTCTACAGGTGGATGATGGAGAGCACTCTAGCTGGTTGCATCATTGTCTGGTATGGAGGGGCCAACGCTCAGGACCCGAAAAATCTCCAGAGGGTTGTTAACTCGAGCTGAGACATCACGGGTACCAGATTTCACTCTATCGAGGACACCTACATGAGGTGGTGTCTTAAGAAAGCAGCCTCTATACTCAAGGACCCCCACCACCCAGGCCAGGCCTTCTTCACTCTGCTACCATCAGAAAAAAGGTGCAGGGGCCTGAAGACGAGCCCTCAGAGGCACAAGGACAGCTTTCATATTACTGAATGAATAATGATCCACAGACACGGCCTGACTTTGACTTGTTCTTGCACCATTTCTATTTATTTGTAAGGTGGTTTATATAAATAAACAACAAATTTCCTGACATCTTCGTGACAATAAATTCTGATTCGGATTCATTGCGTTTATAGAAACTTGCTGTGTATTATTCAATTGTACATTGCAACAGTAGTTCCGTGGTGACAGAGAACTTCGGGATGTCCTGAACAAAATATCAAGGTCATTCTCAAAATATGCAAATGCCGTTTAAGGTGTGTCCTTCACAGCTGCCTTTCGAACCTTCAGAGAGGGGTCAACACTGACAGATTGTTTTTCTGTTATTTGACTGTGCTTCTCAACAGAGGGATAGAAAATGTTCCAAACTCAAATCCTTGCTTCTTTGTATGGGGTGAAACAACAAAGATGTGAAATATTTGAGAGAAGATTAAACAAAAATGAATGGTGTGGGGGATAGAATGAATGTTACACAGAATACAATTGAAGTGAAAGATTAGAGAAAAAGTCATCATGAAAAAAGGAACAATTTGCAAAAAGATGAAGTCAATCAAACTGTGTTGTGAAGCACGGATTTTGGCAAAGATTCTTTGAGTAGCAGCATTGAGAAATCCAAAGGAACATTTGAAAGCCATTCAGCCGTTCAAGGTAATTCTGTCATTCATTAAGATCATGGCTCAATTCCTGCTTTTACAGTAGAACCCCTGTTATCCAGAATTCAAGCAACTGGCAAACAAATTGAAGAAAATAAATAGGTAAAAAATTGGTGCACCTTGCTGTTAGTTCACCAATCACACCACACACAATCTCAAGCAACCAGAAAGTTTGCTTATCTGGCATCTACCAATCTCCATAGGTTCCAGATACCAGGGATTTTACTATATTTATTAATATCTCTCCCAAATACATGATTCATTTGAGTCAAAGTTAGCTTGGACATGGAATTAATCATTGATTGTGGAAGAGAATCCCAAGTTTCCACTGACATTTATCTGAAATTGACTCCAATATTTCGATGCTGACCCTGGCCTGAATCTCTGTCACCAGAGGATATAATTCTCCCTGCTCCATTCATATCTTGAAAGCTCCAGCCAAGTCACACTTAACCTTTCAATTTTCAGCACCTAGAATTTATCTCTCTTCTCACAATTAAAATCCCCACCCACATAAATCATGGGCCCCAGTCTTCACTCCATTGAGGACATCTACAAGAGGTGGTGTCTTAAGAAAACAGCCTCTATCCTCAAGAACCCCCACCACCCAGGCCACGCTCTCTTCTCACTGCTACCACCAGGAAGGAGGTACAGGAGCCTAAACATGAACACCCAGCAGCACAAGGACAGCTTCTTTCCCTCCGCCATCAGATTTCTGATTGGACAATGAACCACAGACACTGCCTCACTTTTTATTCTTTTGCATGAATTAATTTATTTTATAAATACAATTTATAGCAATATTTACACCGGTAATGCTACCATGAATCAGCATGTTCGTAACAATAAATTTTGAATCTGATAATTTCGACCCTTCATGTTTCATTTCATTAAGACTGTTTGATTATTTTCTGGCACTTCAAATCAAAAACTGCAGATGCTGGAAATCTGATATAAAATCTGAAAATAATATAAACACAGCTGGGTAGGCAGTTTCCAAGGAAAGAGAAACAGTTGTCGTTTCAGTTGAAGACTCTTCAACAGAAGTGTTTAGATGTAAACATGCTATTTTAATGAGCTATGGGTGACTAATATCTGTTTGAATATCCAGAAGGTTTTTTTTAACTATTTACCAAATCCCTTTCTGTTCTTTTTAAGTGTGAATTAGATGATTTTGTTTGATGTGTGCAGTTTGGTCGAATTACTCTGGACAATGAGGATATTGCTTCCAGAACACTTTGGAATGCATTTTATGGATTTTGGGCTGCTGATCATAAAAAAAAAATCACCTACAAATTTTACTATCACGCACCATTTTTTATATAATGTATTTTTGTAATTTTCTGTCATATTTTTTCAAGTCTAAGAGTATATTGCCCACAAAGCAAAGTGTTTTGGCCAGTCCAGTCTGGCAAATATTGTCAGACATTTAAAGATGTTTTTGAGAATTTTCTTAGCAACTACAGAGCACCAAACTACATCCAGCTGATTGACGACCTGCTTCAAGCCGACAAAACCACGAAGTGCAACATGTCGTTGCAACTTCATTTTCTTCATTTGGACTTGGACTCGTTCCCTGCTGATCGTGGTACAGTCAGTGACGAACATGGCGAAAGATTTCACCGGGACATCGTAACCATAGAAAAGTGGTATCAAGGTAACTGAAATCCATCAATGCTGCCCGACTATTGTTGGATACTGACACGAGAGGCGTCAGATGCTAGATGAATATCAGTGGCAAAATATTTTTAGATCAGTTGAATTGACACAATGGGCCAGCATCATTATGCAATTAAACATGCTAAATTCAATGAAAGTCAATTTAATGTTTCTCCAACTTCCTACATGATACTTTGTGTTCAGCTTAAAGATGTTTAGCATAAATCCAATTTTTTTTCAGGAAGCAGACTTTTCTTAAAAAAAAATTGTTGTCCAGAATAATTTAATGGGTAAAGTTCTTTTATAATTTTACATATCCACATTCATAGATCAGTCTCGCGTTGCAGACAGCAATGTGAGAATTAATCAGCCACTCCACATAACTATCATTAATAGCTGACCGTTGAGATTCTGATCTGTACTCCTTCCTAACGAAGAGTAATTTTCCAAGCCAGCAAATTATTGCATAATTACGGGGAGGAATAGGTGAGGATCAAAGCTGAGGCATGAAGCCTTTACATCAGTGATGGGAGTCGTAAACCCAGCCTTTCTGAGCAGGCCAATTTATCCATATTTCCTGCTGAACTTTGACAAGCAGTTGCCTGAAAAGAAAGGCACAGAGCTGTATTCCAATTTGGAGTTGATGTCTTACTCAGATGTAACTAAATTATCATTCCAGAATGGTAATTTAAAACATCTAATTACTGCCACAGCTCTGGATGGAGAGTGGGAGGTTATTAAAAGACGAGTCAGCCTTGATTTTTATTTCTGCAATCCTATTTCATTTGCATCTCATTTCCACAGGGCTCTTTCCCATCATGCAGCCAAGATCACAAGAAGGAAAGACCAAATATTTTCCATGTCCTTTCAAGTCTTTGCCTCAGGATTGTAAACTGTCATGTCAGTTTCAGTGACAGGATTTGGCAGCTTGATCTGTCGAGGAACATGCTTAGAAAATGCATTTTGCAAGGATTCACACTTTTCCCATTCTTCAGGAATGCAGGGTTGGCCAAATTGCAACTTTCACGCCCAGGACAGGCAGAGCGGATGATGAGGAAAGTAAGGGGAGCTGTCCCTGAGTACCCCTGTCTTCTGTCAGTCTGGCTCTCTATTGCAAAGAATGATGAAGGTTCCTTTCAGTTTGTGGGGTTTGATATGAGGACACCCCACTCCTCAGAAAGGAACAGCGTGTACGTGAATGATTTAGATGATTAGGGGTTTGCACAGGTCCAGACCCACCCTCTCAACCTCCCCTCCCGGATCCAGCAGCATGGTCCAAGATGGCTGGTGGGGGAGAGTTTTGTTCCAGACCAAGCTTCGATGCAAGGGATGGTCTTCCCACGCTTCCCGGCCCGTGTTTTCTAGATGGCCATTAACCCTACGAGAGGTTACATCCACCCTTTGGACTGGTCTTGTGTTTCATCCTGCAGGGTGCCTAGCCACCCTCCACACCAGGCCAGCCTGGTATGGGAACCGTTTTAGTCGCCATCCACCCGACCATGAGATAGGTAGTATTGGGTTACATGGTACCAGTAACACTCCAACAAGTGACATAACGTATTCTGTGAACAATATATTACCATTGTTTCGGGCCTTCAAGGGATAAGCAATAAAAAACTGTAGACTGGCAGGGGATGGAGTCCAGACCAACAGGCAAAAGGTATTTAAATTTAGACATACAGCATGTAGGTAACAGGCCTTTTTGGCCCATGACCCCATGTCATCCAATTACACCCAATTGACCTACTCCCCTGGTACATTTTGAAGTGTGGGAGGAAACTGGAGCACCTGGAGGAATCCCAGCCAGACTCACACACGTGGAGAATGTACAAATTCCTCACAGACAGCAGTGGATTTGATTCCTGGCCACTGGTGATGTCACAGCGCTCTGCTAACTGATACACTAACGGTGTTGCCCCGTGATAACCATGTTAATTGGATGTGATAAGAGGAGAGGTGAGAATTTATTTTGGCTCGTGAAAGGAGACAGAGGGAAAGGGGAAGAGAGAGAGAGAGAGAGAGAGAGAGAGAGAGAGAGAGAGTGAGAATGATGGGGTAAGAAGAGGGGGGTTGGTTTAACTGGAAACTGGAGAAGTTGGTATCAATGCCATACAGTTGGAGGATGAAGTGTTGCTGCTCCAGTTTGTGATCTAGCAGCTTGGTAATCCTGGGAAGGGACACCACAACCTCCATACTTGGATGCTGGTCACCACAAGAAGCAAGCAGGCGGAACAGGTCACACAGCGACCTGAACTTGCTCCAACGTTTAACAAGATCACATATGCCTTACTCATGAAGGTTTTTCACCCCCTTGTAATTTAATCTTCTCCTTAATTCAGCCTTAAACCTATTGAAAGAATGCTTTTGCCATCATTTGAGAAAGAGAGTTTCAAAGATCCGCAAACTCTGACAAAACATTCATTTCAGCCTTAAATGTGAGGGAGCTTTAGATTTACAGTAGTGTCTGAGAGATGGCGTCATCACTCTTGGAGAAATTCTTTACATTTATACATTGCTTCTTAACAGCTTTTCATTTAATTTGATTGGTGCTTATTAGGCAGCATGTTGGTATAGCAGTTAATGCCACGCCTTTACAGTGCCAGCGATCAGGATTGGGTTTCAAATCTCATGCTGTCTGTAAGGAGTTTGCATGTTCTCCCCATGTCTGTGTGGGCTTTCCCTGGGTGCTCCAGTTTCCTCCAAGCCTTTGTAAACCTACTGAGGGTTGTAGGGATTAGGGATATTATTCATGGGGATGGCAGTCTCTTCAATCTGAGGTGCATGCAAGCTCACAACAAGACACAAGAGCCACTTGACCGTGAACTACTCTTTGCAGACGATGCCGCTTTAGTTGCCCATTCAGAGCCAGCTCTTCAGCGCTTGACGTCCTGTTTTGCGGAAACTGCCAAAATGTTTGGCCTGGAAGTCAGCCTGAAGAAAACTGAGGTCCTCCATCAGCCAGCTCCCCACCATGACTACCAGCCCCCCCACATCTACATCGGGCACACAAAATTCAAAACGGTCAACCAGTTTACCTATCTCGGCTGCACCATTTCATCGGATGCAAGGATCGACAACGAGATAGACAACAGACTCGCCAAGGCAAATAGCGCCTTTGGAAGACTACACAAGAGTCTGGAAAAACAACCACCTGAAAAACCTCACAAAGATTAGCGTATACAGAGCCGTTGTCATACCCACACTCCTGTTCGGATCCGAATCATGGGTCCTTTACCGGCATCACCTACGGCTCCTAGAACGCTTCCACCAGCGTTGTCTCCGCTCCATCCTCAACGTTCATTGGAGCGACTTCGTCTCCAACATCGAAGTACTCGAGATGGCGGAGTCCGCAAGCATCGAATCCATGCTGCTGAGGACCCAACTGCGCTGGGTGGGTCACATCTCCAGAATGGAGGATCATCGCCTTCCCAAGATCGTGTTATATGGCGAGCTCTCCACTGGCCACCGAGACAGAGGTGCACCAAAGAAGAGGTACAAAGACTGCCTAAATAAAGCTCTTGGTGCCTGCCACATTGACCATCGCCAGTGGGCTGATATCGCCTCAATCCGTGCATTTTAGCACCTCACAGTTCGGTGGGCAGCAACCTCCTTTGAAGAAGACCGCAGAGCCCACCTCACTGACAAAAGGCAAAGGAGGAAAAACCCAACACCCAACCCCAACCAACCAATTTTCCCTTGCAACCGCTGTAACCGTGCCTGCCTGTCCCGCATCGGATTGTCAGCCACAAACGAGCCTGCAGCTGACGTGAACATTACCCTTCCATAAATCTTCGTCAGCGAAGCCAACCCAAAGAAAAATAAATTTCTAAATTTAAATTTAAATTATTACACCATCAGTATTATTGCTTTTTTGTTATTAATTCCTTTAATGGGACCATTTAGTCTGTATGAAAGGAATCATAGATTTGAGGCGGCCCGCAATTGCAGAGACCGGGCCTGTACCTTGCGCGTCAACAGACATGGACAGTGATGGCTAAAGAGACTCCCAGGTCAATGAACCAGCGGGGGTAGAAGCTGGGGCAGCATCAGACCAACAGTCCTAAAATAGCATTGGTCAAGCTGGCGAGCTAACTCAGCAGAAACAGGTTGGAGAAGAAGGGAATTCATATGCATGGACGTTTTCGCCCACTATAGTTATTCAAATGATTGACTCAGTCAATCAGCAGCATTCAGCACAGTCGGCCTGAAGCTCCCGACCTTCTGGACAGTTCGACCCAGTGTGTGGTTCGACCAGGCGGAGGCTCGGTTCCAAATCCGGGGCATCACAGCAGAGACCACCCGGTACTACCATGTGGTCAGCGCCCTGGATCCGCAGACTGCAGACAGAGTGGCCAACTTTATCCACAGGCCACCATCAGAAGGCACTTACACTGCCTTCAAAGAGCTATTAATCGAGACGTTCGGACTGTCGGAGAGCAAGGAACATGTTTGCTCCACCTGGATGGGCTTAGAGACAGATCCTCGTCAGCACTCATCAACGAGATGCTGGCCCTCCTGGGAGATGAGCAGCTTGGCATCATGTTCAAGCAAGCGTTCCTGGAACAGATGCCTGAAGACATCCAACTGCTCCTGACGGATGCGGATATCACCGACCCCCAGAAAGTCGCAACACAGGCAGACATTCTCTGGAAACAGAAACAGAAGTGCTCGGCTAACGTGGGGCTCGTAAAGAAGTCCCACAATCAGACCAGAGCAGTCCCAAGCAAGAAACAGCAGACGAGAGGAAGGAGCGAGCCCAGTGGCAGATGGTGCTTCTACCACTGGAGATGGGGCACCGAGGCCCGCTGATGCCAGTCCCCCTGGGAGTTCCATGGAAATGACAAGGCCAGCTGTCACTGATGGCCATGACGGCTGGCCACCAAGAGGGCCTCCTGTACATCTGGGACTGCCTGTCTGGCAGATGCTTCTTGGTGGATACAGGAGCAGAGGTCAGAGTGATACCCCCGACAGGGTTGGACACTAGGCGCGGGTTAGTGGGACCCACGTTGAGGGCTGCCAACAACAGCAGTATGTGGACCTATGGCACTTGTAGGGCCGACCTGTAGTTTGATGGCAGTCATTTCTCGTGGGAGTTCATGCTGGCCGCACTGGAACAACCACACCTCGGACTGGATTTCCTGCGAACCCACAGCCTCCTAGTGGCCCTTAAGGGTAAATGACTCATCCACACTGAGACCAACCAGACCATCGCACTGAGGGGCACTAGATTTCCCTCAATGCACCTGGACTCTGTCCACAGTTCTCCAAGGTGCTAGCGGGATTCCCGGCAATCCTTTCCCCTCAGTTCATAGCGGAGATGCCTCGACATGGCATCAGATATCACATTCTGACCAAGGGCCCACCTCTCCATGCAACGGCATGATGACTTCCCCTGGATAAGCTCTGAGTGGCCAAGGAGGAGTTCCACATGGTCGAGGAGCTGGGTGTTGCTCGAAGGTCAGACATCCCATGGATCTCGCTTTGCCCCTGCACATGGTGCTTAAAGTAACTGGAGGCTGGAGACCATGTGGCGACTACCGCCAGTTCAATGAGGCCACCACTTCGTACCATTACCCCATGCCACACAACCAGGATTTTGCGGCAATCCTGTAGGGCACAACAATATTCTCAAAAGTGGATCTCGTGCAAGGATATCACCAGATTACGGTGCATCCTGATGACATCCCTAAGACGGCCATCATCACTCCATTTGGGCTGTTCGAGTTCTGAGGATTTGGGCTCAAAAATGCAGCACAGACATTCCAGCGACTGATGGACGCAGTGGGCCGAGACCCGGACGGCATTTTTGTCTACCTCGATGATATCCTCGTGGCAAATAGAACCTGACAGGAACACCTTCAGCACCTCTGAAATCTCTGTAGTCGTCTGCAGGAGTTCGGCCTCACCATCAACCTGACCAATTGCCAGTTTGACCTGAACATCATCAACTTTCTGGGCCACAGGATTACAAAGGACGGGGCTACACCACCGCCCGACAAGGTAGAGACCATCCATAGCTTCCTGAAGCCCAGTACAATAAAAGGTCTACAGGAGTTCATGGGGATGATAAACTTTTATTGCAGGTTTATCCCAGCAGCTGCCCGAGTGATGCGCCCTCTGTTCATTCTGATGTCTGGCAAGGAGAAGGACCTGACCTGGGATGACGAATCCGCACGAGTGTTTTGGTAACCAATGAAGCCCTGGCCAAAGCAGCACTCCTGACCCACTCCAGACCAGATGCACCCACGGCCCTCACAATCGATGCCTCAGAAACAGCGATTGGTGGAGTCCTGGAGCAGCAGATAGAAGGAAGTTGGTACCCACTAACTTTCTTCAGCAAACATCTGCGGCTCCCTGAACTAAAGTACAGTGCTTTCGATAGAGAGCTGCTGGCGCTGTACTGAGCCATTCGCCACTTCCGGTACTTTCTTGAAGCAAGGGCTTTCATGGACCACAAACCACTGACTTTCACTCTGGCTAAAATCTTCAATTCCTGGTCAACCCACCAATAGAGAATCTTGTCTTACATCTCAGAGTACATCACCGACATCAAGAACATCTCAGGCAAAGACAATGTGGTCGTGGACACCTTGTCAAGACACAGCATCCACTCCCTGGTCAGCGGTCTGGATTTCGAAGTACTGGCAGAGGCACAGCAGCAGGATGACGAGATCTCGCAGTACAGGACCACTGTCACAGGCCTTTGGCTTCAGGATGTTACAGTCAATACAGATACTACCACCCTCCTGTGCGATATCCCAGCAGCATGAAGACGACAAGATTTTGACTCTATCAACAGGCTGGCACACCTATCCATCAGGACCGATCCGGCTGGTGGCCAGCAAGTCTGTGTGTCATGGATTGCAGAAACAAGTCTGGGGGTGGTCCAAGGTGTGTACGCAGTGCCAAACAGCCAAAGTGCAGCGACATACCAAAGTACCCCCACAGCCTCTCAAGCCAATGGAACGCAGGTTTGACTACATTCACATGGACATAGTGGGACCCTTGCCAGTCTCTGAAGGTTTCCGCTACCTGTTCACAGTGGTTGACCGCTTCACCCGGTGGCCAGAAGCAATTCCCCCTGCCCGATACATCCACCAGGTCCTGTGTCAAAGCACTCCTTTTGTCCTGGATTGCAAGATTCAGACTACCACAGCACATCACTTGTGACTGAGGTACACAGTTCACCTCCAGTTTGTGGACTGACATTGCCAACCTGTGGGGTGCTCAGCTACACTATTCCACCTGCAAGCCAATGGCATGGTGGAGCGTTTCCACAGGCACCTCGAGACCACTCTCATGACCAGACTCAAGGGCCCCAGCTGGGTGGACGAGCTACCATGGGCACTACTGGGCATCCGAACCGCGCCGAAAGAAGACCTCCATGCATCCTCCACTGAACTTGTCTATGGAGCCCCACTCATTGTTCGATCCACAGACCAGAGGACAGCAAGAGGAGACAACCACCTTCCTGGACAGGCTGCGTGAAAAGGTCGGTAACCTAGCTCCAATCCCACCCTCCAGACATGAACAACAACCCCAAAGAACTCAAGGACTGTGAGTATGTGTTTCTACGCAGAGGACCTCATCGCGACTGCAGAAGCCATATAAAGCTTTTCAAGTCATCCTGAACAATGGAGCCACTTTCGAGATGGACATCGGTGGTCAACCAAAGGTCTTCACTACAGATAGACTCAAGCCTGCCCACACAGACCCAGCAGAACCCGTGGAGCCACCAACACCTCAACACAGAGGCAAACCACAAGAGACTTTGGGGACTATACCTACGGACACTATAGACTATAATGCCAGTTCTGGGGGGAGGGGGGGTTCATGTGGCAGCCCGCAATTGAGGAGATCGGGCTGACACATCGCGCAGCAGCAGGCACGGACAGAGATCGCTAAAGTGACTCCCAGGACCACGAACCGGCAGGGGTAGAACCTGGGGCAGCATCAGACCAACAGCCCTAAAATGGCGTTGGTCAAGTTGCCCAGCTAACTCAGCAGAAACAGGCTGGGGAAGAAGGGCATTCATATGCATGGAAGTTCCCACCCGCTATTGTTATTCATATGGCTCACTCAGTCAATCAGCAAAAACGGCGGGAACAGTATAAAAGCAGCCTTTCCAGCCCTAATAAAGGAGTGAGCTTAACCTGCCACACTGTGTGTGTGTGTGTGTTACGTTTTAGTGGTCGGCTACAGATTTGTCTTTGGAGGCAGAGGATTAAGCATGGGATGACAAGATTATCCAATGAGAGATTTTGATAAAAGAAGAAACGCATAAGATTTTTGAGATTCTTTGATAGAGATTCTTTGAAGGCAGCAAGGCAAGTGTAGTGGTTTGAGTAATGCTGTTACAGAGCCAACGATCAGTATCGGGGTTTGAATTCGGCACTGTTTGTAAGGAACTTGCAGAGGCCAATTTTACTTAATCTCTCCGTTAACTCAGCAACCACAAATAAAACTCTCAGAACAACAGAAAACCCTCTGGAGAGAGGATTTTGAATGGTTGGAGGAAACCCAAGCAGACATGGGGAGAAGGTACCAACTCCTTACAGACGGAGCTGCATTTGAACTCATGTTGCTGGTGCTATAACAGCATTGGGCGAACCGTACCACCCACGTACCATCCACATTTAAAAGTTCGACCAGCTGCACCCTGTCTTCCTCAGGAAAGCTGTGGCAGCGATTGTTCAGTGCACCTCAACATCTGCCTTACCTGCACACGTGGTCTGTCTTGCAGGTCTGATGCAGCGCCAGGCAGTTAGGCTTTTCCTTGCTCTCGTAGGAACATACGGGCACAATGGTCTGCCGGCGCCTCTCTGCACAAGCTGGGTCGTTACAGGAACAGAAGAGCAGCCGGTAGCTGTACTCCGCAGGCACCCGGTCGAAGAACTGTCTCAGGGACTTGTGGCACCTCCGGCGGCTGCACGAGTCGGAGGGGGAGGTGCGCTTGACGCAGGTGGAGATGTACATCGAGCGGTACCTCTTGCAGGTATCATTCAGATTGCAGGCCTTGGCCGCGTCCAAGCACTGGTTACCTCGTGCTCCTGTGGGTTCCATTCCTGTAAAGAGAAGGGGGAAGAACAGGTCATGATTCGCAAAGTGTCACAGACTCCAGGAAGCTCGAAGCCCGAAATCCAAAATCAACAGCTCAGTCTACACAATACTGCCAGGAATTACAAACACTCTTTTATGGATCCTGGGAGGCTACAAAATGCCTCGATGGAGAGAATCCAGATATTGGCTGTCATACTGTTCATACAAATCCCTCCGAGGCTCTACTATTATTTAACAACATTTATTTATTTTTTTACATATTTTAAATTAAAAAAAACACAACATATTAACAGGCCCTTTCGGTCCATGACCCCCATGCCACCCAATTGACCTACAACCCTTGGTACGTTTTTGGAATGGTGGGGGGAGACTGAAGTCCCCAGGGAAAACCCATGTGGATACGGGATGAATGTACAAACTCCTTACAGACAGCGTGGGATTCGAATCCCGGTCCTGATCACTGGTGCTGTATTGGCATTGCCAGCTGTGCTATATGTGTTCTATGTATGTATGTGTTTGTATGTTTTTACACTAAGGACCAAAGAATGGCGTTTCATCCAGATGTATGACCATAATGAACTTGAACTCATTGTATCTGCTGCTGAATGATTCAATTCTGAGAGTTTATGGTCAGGTATACAAGGTCAGGTGTGCCAAAATTCTTACTTCCTGCATCTGTGTAGGTGAGTAAGACACAGCAAGAACAGTATAAATTAAATTAACACCATATTGCATGAGACAGAAGTGGAGATCATAAATATAAAAGGATAAATAAGTAAATAAAGCTTCACATTTTTGTTGATAGTGCAAAAGAAAGTGGTGCTCAAATAGTGGAGACAGATCTTTTAGTGGCCCTGGAGTTAGCAGGAAAATGCTCACACAGATCATGTAATATTACCTTTATGTCTTATTCTTTGGCTTGGCTTCGCGGACGAAGATTTATGGAGGGGGTAAAAAGTCCACGTCAGCTGCAGGCTCGTTTGTGGCTGACAAGTCCGATGCGGGACAGGCAGACACGATTGCAGCGGTTGCAAGGGAAAATTGGTTGGTTGGGGTTGGGTGTTGGGTTTTTCCTCCTTTGCCTTTTGTCAGTGAGGTGGGCTCTGCGGTCTTCTTCAAAGGAGGTTGCTGCCCGCCAAACTGTGAGGCGCCAAGATGCACGGTTTGAGGCGATATCAGCCCACTGGCGGTGGTCAATGTGGCAGGCACCAAGAGATTTCTTTAGGCAGTCCTTGTACCTCTTATTACATGACAATAAATTGTCTCTACTCTGGTTTATGGTTAGTTCAGGGTAGTGCAGGAAGGGTCAAGTGCCTGACTGTCGATAGGTTACTTTCTGTGTCAGCCAAGAACGTTCAAAGATGGAGCCACATTCAAAGTTATAACCTGATTAAGGATGGCCGGGCTGTGTAGTCGATCCATTCAGGCCCTTAACATTCAGAAAGCTTTGAGCAGAGTGGAACCCTGTTTCCACAGAACAAGCAGCCGTCATTATCGGCTGGGCACTGCGAAACCTCACTTGTGGTGAGGAGCTGGGAGTAGTGCTTGTGGCAGAGCTGTGTTGCCCATCTGGATAGACCTAAAGTAAAGAGAGGGATGGTGATGGGGATGGAGGGAGAGGCAGAGGAGCCAGATAGGCTGCAGGAACATGGGCTTGGAGAAAAGTGTTTCAGTCCTGCAGTTTAAATTGAAATTTAGACAGACAGCATGGTAACAAGCCCTTCCGGCCCACAGGCCTGAGCTACCCAATTACACCCTACTGACCTACAACCCCTAGTATGCTTTAAAATGAGGAAACCGGAGTCTCCAGGGAAAACCCATGCAGACAAAGAGAGAACGTACAAACTCCTTGCCGACAGCGTGGGATTCGAACCCCTGACCCGATCGCTGGCGGTGTAACAGTGTTACACTAACCACTACGTCTACCGTGCTGCCCGAATGGAGTATAAGAATTCATGATAACAATCCTAAATTGCACCAACGATTTAAATCATGGATCTTGCAGGTCTCGCAAACCACTGGAACTAATAGGAACATTGTCAGTTCACTAGGAATATAACCTATCAGATGGCAGGCTCTTGAACCTCCGTGTACTGCTCTGACCCCGTAATATGCCATTCCATTCTTTCATTCTTGAGATGATGCTTTCCACTCAAAGACATCTAAAATGCCCCATCAGGAAACACAGATTCTCCTCTACTATAGTTGATGGAGCATCTTCGCCAATCCCTGCACTTCTGCTCTCACCCACCTGCACCTCGACAGAGCTGAGATAAGTTCCTTTGGTTCTTACCTTCACCTACCAGCCTCGACATCAAGCACATAATTCTTTGTCATTTCCACAGCTGAAACGTGATCCTGCCATCAGTCTCATCATCCCCACTTCGCTCTTTACACTTTATCACAGGGACTACCCTCTCCATTACTCATGCTTTGGTTAGCCCTGCCCATCCTGAGGTAACTTCCACTGCTATCACAGCAGCTGCAAGCACCTGTTCCTGCACCTCCTCCTTCACCACTATCTAGTTCTTCCAGGTGAGGCAGAGGTTCACTCCACCTGCACCCATCTCAACTTGCATTTGGTGCCTGCAAAGTCACTGCCTCCACTTCAGCGAGACCAAGGGACCACTTTGCTGAATGCTTGCGCTGTGTCCACGATGGCCACCTTGAGCTCCATTCCAAGCCATTTTAACCCATGTCCTTATTCCCACACTAATTAGTCGGCTTTCAGCCCCTCCGCTGCCAGGGAAGGCCAAAGACAAATGAGAAGAACATCCTCTTTACAGCCTTCCCACAATTCAAAGTCACATCGATTTTCACGTCGCTGGAAAACTTAAAGAAGCTACATTTAGTCTCTTTTCTAAACGCCGCTATGTATTGTGAATGTACTCCACTAGATACCATCTGCATTCCAGAAAACAATCTATTTACAGTAAAACCCCTGCTATCTGGAATTCAACCAGCAACTGGCAAAATTGAAAATTAAAATAAATAAGAATAAAATAATAGGTAAAAAATATGTAAGTTTTCAAAAAAAAAGGAGCAGGGTGTAGGTTAATTGGGTGCAAATTGGGCGACATGGACACATATGGTCGAATTGGCATATTACAGTGCTGTATGTCTAAGAATATTTAGTTATATGTAAGTTTAAAACTGTAAAAGTCAATGTTCTCTGAAGTAACACATCAACCTTTGGTGAAGGTGGGAGCAAATATTCAGCCAGTGGAGGCCTTGTTGGGCTTTGCTCGTAGCAGCTGTTTGAATAAAGTTGTGTGAAACAGCAATGGCGTCGCCCAGGTTGAAGAGTTGGTTGATGCCGCTCACCGTTTAGGGTGACTCTCTTAAAGTGTCTCCTTATCCCTAATGAGTAAGGATCACCCCGGTCAGAGGCTTTATCTGTAAACTTGAGGGGGGGTGGGGGAAGTACTTATCTACAATGTTATTGTTTGTTTTTCAGCCAGCTCCATAGAGAGGGAGGAACCTGCAGATACAGCGACTGTTAAATGTTTTCAAAGAATGTGACTGAAACTAAAGTAAAATGCTTTAATGTTTATATATCCATGCAAGTGAAGTGTAAGTGCAGTACAGTATTTTTGTTTTTTATGCTGTTTATTTTTAATTCATGTGTATTTGTTAGACATTGTAAGAGTAAAGTCTCAAGCAACAGGAAAATACACTTATCCGGCATCTATCAATCCCTGTAGGTGCTGATTACCAGGGGTTTTACTGTATTTCTTCTTTCTGCTGTTTGTCTGTCACCAAAGTTTTGGTCCCTGCTAACATAATGCTTCCATCCTATCCACCAATTAAGCTCTTCTATGGGACCACAGTAAGACCATGAAAAACATCATTTTGTTCAATATCATAAAATACCACACCTCACTTTGTGCAGAAGCAAACAGGATGATAACGAATGGATACAACTGTTCAAAGGAATTACACAAACATGAAAATAATGCACACAACAACAAACCTCGGACATATTTTTAAAACCCCAATTCGAGCAGTTGCAGCCCCAGCAACGTTACCTATCACCTCACCTGAACCTGAAGCAACACCAGGTCCCTCAGGAATTCCTTGAAACCCTCCCACCCTCAACCTCTGTGATGATGATGACCAAGCTGCTTCTCTGCCCTTCACTGATGACAGTCACTGTATGATCCCAGTCACCTCTCTCAGCCGTCTCTACTTCAATCACCGTCATTCACTGATTCACCAAAATCAATTATATACTTTATACTGATCTTCATTAATCTTTTTCAAATGCCTATATTTTTTTCTTTTCTTTGGCTTGGCTTCGCGGACGAAGATTTATGGAGGGGTATGTCCACGTCTGCTGCAGGCTCGTGGGTGACTGACAAGTCCGATGCGGGACAGGCAGGCACGGTTGCAGTGGTTGCAAGGGAAAATTGGTGGGTTGGGGTTGGGTGTTGGGTTTTTCCTCCTTTGCCTTTTGTCAGTGAGGTGGGCTCTGCGATCTTCTTCAAAGGAGGTTGCTGCCCGCCGAACTGTGAGGCGCCAAGATGCATGGTTTGAGGCGAGATCAGCCCACTGGCGGTAGTCAATGTGGCAGGCACCAAGAGATTTCTTTAAGCAGTCCTTGTACCTCTTCTTTGGTGCACCTCTGTCTCGGTGGCCAGTGGAGAGCTCGCCATAGAACACGATCTTGGGAAGGCGATGGTCCTCCATTCTGGAGATGTGACCCACCCAGCGCAGTTGGGTCTTCAGCAGCATGGATTCAATGCTTGTGGACTCCGCCAGCTCGAGTACTTCGATGTTGGTGATGAAGTCATTCCAATGAATGTTGAGGATGGAGCGGAGACAGCACTGATGGAAGCGTTCTAGGAGTCGTAGGTGATACCGGTAGAGGACCCATGATTCAGAGCCGAACAGGAGCGTGGGTATGACAATGGCTCTGTACACCCTGATCTTTGTGTGTTTCTTCAGTTGGTTGTTTTTTCCAGACTCTTTTGTGTAGGCTTCCAAAGGTGCTATTTGCCTTGGCGAGTCTGTTGTCTATCTCTTCGTCGATCATTGCATCAGATGAAATGGTGCAGTCGAGGTAGGTAAACTGGTTGACCGTTTTGAGTTCTGTGTGCCCGATGGAGATGTGGGGGGGGGGGGGGCTGGTGGAGGACCTCAGTTTTCTTCAGGCTGACTTCCAGGCCAACATTTTGGCAATTTCCGCAAAACAGGACATCATGCGCTGGAGAGCTGGCTCTGAATGGGCAACTAAAGCGGCATCGTCTGCAAAGAGTAGTTCACGGACAAGTTGCTCTTGTGTCTTGGTGTGAGCTTGCAGGCGCCTCAGATTGAAGAGACTGCCATCCGTGCGGTACCGGATGTAAACACCGTCTTCATTGTTGAGGTCTTTATTGGCTTGTTTCAGCATCATGCTGAAGAAGATAGTAAAGAGGGTTGGTGCGAGGATGCAGCCTTGCTTCACGCCGTTGTCAATAGAGAAGGGTTTGGAGAGCTTCTTGCTGTATCTGACCCGACCTTGTTGGTTTTCGTGCAGTTGGATAACCATGTTAAGGAACTTGGGGGGGCATCCGAGGCGCTGTAGTATTTGCCAAAGCCCTTTCCTGCTCACGGTGTCAAAGGCTTTGGTGAGGTCAACAAAGGTGGTGTAGAGTCCTTTGTTTTGTTCTCTGCACTTTTCTTGGAGCTGTCTGAGGGCAAAGACCACGTCAGTAGTTCCTCTGTTTGCACGAAAGCCGCACTGTGATTCTGGGAGGACATTTTTGGCGACACTAGGTATTAGTCTATTAAGGAGAATCCTAGCGAAGATTTTGCCTGCAATGGAGAGCAGCGTGAT